>NC_060279.1:85713729-85986998 GCF_021613505.1 Equus quagga
TCCCTCAGACCCAGGAGTCCAGGCCCCAGCCCCTCCTCCATCAGACCCAGGAGTCCAGGTCCCAGACCCTCCTCCATCAGGCCAGGAGTCCAGGCCTCTAGCCCCCTCCACCCTCCTCAGACCCAGGAATCCAGGACCGCAGTCTCCTGGTCCATTAGACCAGAAGTCCAAGCACCTAGTCCCTTCCTCTCTCAGACCCAAGAATCCGAGTCCCCAGTCTCCTCCCTGAGACCCCGCAGTCTGGGCCCCCAACCCCTCTTCTTTCAGATGTATGACTTGTATGAGTCCAGGTCCCCAGCCCTTTCCTTTCCAGAACCTGAGTCCTGGCCTAGATCCGGTCTTTCTAGGGACTCAGATAGTCTGAATCCTAGTTCATTCATCCTTCTGCACCCAAGAATCTTGGACCGCTGCTCCCACCCCCTGGGGTCCCCGCAGCCTCACCTCACGGGCTTGTGGTGGCTGCGGCTGAAGCAGAGGCGACAGCTGCGGACTGGAAGGGTCTGAGGCCTGGGTGGGGTTGGCGGGCTGGAGAGTGAGTGCGGGCGGGGCCGGGGGCGGGGCTGGAGACTGGGCGAGAGCGCCAGACTCAGCCTGGGGAAGGGACACCCCCGGAGCCAGGGCTATCCCAGCCCCGCCCCGAGGGCGGGGACAAGGAAAGACCACGCCCCCGAGCGATAAATATACGGCGGCCCTCGCGCCCCGCCAGTGGAGGGGGTGGAGGACTGAGGTCACTGTTGCCGTGGTGACAAAACAGGAAGACACAACAGCTGGCGGAGTGGGGGCTCCTGGGGGTTGCCCTCCCCGACACAGCCCTAACGAAGTCTCTAGGGGAGGCCCGGGAAGGCCGCTGCCGTGGCAACCCGCCTGTTTAGAATTTGTTTAGCACGGAGCCCCCCAGCCCAGGTCCCCACCCCAGTCTCACCTCACTCAATTCTCCCTCTCCCTTCCTTCCCCCTCCGTCCCCTTCTGCTCCAGCCCCCTCTTCCAGGATGGATGAAACCTTGGACATCTGGGTCGCAGCGGGTTGGGGGAATCGGGCCTTTCAGTTCATGGGGTCTGTGGGCTAGGGTCTCTGTCTCCTGGGTCCCTGAAAGAGGAAGGAGTTGAAGGTGGTGATCCCTAGGCTTTAAGAGCCTTCTGAGCTGAGGTCCCGGACTCCTGAGTTCTCTAATCCTTATTTACACTGGGACTCGCGGTGTAAGGGACTGGGTGACCGGACCCCTGGGCCCCAGATGTCAGGGTGGATGGAGGCAGGGGAAGAGGGCGAGGGTAGCAGTATTCCTGGGATCTAGGGCAGTAGGAGCTGGGGGCACGGACTCCCGGGTTCCACATGACGCCTAGGCTGGGGGCCCAGATCTTGGCTCAAAAAGCAATCAGAGCTCAGACTCCTGGGTTTTCAGAGCAGATGTGGTTGGAAGCCGAGCCTCCTAGGTCTGGAAGGGAGAGATATTTTTGGCCTGTATTCCTGGCTCCTGGATAAAGGGAGGGGCTCAGAAGCCGAATGAGGACGGGGCTGGGGGCTGGGGGCGCCAGATTCCTGCAAGAGGGGAGGGGCCCAAGGGGCCGGTTTGCCCGGGCCCCAGAGCAGGGAGGGGCTGCGGGGTCCTTTTTTAAGGGCGGCTCTGGGGCCCTGAAACGGATTGATAAAGCCAAGAAGCAAGCGGAAGCTGAAGGTGGGGATGCCGGGCCCGGGGTCGGAGCCGGGCGGGGACCGGGACGCCTGGGTCCCTCCCTGCTGGCCGTGCTCACTCACCGCGCTCTGCAGTCGTCCCTGGCGCGGCCTTGCTCGCCGCGGCCGCTGGGCGGGGCCTGCTGGCGGCTGCGGATGCTTCCCGAAGCTGAGCTAACGGCGCACTGCCTCCGCTGCTGCCGCTGGGTGCCTTCCAGGCCGACAACTGAGGAGGCTTTGAGGCCGAGCCCCGGGGTGGAAGCCGCGCGAGTCGCGCAGGGAGGGGTCCGAAGGGGTCCGGGAGCTCTGTATACCCGGCTGCGTGCCCTGCAGAGGAAGGAGGGGCTGGAGAGGGGCCCTGGACGCTCTGTGCTCTGCAGAAGTGGGGGGTAGGGGTGGGGGTGGGAGGGATGTGGAGCGTGTATGCCCACTTTTGTGTCCCTGCAAAGGGGGTAGGCGCAGATCCTCTCTGCCATTCTGTGCCCTGCAGAGAAGGGGTCTCAAGGAGCCCCGCATCAGGACCCATAGCGAGTCAAGACATGGTATTAATTGGAGGTCCCCAGGTTCTATTCACACACCTCCTTGGACCCCAGTGTAGCCGCATCTCTTCCCGCCTTCCTTCCCAAATCATTCTCTCTCTTCGCCGGACCCTCTAGTCGCACACCTGAGATACCCCAAATAGTCCAGGGGCGGCCTTCACTCACACAGCTTTCTATGTTGTGCTCCCTGGTGGAAGCGTTCCCCCCCGTTAGGCGCTAAAACCACAAACCAGCAGAGTTCAGGGTAGCAGGAACAGGAAGCAAACATTTAAAGAGTGAGTCATCGGGTGTGACCTGGAGAAGTGACACCGTGTGGTTGCCGGGTCTGTATAATCTGTGATCTCGTATGTGCCTACTGGTTCAGAGTGTTTACTCATCCTGTAGGGCCCTGCTCCGACCCCAAAGATGTCCTCTCCAACATGGCACTGTAACCCAGTCTCAAACAGGCCCTGCCTCTGTTCTGTGAGGCTGGCTACGTTGGGGTGATGGGGTACATGGACCCGCCCACTAACTTCCTAATACTGTTTCTTAATCAGAAGCAATATTGTGTGGGTTAACGGGTCGGTGAATAGGACCATTCAGTGCATGCACAGATGCGGCTGTTGGCAGGAGGACGAAAGGGAAGGGAAGCGAGTAACAACCCAGAGTTAATTATTCCAAGGAGGAAACAGTCGTTGCCCAATCCGTGATGGAAGGGGCCCAATGTAATCCTCAGGTGACCAGGTATTTGGCTGGTCTCCCTGAGAAACCGTGCCACACTGGGGGCTCAGCGCCACTTGCTGCTACCAACAGGTGGGCACTGGTCAGTGACATGGCTGGCTAAGCCTTGGTGAGGCATTTAAATGCATGGATAGCCCACCATGGCCACTTTGTTCGTGAGCCCATTGAGCAAGCATGGGGGAGACTGGGGAAAGAAGCTGACGGAGAGCCACAGAACGGTCATCTGCTCTGCGGGGTGGCTTAAAGCATTCTCTGTAACAGAGGTTTTTGAGGGAGAGTTCACCTGGATACGGATTATGAAATGTTTTCCACTCCTGACGCTTCTGACACCAAGTATGTGAGTTTCTTTCTTTTTTTTTCCCCCCCACGCCAACAAGCAGTTGTCCAGCTCTGGATACTGAGTGTCCAGTGATTCAATGCGATTCTGAATCTGGGTACAGTAATGACCTGCGATTATTGTCAGACCCCACAGGAGAAGGGCTCAGTCCTGCTAGACCGCCCCCACTTCAGACACTAATCACGAGTCCCTGGGCTCCTGGACTTCTGACCCACTGGCTCGAAATCGGGGGTTCCCACGACCCCCTCCTCTTGTTCTGTAATTTGCTAGAATGGCTCACAGAATTCAAGAAGGCCCTTTACTCAGTATTACTGGTTTATTACAAAAGATACAACTCAGAAACAACCAAATAGAGGAAAGGATGCATAGGGCTTGGGGGGGCTGGACGTGGGGAAGATGCTGTGCCCCCTCCAGGTGCACCACCCTCCCAGCACCTTGATGCTTCTACTGGTGTGGAAGCTCTTTGAACCCCATTATTTAGGGTTTTTATGAAGATTCTATTACGCAGGCATGATTGATTAAGCCATTACCCATCGGTGTTGAAGCTCAGTCTTCTCCTCTCAGGAGGTCAGGGGTGGGGTTGAAAGTTCCAATCTTTTAGTCATCTGATTGGCTCCTGTGACAACCAGCCCCCATTCAGAAGTTACGTAGGAGCCTGCCAAGAGTCATCTCATTAGCATAATCTCAGGTGTGGTTGAAAGAGGGTTATTATTTTCTTTTATTTTTTTAAAGGTATGCTTTTTGGTGAGGAATATTGGCCCTGAGTTCACATCTGTTGCCAATCTTCCTCTTTTTTTTCCCTCCCCAAAGCCCCAGTGCGTACTCGTATATCCTAGCTGTAGGTCCTTCTAGTTCTCCGTGGGATGCTGCCTCAGCATGGCTTGACGCCCGGTGCTAGGTCCAGGCCCAGGATCCAAACCGGCGAACCCTGGGCCGCCAAAGTGGAGCACACGAACTTAACCACTCGGCCACGGGGCCAGCCCACCGAAAGGGGTGTATTATAAATACACTCCCCTCACCCCCATCACCCAGGAAATTACAAGGGTTTCAGGAGCTCAGTGCCAGGAACTGGGGACAAAGACCAAATTAAATATCTTATTCCATCACAGTAACACACAGATCTTTCCATACTGTGGGTCCATTGGAAAGTTTCATTCGTCCATCCATCAGTATTGATGAGCCTCCTACTGAGAAGAAAACAGGCTACTTCCTGCTCTAATGGAGATTTTATCTTATTTGTTGATGGCAAAACGTTCGAGATACACTAACTGCTTCATTTGGAGGGGACATTCCCACTGTCCTCAGATTATTAGATTCTCAGTAACTTCCCTGATGTGACAGGCTCCCCAGTTTTCAGGAGTTTTTTTCTCACATGTTCTGGCATATGTGTGTCTTTTTATTTTTTAATAAATTTTTCATCACAATTTTTTTTTTAAGATTGGCCCTGAGCTAACATCTGTTGCCAATCTCTTTTTTTTTTTTCTTTTTCTTCTTCTTCTCCCCAAAGCTCCCCAGTACATAGTTGCATATTCTAGTTGTAGGTCCTTCTGATTCTGGTCCTTCTGGTGCTATGTGGGACGCCGCCTCAGCATGGCTTGATGAGCGGTGCCATATCTGTGCCCAGGATCCGAACCAGTGAATCCAGGCCATCGAAGCAGAGTGCACGAACTTAACCACTTGGCCACGGGGCCGGCCCCCATGTGTGTGTCTTAAGTCAAGACGGTGTGTCTATCTGCTCCTTCCTGCTTTTTTAGGTCATCAATGCAGTTGACCAGAATGGAATCTATGGGCTATTGAAAGATGGAGTTTCCTGAAGAATAAGCTGTGGAACGGGGTTGAAGAATTCACGTAACCCAGGAGAAGTTGTGACCGTCCTGCGCTCCACCTGTATGAATTTCCTGGGGCTGCTGGAACCAATCATTACAATCTTGGTGCCTCAAAACAACAGAGATTTATTCTCTCACAGTCCTGCAGGCCAGAAGTCTGAAACAGAGGTGTCAGTAGGGCCCCACTCACTTTAAAGGCTCTAGGGGGAAACGAGTTCCTTGCCTCTGCCAGCTTCTGGTGACGGTGGGTGTTCCTGGTCTAGTGGCCTCCACATCCAATCTCTGCCTCCTGTTTTCCTGTCACCTTCGCCTCTGTGTGTGTCTGTGTCTTCTCTTCTGTCTGAAATCTCCATCTCTGTCCAGTTAAGACATTTATCATTGGTTTTAGGGCCCACCTGGGTCATCCAGGATGATTTCCTCTTCACAAGATCCTTAACTTCGTCATATCCGAACAGCCCCTGTTTGCAAATAAGGTCACATTTACAGGTTCCAGGGGTCAGGGTGTGGCCACATCTTGAGGGCTGCTATTCAGCCCACTACATCATCCCCGGTGAAGCCACACTGCTTCTAGATCTTCTGTTTACTGTGCTAGAGGTAAATGGATTGGCCATTCTAGATGCCAAGGGCTGGGTTGGTTTCATCCGGCAAGGAGATCACAATTGCACGGCTGCAATTAGAGTTCCCCTGCTGGCGTCCTGTCTACACAGCAGTGAGCCTTGTGGAAGTGGGGAAGAAGGAGGGGGAACAGGATCCCGCGTGTCCAGATCTCACTTTTTCCCAGGGAGGTTGGGTTTCTTGGGATGATGGAGACCTGTGCCTCCAGCACCATGCAGGAGGAAGACTCCTCCTAGACACTGACATTGTCAGTTATCACCACCCTGCTCCATTCTTCTCCGCTCAGGACCTCAGAACCCTTGCTCTGTGTCCTGTGGAACTGTTCCAGAATCAGCAAATTCCCCTATGAAAGCCACTTCGTCGTTAAGTGTTCTTTCTTCCCTGGTCTTCATGGAAATGGATATCCCCCTAGCCTTTTCTCTGGCTATAACACCTTTTTGTTATCTGCGGACTTCCTGGTTACTTACCTTCATTTTCATGTGGTTTCCTGAAATTCTCTAAAGAGCTTCTCAACTGATGTGCCGTGAACAGGGCACAGGTTGGCTGTGAGATGTTGATTCTCTTGGCCCTCGGAGCGACCTGGGTGCCTCTGACTGTGGCAGACTCATTTGTTTACCTCATTGAGCTGTCAGAATATTCTGTTTCTGTTTACCCCATGGTGTGAAAATGTGTGAGAGTCATTGACTTAGAAGACCCTCACATTGACATTACCCTCCACTCCACAGCAGTCATCGATCCACTCAGTTGTCCATGCCTCTCAGGCATCAATCACTTCTCCTTCCATCTCACTTTCTCAGCAATTTTCACTATGACCTTTTCTTAACCTGATAGGAACCCCGCAGTCCATCAGCCCTCTCTTTCCTTCCCTTTCCTCCTTCTTCAGCTACGATTCCCCATCCATCATTTCAATAACACTCTCAGGTTAGGGATTGAACACTCCTTTGCCCTTCTGTCTTTGCATCACCCCAGTCTTGGAGACAAAAAAGCCCATCTAACACGGTTTCTTTTTTTCTGTGTTTGTCCCTAAGCAATTGGACATTCCTGGAGAAAGTCACATTACAGGACAGAGCAGTTCCACCATAAATACATGATCACCAAATTCAAATATACCCTCAACATTGGCCACAATCCCATTGCAATCAACCGGTCAACTCTTTCTCATCTCCACAGTGACAAGCACACTATTTTTATCCCCTTCAGTCTGCGACACCCTTTACACCTCCTGCCCCCCATTCTCAGCCTGTGACCTGCCTTCTTTATTTACAGAAATAACAGAAGCTGTCAACTGGGAAGTCCCTCAATTTCCCTATGCTATGACCATAAACCTGACTGTACTTCTAGGACCATTCTCTTCTAACAATAGTGAAGTTGTTCATCTCATCTCATGCCAATCCTTTTTCTTATTTTTTTGATCCTTAAATACCTCCTTCTCATAATCTCACTATTGCTATTACTCATCTTCTTCTCTTGGGATCCTCAGCATCTTCCACTTAAAGAACCTTTCATCAGCTTTTTAAGAAATAATAGATATTTTTAATTGTGGTAAAATACACGTAACATAAAATTTACCTTTTTAACCATTTTTAGGTGTACAGTTCAGTGGCATTAGGTACATTCACACTGGGACCATGTGAAGACGCAGGGAAAAGACAACCATTTACAAGCCAAGGAGAGAGATCTCAGAAGAAACCAACCCTGCCGACACTTTGAACTTGGATTTCTAGCTTCCAGAATTGTGAGAGAATCAATTTCTTTTTGAGCCACCCCATCTGTGGTACTTTATTAATACAGTTTCTTACCGCTTTGGGCAATCTTTTCTCAGTTCTTAACTTTCTGGTCTCTCAAGTAACTGATGCTGTTAGCGTCTCCTTCCAACTTGAAACCCTGTCCTCTAGGATTGTATCACACGTCATTCTCTTGGTTTTCCTTCTGCTCCGTTAGGTTCCCTCTCGCCTTTGCAAGCTCATGCTCCTTTAAATACTAGCGTTCCTCAAGGCTCTTTCCTGGGCCCCTGCTCTTCTTGTGACACACTCTTTTTTTTTTTTTTTTAAAAAGATTTTATTTTTCCTTTTTCTCCCCAAAGCCCCCCATACATAGTTGTATATTTTAGTTGTGGGTCCTTCTAGTTGTGGCATGTGGGATGCCGCCTCAGCATGGCTTGATGAGCAGTGCCATGTCCACACCCAGGATCTGAACCGGTGAAACCCTGGGTTGCTGAAGTGGAGAGCTCGAATTTAACACTCGGCCATGGGGCCAGCCACTCTTTTTTTTTTTTTTTTTTTTAAACAACCTTGTAAATGCTGTGTAAATCTTTTAATTTCTTTTTCTAGAAGATTGGCCCTGAGCTAACATCTGTTGCCAATCTTCCCTCTTTTTTTTCTCCCCAAAGCCCCAGTACATAGTTTATATCCTAGTTGTGAGTCCTTCTAGCTCATCTATGTGGGACACCACCTCAGCGTGGCCTGATGAGCGGTGTGTAGGTCCATGCCCAGGATCTGAACCAGCAAACCCCGGCCCACTGAAGCGGAGTTCATGAACTCAACCACTATGCCACTGGGCCGGCAGCCCCTCATGACACACTGTTATGAAGGAATTCCCTACATACCGGCTTCAGGTAGCACCAATGAGTAAATGACCCAGCATTAGTGAAGATGATAGTTCAGCTGCTACAGTAAAGGTGAAATATCAACAGCCTCAACCAGTGCTGATCAATAGAAAAATAATGTGAGCCACACGTGCAATTTTAAATTTTCTGGTAGCCACATTGAAAAGAGGTCAAAGGAAAGGGTTGAGTTAATTTTAACAACTTATCTTATTTAATCCAGTGTAGTCGTCCATTGCCTAACAATGTTTCTGTCAACAACAGACTACAGATGCAACGGTGGTCCCATTAGATTAGTGCCGTATTGCCTAGGTGTGTAGCAGGCCCTACCATCTAGGTTTGTGTAAGTATCTCTCTGATGTTTGCACAGTGATGAAATTGCCTAGTGACAGGTTTCTCAGAAGGTATCCCAGTTGTTAAGAAACGCATGACTATATATCAAAAATATTATCAACCTGTGACACTAGCCACATTTAAAATACTCAGTAGCCACATGTGGCTAATGTCTACCATATTGGACAATATAAGCGCATACAAGGTAATGGTATGTTTCTGTCTCTTGTAGCAGTCCAAGAGCTAGCAATCCAAGGTTGACATGACACCTCCACGGTCTCAAGGAGTCATTCTCCCTTGTTGCCCTGTCATCTTCAACAAGGGCTTCCTTTTGGGATCTAACATGTGATCTAGGTCATACCACTGTGTTGGCATTGTGGCCAGCAGGAAAAGAATGGCAAGGGGTTGGTGTGTTTCTTTTTAAGTGTGTGATCCTGAAATTGCACAGGTCACTTCTATACATATGCCTTTGCCCAGGACTTAGTTACATGGCCACATATAGCTGTAAGGGAGACCAGGAAATAGAATCTTCAGTGGGGGAAACATATACCCAGATAAATCTTTTATTATAGAGGAAAAAAATTGGGGAAATTACTGGTAACCTCTGCTACAACTCACAGGAATATAGTGCAACCCAGATTTGTCCTCTGAGCTCCAGACATGTGTATCCAGGTGCTCAATTAGCCTCTACTTGGATATCGCAAAAGCCCAAACTCAATACATCCAAAATTAGCACATGATCTTTGCTTCAAATCCTGGTCCCTTCCAGTGCACCATATCTCACCGGTAAATTTCACCACCCTTCATCCTGTTGTACAAGCCAAGAGTCATCGTTGATATTGTCATCTCCCATATCTTCCCACGTTCAGCTCAACGCCAGGTCCTGTCACTTTTACCTCCTATATTCTCTCTCAAATTCATCAACTTCTGTACATCTCTGGATTAGTCACCAACTGCTGGGTAATAACTTCCCCCAAACTTAGTGTTTTAAAGGAATGAGGTGCTGACACATGCTACAGCATGGATGAACCTTCAGAACATTATGCAGAGTGAAAGAAGCCAGACACAAAAGGACAAATACTGTATGAGTCCACTCATATGAAGCACCCAGTGGTCAAATTCACAGGGACAGAAAGTAGAACGGTAATGACCAGGGGCTGGGGGAGGGGAAATAGGAGTTAGTGTTTACTGGATACAGAGTTTCAGTTTGGGATAATGAGAGAGTTCTGGCCATGTGTAGTGGTGTCGGTTGCGCAAGAATGAGAATGACCTTAGTGACAGTAAATTATACACTCAAAAATGGTTAAAATGGTAAATTTTATGTTACGTGTATTTTACCACAATAGTTAAAAAGAAAAAAAAAAAAAGAATAGCCTGGCCAATCTTGAAGAGGAATAACAAAGCTCAAAAACTTATGCTACTGGGTATAAAGACTGATTTATGAAGCCAAGTAATTAAGTGAGTGTGATATTGGCACAAAGCTAGACAAATAGAATAATGGAGCAGACTGGAGAGTTCAGAATGGAACAGGAGAAGAAAATGGAAGATAGTTAATACCCTGAGCACCCGCCCTTTTTAAAGAATGATTGAGTGTCATAAATAGAATTATCCAAATATCCCTGGAGTGGACTGTTGGCAGATCCACACTTGCTGGACTGGGTTGGGCTGAAGGAATCCTCACAGGCACCCAGTTCCATATGTCCTCCATGCCTCACAGTGACTGAGAGCATCAATGACCATGACCATCCTCCAAAGGGCATCTCTAGAATTTTCAGTTTCTAAGCAACCCCTCCCCTCTGAGGAGCTTCTCCTGTGCTTAGACCGTCTATCACCAAAGCCTGTGAATGGATTTCCGCTTCCCTTAGAGCCGGGCTGTCCAATAGAAAAATAGTGGGAGCCGTAAATAGAACTTAAACATTTCTAGTAGCCACATTTTTTTTTTAATTTCATCTTTTTTTTTTAAAGATTTTATTTTTTTCCTTTCTCTCCCCAAACCCCCCCGGTACATAGTTGTATATTCTTCTGTGTGGGTCCTTCTAGTTGTGGCATGTGGGACGCTGCCTCAGCGTGGTTTGATGAGCAGTGCCATGTCCGCGCCCAGGATTCGAACCAACGAAACACTGGACCACCTGCAGCAGAGCGCTTGAACTTAACCACTTGGCCACGGGGCCAGCCCCCACATTTTTAAAAAGTGAAAAGATAGGTGAAGTTAACTTTAAAAGCCTATTATATTTAACCCAAATTATTAATATGTTTTGCATCATATGAAGAAAAATTTCTCAATGAGCCCCAGTTGTTGTTCATGAAGAGGACGGTGGCCTGAACTCTCTTTAAAATCTGGTGTGTATTTTGCACTTCCTAATATCTCATTTCAGATGTTAAGTTTTCAAAGGGAACTGCTTCCTCTGTAGGTGAAATTCATAAAATACACAGTTGAAAAACTAAATTCACAAGCCCGAGCTATCCAAACATACTAAAAGTTATCTAATAGCTGAGCAAGTATCAGCCTTTAGATTTAAATTAGTTAAATGTAAATAAAATTTAAAATTCAGTTCCTCAGTCTCACTAGCTCCATTTCGGGCTCTCAGCACGGCGACCACATTGCACAGCACAGCCTTGAAGTCCTGAGTTCTCCAGGCTCGGAATGGAACGGTGTCTTGGAGTGGGTCAATCTGTACTAGCATACAGACCGCAGCAGTATTTCACAAAAATAATACATTGTGACCAAGCGCGATTTATTCCAGGAATGCCAGAATGACTCATATTTGGAGACCATTAGTAAAATTTGTCATATTAACAGAGCCAAGTAGGAAAAAAAAAATGACCATTCCCAATATGCTAAAAGAGTATTTGACAAAATTTAATATCTGTTAATTTTTTTTTTTTTTAAAGAAAAACACTGAGGGTCTGGCCCTGTGGCCGAGTGGTTCAGTTCACGCGCTCTGCTTCGGTGGCCCAGGGTTTCGTCAGTTCGGATCCTGGGCGAGGACATGGCACTGCTCATCAGGCCATGCTGAGCCAGCATCCCACATAGCAGATCCTGAAGGACCCACAACTGGAATAT
Source organism: Equus quagga (assembly GCF_021613505.1). Classification (NCBI taxonomy): domain Eukaryota; kingdom Metazoa; phylum Chordata; class Mammalia; order Perissodactyla; family Equidae; genus Equus; species Equus quagga. Next base: position 85,725,435 of record NC_060279.1, read on the forward strand.
ACAGCTATGTACTGGGGGACTTTGGGGAGAAGAAGAAGAAGAAAAAAAAGAAGATTGGCAACAGATGTTAGCTCAGATACCAATCTTTAAAAAAAAAGAAAAAGAAAAGAAAAACACTGAATAAATAGGAAGTTATAGTTCCTGAAGCTGTTAGCCATCTGTGACTCTCCAGGCCTCCTTCTCTGGGAAGGGATTTCTCTGGTCCCTGGTGACAGGGCTGGTGTCTAAGGCCCCTACTTCTCAGCGCGCTCTTTGCTCTTTGCAGGAATTCAGCATATATAAACACCGTAGACAATGTCTGATATTTTGGGGTCTTCCTAATATCTAAACCCCCAACTTATTTTGGGAGGGGGTAATTCCCCACTGTGGGCACAAGGAGGGAGCTGGCTTCTGACTTATTGGGAAGACTAAATGAGCTAGACCTGCCTTCTTCCTACTCCCTGGAAGGCGGGCATAGGCCATTGAAGGCTTCCCCCTGGGACTTCGAATTAGGCAGGAAAGAGGTAAGGACAGAGGAAAATTAAGAGGGCAGCAGCAAGGGGAAAAAGACATCATTGGTCAAGCGTTGAGTGGGGCGTGTCCAGTGGATCTGGCGGCCGAGGCGGCTTCCCACCCCAGCTGTGGTCGGAACATTCTCTCCGAGGCCTCTTCTTGGCTTCCCGCCACATTCCCGAGCCTGGGTCCCCAGATTTCCCATGCGTTCTGTGATGGACTCAGTGTCCTTCCGGTAAGTTCCTCCTCTGCTTCTGAGATCCGAAAGTGATGTCTGTCATTTGCAAACCAGAGCACGATAGGTAGGCGCTGTCACGGCCCTGGTGCTGGAAACTCAGGAATTCCCCTTCACGAGGCCTGAGAGAAGGTTTCATGCCCAGGAGACAATCTTCCTTTTCCTTGCGAGGCAGATTGGATGAACAGATGGCGACTCTCGTCGTCCTCAAGCAAAATAGACTGAAGTCTTCAGTTTGGAAGTCGTAGGCTGTATTTTTGAGGGAACGAGGAAGGAAATCTATTTGATTTGTAAAACTCCTCTGCCAAATGCACTTATCCGATTGGAAGTAAATCAAGACTCCATCTATAGGGGGCTAGATAAATAAATCGCAGTACCTTCAGATAATGCAACAATGTGCATAGCTAAAAAAAAAAAAAAAAAAAAAAAAAAAGAACGAGAAAGCTCTTTTTACCTAAATGGAAAATTTTCCAGGGTATTGTCTCAAGTGAAAAAGGCAAGATGCAGAATGGGGTATGAGGATGAAACATTTTGTGTGAGAAAATATAAAAATAAGAATAGGTAGGGGCTGGCCCGGTGGCATAGTGGTTAAGTTTATGGGCTCTGCTTCAGCAGCCAGGGCTTTGCCAGTTTGGATCCCAGGTGTGGACCTAGACATGGCTTATCAAGCCATGCTGTGGCGGTGTCCCACAGACAAAATAGAAGAAGACTGGCATAGATGTTAGCTCAGTGACAATCCTCCTCAAGCAAAAAGAGGAAGATTGGCAACAGATGTTAGCTTGGGGCCAATCTTCCTCACCAAAAATTTAAAAAAAAAGGTAAGAATAGGTCTTCCTATTTTATTATGTTTGTTTGCCTAAACACTGGAAGAATACACTAGAGACTCATAAAAGTGGTGACCTCTAAGGTAGGGCAAAATGTGAGATGTAGAGTACAGGTGTGGAAATGAAATTTCATGTATATATTTAAATTTTTAATTTTAAACATTAATGCATTATTTATTTAAAATTATATCTATGTTTAGATTATATGACTCAATGCATGTAAAATACTTAGAACAATGGCTTCATGCCAGTACATGCTAATTATACACTATATAATATATACTAAAATTATATAAAATATGCAATGGAAAGTTCTGGAAAGATACAGAAGAACTTGGTTCAGATCAGAAGGGAAGAACTGGGCAATTGGAGCACTGGTATGGATGAGAGACTTACTTTCACTATCCACCCTTCTTTTTGTATTTTCTGAATCTTCTACCATGGCAAATATATTACCAAGTCAAAACACATAAGTATGCATGTATTTTAACGAGCTATTTATAATTTGCCAGGCAAGGAGCCTTATGATGACAAATGAATGCAGATGCCTTTTCCTACCGAGCTCTGAGGGAGCCGATCACTGGGCAAATGTCGCAATTCCCTTTCACAGACTGAAATAGATAAGATCACAGACACAGAGTCTGAAGGCTTGAAGGCCAAGATGAATTCATCCCAGTGTCTGTGATCTACATGCATTGGATTTATCCCACACCTATTGTGGGGTATCAAGGTTCTGCGAGCCAGAGTGTGGCCAGGGGACTGGGGTCACCTCCAGGATGGCCACCTAGCTAGGATAACCTCTGCATGCCCTCTGGGATCTAGCCTGGGGCCCAGGACACAGGAGACTTCGGTAAAAATACCTCAATTCGGGGAATCGAGGGCTGACCCCAGGCTTTCACCGCGTGTGGTCTCTTTCTTTCCTTTGTCTTTTTTTTAAAGATTGGCACCCAAGCTAACATCCATTGCCAATCTTTCTTTTTCTCCCCAAAGCCCCCCAGTACATAGGTGTATATTCTAGTTGTGGTCCCTTTGGTGGTGCTATGTGGGGTCCCACCTCGGCATGGCCTGATGAGCGGTGCCATGTCCTCACCCAAGATCTGAACCCGCGAAACCCTGGGGCGCCAAAGTGGAGCACACGAACTTAACCACTTAGCCACAGGGCCAGTCTCTCTAAATCTGCAGTTAACAGGCTAGACCAGTGAAAACACAAAAAAACAGATGAAGATGGTCTGCGGAGCTGGGCCCAGTGGGGGCCCATCCACGTTAGGTTGCCCTCTAAACCACCGGGAGGGTAAACATGCGTTCATCGTAGGCGTGGAAGGGGGACATTTCTCTCCCTTCTTTCTCACACATTCAGAGTGAGTGCTGCGTGGCGTGTTAAGCACAGGGGACACAGCAAGTGAACAAGACAGACAGGATCACTCTTACTCTGCACGTATATTCAAGAAGGAGGCAACGAATAAGCAGGCACATACACAGTTGTTGATGAGCAGCGAAATAAAAGGGTACGGAGGATATTGAGGCTCTGTTGACACCGAGTGGTCAGAGAAGGGCCTTTTGAGGGGGTGACATGTGACCTGAGACCTGAAGGATCAGGAGGAACCAGAGAGTCTAAAGAAGGCTGAACATTCCAGACCCTGGAAGGAGCAAATGCCCCGAGAGAGAGGGATGGAACGGATGTGTTTGTGGAAGAGCAAGAAGGATAACGTGGCTGAACCCAGAGAGACAGAGGAACTGTGGTGGGAGAGGAGGCCGATAACGTGGGATCGTCACAAAGACAGATACATAGACGGATGTAGCAGAATACAGATTTCAGAAACAGATACACACATAGAAAGCCACTTGATTTATGAACAAAGGCACAGCATGATGCTGAGGAGAGAGAATGGATTGTGTGTATGTGTGTGTGTGTGTGTTGTGTTGAGCCAATGATGCCTACCCCACACCATACCCCCAAATAAATTTCTAGATGGTTCTTAGGTCTAACTGTGAATGATAAAACCATACATATTCAAGAATAAGACATTGGGGGCTGGCCCCGTGGCTGAGTGGTTAAGTTTGCACACTCCACTTTGGCAGCCCAGGGTTTCACCGGTTCAGATCCTGGGCACGGACATGGCACTGCTCATCAGGCCATGCTGAGGTGGTGTCCCACATGCCACAACTAGAAGGACCCACAACTACAATATACAACATGTACTGGAGGGCTTTGGAGAGAAGAAGGAAAAAGAAAAAAAGAAAAAGAATAAGACATTGGAAAACATCGTCAGGATCCTGGGATTGGCGACGATTTCTTAAACAGGATGCAGAAGCATTGTGTACGTGGAAAGTGGTAAACTGGGCTATCTTGAAACGGAGAACTTCTGTTGCTATGGACTGAACGTTTGTGCCCCACCCACCCCCACAAATTCATACGTTGAAACTTAGTCCAAAATGTGATGGTATTTGAAGGTGGGGGCCTTTGGGACATGCTTAGATAGTCAAAGTGGAGCTGTCATGAATGGGATTAGTGCCCTTATAAGAAGAGACCCCCGAGAGCTCTCTGGTCCCTCCTGCCAGGAGAGGACACGGTGAGAAGATGTCACCCATGGACCAGAAAGCGCCCTCTCACCAGACACAGAATCTGCCAGTGCTGTGATCGATCTTAGACTTCCAACCTCCAGAACTGTGAGAAATAAATGTCTGTTGCTTACAAGCCATCCAGTCTGTGGTATTTTGTTATAGTCGCCCAAACAGATTCAGACATCTGTTCGTCAAAAGTTACTTATGATAAGGGACAGGAAATTGTTTGGCACAAAAGGAATTGTTGAGGAGGAAATGAGAAGCAACGAAAGGAGACCAGGACCCCCTTTGTCGCTGGAGTGTGCTCGCTAATTAGGATTCACCCGCAGGTTCCGTGAAAGTGAGGTGGACACTGAAGTTGAGTCTCTCCCGAGATGAGAAAAAGCTGAGAACTAACAGAGTATGTGACAGTGACAAGAGGCATCTGGAGGGATTCAGAGGAATGCCGAGATGGAGAAAACTGTTGACAGGAACGTGGGGGTGGTGACTGTGAGTTATAAATGACTTCTCATGTCCAATTCCCCTGCACAGATTTTTCTAGGCCTTCTCATTCCTGAGGGAACATATGTTTTGCCTACATAGGTCTGGCCCCCGGGGTATACGTATCCCACACGGCCCTTCCACGCCGGCGAGGATTTCAGATGTCGAAATGTACCAGTCACCTTTGGAGTCAGCAAACGGCACACTCAAATGGCTAATGGGAGGAGAACTGAGGTATTTACAAAGGTGGGTAGCACACAGGAAAATCTTCAGGATCTCTTGTCAAGCAAAATACGCAAGACGCAGAACAGATTAGGATCACGCCATCATTTGTGCGAGGAAAGGTTAAAAAATGGGAATATATTTTCCTGTTTCCTGGATTTTGCATAAACACTGGAAGCACACGTAAGAAATCCTTCAAAGTCTTGGCTTGTGAGGGAGGGAGATGAAGTATTTAGGCAGCAGCTGGGATGGGACTTTTTAAATTTTTTTTTATTATTTTTATTTTTTTAAGTATTTTTGAGGAAGATTAGCCCTGAGCTAACATCTGATGCCAATCCTCCTGTTTTTGCTGAGGAAGACTGGCCCTGAGCTAACATCCGTGCCCATCTTCCTCCACTTTATATGTGGGACGCCTGCCACAGCATGGCTTGCCAAGCGGTGCCGTGTCCGCACCCGGGATCCGAGCCAGCGAACCCTGGGCTGCAGAAGCGGAGCATGTGCACTTAACCGCTGCACCACCGGGCTGGCCCCTGGGACGGGACGTTTAATGTACATTGGCAGGGCGGGGAAAATCCCCTTTCTTCCCTTCTTGTGTTCTTGTGGCCGGGCTAATAATAAAATTGACACAAGACCAGATAAACGGAAGAAAAAACCCAGTTCGATACATACGTATTGGAGATCATAGAACAATGATGCTCAGAGACCAAACAAAGCAGGTGGTACAGATATATATACATCTTTTACACAAAGAAACAGTCAATCCGTGAGGAATGACAGGACGAAGAAACTTAGACTTGAGGTAGGAAATTAGTGAGGAATTGACAGAGGTTAGGCTCAAGGTAATAAATTAGCCAGGTTTGTCTATACAGCTTTCTGGTGCCTGGATTCCCTGGTTCTGGTGATCAGGATGCAGAGAGAGCACCTTTCAGAGGAGAGATTTCTTTCCTGCTTTCCGGGGAAACCGAGACAGGAGGCTCAGAAGGCCTTTCACGCTTCTCAAGCAACTTTAGTTCAAAAGAATCAATATGCTACCGTGGGATGTTTTGGGGTGGCCTGCCCTGGGCCCAACAATATCTTTTCATATTATTTGGATTTCTTAACCTCGTAAATGTGTCACCCGTCTAACAGCTATGTGTTTATTGTGAGGCTCAAATCCAGCAAAGCATTTACAACAGTGCCTCAAAATTGGGCCATCTTGGTACTTGCTAACCATCAAATACATTCTTGTGTATATGGTGAATTTCTGCAAAAAAAAGTATAAGAAAGTGGTAAGAGGGGAGGGGGATTGAGAAACTGGAAAACTAGGATGGGTGGTGGACTTATTGGACTTTTTAAACATTTATTTTAGGGGCCGGCCTGGTGACTCAGCAGTTAAGTTTGCATGTTTTGATTCGGCGGCCCAGGGTTCGCTGGTTCAGATCCCTGATACAGACATGGCACCACTTGGCATGCCATGCTGTGGCAGGCATCCCACATATGAAGTAGAGGAAGATAGGCACGAATGTTAGCTCAGGGCCAGTCTTCCTCAGCAAAAAGAGGAGGATTGGCAGCAGTTAGCTCAGGGCTAATCGTCCTCAAAAAAAAAAAATTTAATTAATTAATTAATTTTTTAAAGATTGGCACCTGAGCTAACAATTGTTGCCAATCTTCTTTTTTTCCTCTGCTTTTTCTCCCCAAACCCCCCCAGAACATGGTTGTATATTTTTAGTTGTGGGTCTTTCTAGTTGTGGCATGTGGAATACCACCTCAACATGGCCTGAGGAGCAGTGCCATGTCCGAGCCCAGGATCCAAACCAGTGGAACCCTGGGCCACTGAAGCAGAGCGTGTAACTTAACCACTCCGCCATGGGGCCGGCTCCTAAAAATTTATTTTTATTGGCATATAATGGATATAGATCTTCTGAAGATCTATACAGAAGAGACAAAAGGATGACAGATTCCTTTGAAGGAGATGCGCATGAGGATGAACCCGTAATTTTAAAGATTTTATTTTTCCTTTTTCTCCCCAAAGCCCCCTGGTACATAGTTGTGTATTTTTAGTTGTGGGTCCTTCTAGTTGTGGCGTGTGGGATGCCGCCTCAACATGACCTGATGAGCGGCGCCGTGTCCATGCCCAGGATCCGAACCAGCGGAACCCTGGACTGCTGAAGCAGAGCTCGCGAAATTAACCACTCGGCCACGGGGCCGGCCCCTGAATCCATAATTTTAGAAAGTGAAATGAAGGCTGCCCTAAGAGTCCTGGGAAGAAAAAAATTACCAGGGGTAGGTGGGATATCGATAGAATTATTTCAAGCCACAGAAGCGGAATCTGTTAAAATCCTAACAAGAAGATGCCAACATGGGGCTGGCCCAGGGGCGCAGCGGTTAAGTGCGCACGTTCTGCTGTGGCGGCCTGGGGTTCACCAGTTCGGATCCTGAATAGAGACTTATGCACAGCTTGTCAAGCCATGCTGTGGCAGGAGTCCCACATATAAAGTGGAGGAAGATGGGCACAGATGTTAGCTCAGGGCCAGTCTTCCTCAGCAAAAACAGGAGGATTGATGGCAGATGTTAACTCAGGGCTAATCTTCCTCAGGAAAAAAAAAAATATGACAACAAATAGGGGAAACAAAATAATGGCTTACAGACTGGAAATGCTCAATATACATCCCATCCCCAGGAAAGGAGATGCCAAGGGGTGCAGTAGCTATAGGACCATGGCTCTAAGTTCCCGTGCAAGTAAAAAAAAGTTCAAGGTGCTGCAACAAAGGCTTTTACCTTATATAAAGCAAGAAATGCCTGATGACCCAGCTGGATGACCGAGCTGGATTTTGAAAAAGGAGAGACACATGAGATTTGAATGCAATTAGTCACTGGCTACTACAGCACTCCAAAGAATTTCACAAGGTTACTGTGTTTCATAGGCTACAGTAAAGCCTTTGATGTGTGGGTCATGAAAAGCTCCGAGTTGCTCTGAAAAAACTGGGTGTGCCTCAGCGCGTGGTTGTCCTGACACGTGATCTGTATTATGGACAAGAAGCCACTGTCAAGACAGAATATGGAGAGACAGAATGGTTTCCAATAGGCAAAGTGTCAGATAAGGGTGCGTTTTATCTCCCTCTCTGTTTAATCTGTATGCAGAACATGTACAAAAAACTGGGCAAGGCTTAGATGAAGGAGGAGTGAAAATCGGTGGAAAAAATATCAGCAATGTAAGATATGCAGATGACACCATCTTCCTGGCAGAAAGCAGCAATGACTTGGAATGATTTCTGACAAAAGTGAAAGAAGAAAGTGCCCAAACAGGACTGCGTTTGAACATCAAGAAGACAAAGGTCGTGACTACAGAAGAACTACACAGCTTTAACGTAGACAACGAAGACGTTGAAATTGTTGAAGAGTTTGTTTCCCTTGGTTCAGTCATCGATTTATTTTATTTTATTTACTTATTTTTTTTTTGAGGACGATTAACCCTGAGCTAACTGCTGCCAATCTTCCTCTTTTTGCTGAGGAAGACTGGTCCTGAGCTAACATCGGTGCCCATCTTCCTCCACTTTATATGTGGGACGGCTACCGCAACACAGCTTGCCAAGTGGTGCCATGTCCGCACCTGGGATCCGAACCGGCGAACCCCAGGCCCCTGAGAAGTGGAACGTGCGCACTTAACCACTGCACCACCAGGCTGGCCCCTCAGTCATCGATTTAAATGGAGACTGCAGCCAAGAAATGGAGAGAAGACTGACTTGGAAAGGCAGCAATGGAAGAATTAGGAAAGATCATCCAGCGTAAGGAAGTGTCTTTAGAGACCAAGGCCAAGATCATCCACCCCCTCATACTCCCAGTTACTATCTTCGGGTGTGAAAGCTGGACAGCGAAGAAGTCTGACAGGAGAAAAATGGATCTGTTTGAAATATGACGTTGGAGGAGAGCTCTGCAGATATCCTGGACTGTCAGAAAGACGAACCAGTAGGTCCTGGAGCAAATGAAGCCTGAACTATCGCTGGAGACAAAGATGACAAAGCAGAGGCCCTCCTACTTTGGGCGCATTGTGAGAAGGCAGGTTCTTTGGAGAAGACAATAATGCTGGGAAAAGTAGGAGGCGGCGGGAAAAGAGGAAGAGAAAATGTGAGACGGACTGACTCCGTAGAGGAAGCCATAGCCCGAGTCTATACGAGCTGAGGAGGGCTGCTGAGGACAGGACACCGTGCACAGCACTCATTCACAGTGTCACCAAGAGTCGGAGCCAACTTGACTGCACATAACAACAAATAATGGATATTTAACATTGTGTAAGTTTAAGGTGTACAACCTGTTGATTTGATGCATTTATATATTGCAATATGATCGCCATTGTAGCCTCAGCTAGGCTGGCCCCTCTATCACATCACACAATTATTTCCTTTTTATGGTGGGAACAATTAAGATCTAGTCTCTTGGCAACTTTGAAATTTATGATACAGTATTGTTGGTTATAATCACCATGCCGTGCATTAGATCCAGCACTTATTTATTTACTTGTTCCCTTAATATCATCTCCCTAATTCCCCGACTCCTTGCCCTAATAACCATCAGTCTACTCTGTTTTTACAAGTTCAGCTTTTTTAGATTCCACGTGTACATGGTATCATACAGGACTCATCTTTCTCTGTCTGACATCTCTCTTAGCATAATACCCTCAAGGCCCATCCATGTTGTCGCAATCTTCTTTTCTTTTTTTTTAGTTGAGGTATAACTGACATATAACATTATATTAGCTTCAGGCGTAACAACCTAAGGATTCGATATTTGTGTATATTGTGACATGATCAACACAATAGATCTAGTCAACATCCATCATGGCACATAGTTACATATTTTTCTCCTTGCGATGAGAACTTTTAAGATCTACTCTCTTAGCAACTTTCAAATAGACAATATAGTATTATTATCTATGGTCATCATACTGGACATTCCATCCCCAGGACTCATTTATTTTTAACTGGAAGTTTGTACCAGTTTGTAATCTTTTTTCTTGCATGTCCACCATTTTGTCCTTCGTGCAAAAGTGGTTTATACTTTGCAGCTTACCACGTAAATTATCACTGATCAGAGGCTGGGCACGTAATTTCATCTGGCCAGCAAGGAGCCTTATGATCTTGAGTGAAGGCGGATACCTATCTGTCACGCGGTGTCTGAAGGAGACTTAGGGAGCTTGCCCCAGGGGAGAAGACACATGCCTCACCCCACAGATAAAGATAGTGATAGACAAATAGCGATTGTTGACATGCCTTCAAGCAGGCAGCTGGAAGGAAGGCCAGAGTCTGAACCCAAGGGTCCCTGATCGACAGATCTGGGCTCGCTCCCAGCACCTACCGCCGGGCTCTAGGTTCTATGAGTCAGGCTGTGTCCATCCAAGCAGAGTGGGAGCTGCTCCGGGGCTGGCACCACAATCAGATCCTCTCCTGCAACAAGAGTCCTAAGAGGGTTCCAGAACCTCGTCTCGTTTCCCAGATAAACTTACACATGGAGAGTGAGAGAGAGGGCTGGCCTGGCTTCTCGTCCCTCGTGATCTCTCTGTAGATTCGTAGACACGAGTCTGGGGTGGGGTGTTTCAGGACAGACACCGGGCAAAGTCTGACAAATAAAAATGGCAAGCAATAGGATATATTGAGGTATATGAGGAAGTCATTTGGTGTAAACCTAATTTGGCCTGAGTTTGTTTTTCTAAAAGGGCCTGACATGGCCGTTGAGCGTGCATTGTCTATCTGCTTTAAACATTTACTATGTCCCAAAGACAAGAACAAAGGCCCTTACGATACAGGTGCAACTTCCCCCACATGGCATTTCCTTAAGGATAAGCATCTTCCCTAGGCTAGGAACTGATTGCTGTGCCCACCTGTGACCACCCAGCTTGAGACAGCAGACCCACTACCTGCTGTGTCCATCAATCACTGTACTGACAGCAGTCAAGTGACTCTTGTAAAAGGGACTTTTCAATCATATGAGAAACATGCCCTTTGAGAGTATATAACCACTCTGTACACCCCACTTCTTTGGCACCCTTCCTTCCCCGGGGAAGGAAGGCCCAGGGCTATATGGTCCTCACATTCGGCTCAGAATAAACTCACCCAATTTTCATTTATAGACTGGCTATGAATTCTTTGCACTGACAGCTCTACGTGTGAATGTGGGTCCCATGAGGGCTCCCGCATGCTGAGATCTCCCTCTAGGGGGCTGTGATGGGAAAAATGCATTTATCCCAGATATTGCTAAAGAAGGTAATGATTCCTTCGATTTTTCCTTCAGCAGTTATTTATGGACTGTGTATAATGGTCACGGGCACCGGGGACATGGCTGTGAATAAGAGAGGCACAGTTGCCTCAAAGGCCACGTTCTAGGGGGAGAGCAGACAATAAATAGGCAAAGAAGTGAATAAGACGCTGCCGAATATGAAAAGTACAATGTGCGTAGGACACACGAGGGTCCTGGGAGGGAGGAGGGGCCCCTTTAGACTGACCAGGCAGGAATGGGCCACGTCTAAGATGATAACATCTGAGCTAAGAACTGAAGGATGAGGAGGAACCAGCTACCTAAAGATCCTAAGGGAGCCTGGACATTTCAAACACAGGACAAAGTTAGCATAAGGACTCTACCTAAAAGGGATGCAATCTAACCGTCTGAAAAGAGCCCTAAGGCTAATGTAGTGGATTGGAGAGTGATGATGGACCGGAAGGTAGGAAATGAAGCAGCTGAGGTTGCCAGGAGCCAGATCACGTGACAGAGGCATTTTTAGGACAAGACAAAGACTCTGGCTTTTGTATAAAGCGGAAAGGGAAGCAATTAGAGGCTTTTAAAACTGGAAATGACATAACCTGATTTCTGCATTGGAAAGAATCTTGCTGGGCAGAGAAAAGACAGCAAAGTGGTGACAGTACAGACAGGAAGCAAAGTGAGGAGGCCAGAGCAGACGGGGGTCTTCGGGAAAGGTTCTGGTGGTCTTCACTGGGTGGTTGCAGGGGACATGGAGGGAGCTGTGGACATTCATTCACTCAGCAAATATCCATAGAGTGTGTTGTGCCTTGCTATGGGCACTGCAGGCAAAGCCATGAAGAAAATGAAGTCCCTGTCCTCATGTCTAACAAGGGGAGACTGATAATTAACCACACGAGCACATAGACAGATCATGTGACATCAGATATATGCAATGAAGAAAAATGAAGCAGCCTAGGGAGTAGGAGTGACTTAGTGCAATTCTAGATAACACTTGACCTGAGCCTGAATGCCTCAAAGAGGGGCCTTCCCAGAAGAGGGAATAGCAAGTTCAGATGTGTGGAGGTGGGAGTGTGTTTGGCTTGTTCTAAAAAGAGTGAGATGAATGATGTGGCTAGAGGAGAGTGAAAGAGAGCAAGATGAGTAAGAAATAAGATCTAAGAACTGGCAAAGTTGGAGGGAGGTGCATGTGGAAAACAGATCCCAGAGTACTTGGTTATAGGTCCTATTGGGGCTATCTATGAACAACTGTGTGACTTGGGCAGGCTGATCGACAGCTGTCACTCATGTTTTCAATCTTGTGGTCCCCTGTATCTGGCAAGTCCCCAGCTTATAAGGTGTTTTGGAGAAATGTAAGCTTAAATATTCAGAGACACTCAAGGATAGATAGTCTTGGGGCAGGCCTGGTGGCGCAGCGAAGTTCGCATGTTCTGCTTCTTGGCGGCCTGGGGTTCGTTGGTTCGGATCCCATATGCAGACATGGCACCGCTTGGCAAAAGCCATGCTGTGGTAGGCGTCCCACGTATAAAATAGAGGAAGATGGGCACGGATGTTAGCTCAGGGCCAGTCTTCCTCAGCAAAAAGAGGAAGATTGGCAGTAGTTAGTTCAGGGCTAATCTTCCTCAAAAACAAAAAAAGAAAGAAAGAAAAAGGATAGATAGTCTTATTAGAGGCAATTAATATTGGGGGGATTATAGACTCACTCTGTTAGGGATAAATCTATCTAGGGATTATGGGCTGAGATGATCTGAGGGCTTTACTAGTTCCAGGTAATGCTCACTCATTCTTTTGATGACTTGGAGACATCTGTTCAAGACAAGGTAGGCTAGTCACTGAGTCAGGTATATAAGGCAATACTGTTGGGAGAGGCAATCCATCATGGACCCTGAACATTTCTGTGTGTTGTTGTTGGGTAAGGCAAGAATGCAAGGCCCTGCCACTCTTTACCTGGCCGTTTCTTAGGGTTTAGTTTGCCACAAGCAACCTTGAGGAATGAGGCAATGTCTCCTTCTGGGATAAAGAGCAGTCTTCCTATAAAAGGGGTGGGTTTCCCCAAGGTTAGTACTCTTGCGCTATGATGCAAACCGCTGCACGTGCAGAATCCATCTGGGCCCCTCTGTGCTGCTCAGGTGGGACCTGGGGGACAAAGGGAACCAACACAAACATGGTGCTCATGCTACCTGCTGTGCTACAAGTAATAAAATCTTTTGTCTCTGATCCAGGAGTCTCATGTCTTCTGCCAGCACCCACGAAACAAGAACAAGATAATTTATTAGTTTGAAAGTATTATAAAATCTCAAACACTGATAAACGTGCCTTTGAGGAGTGGAGTGCCAGTCACTCCGAGAGGTTCACCGGTGGATGTGGGTTCAGACGCTCTAAATTCCAGACTGTGAATGAAAGAGTCATGGTTGCCATTCAGAGTTAAGAGTTCAGTCTCTCAAAGGATTTGGAAGAATGCCTGGAACATAGTAAAAAGTTTAAAAGAAAGGAGCTGTTCTTCTCAGAATTATTAAATTGTTGTTATGGAGGCATGCAGATACATATTTTAAGAGGAAGAAGGGCTCATCTGGGGATATTCTGGGAAGTAAATGAATATATCCAGGGGATTTGGGCTAAGGCATTCTGGGAAGCAAATGAATACATTTGGGAGTTTGGTCTCCCACACTTAGAAGAGTTGTTCATCCAGTGGTCATAGCTAATAGGATGATGATAAGCATGGTTATTTGTGCATATGTGTATATATATATGCATATATACTTGCACAATGGAGAGAAAGAGAGTGTTTATTATAAGGAATTGCCTCATGTGATTATGGAGGCTGACAAGTGCCAAGGTCTACCTTTGGTAAATGGGACATCCAGAAGAGCCGATGGTGTAATTCTTGTCCAAAGGCCAGCAGGCTCCGGACTCAGGAAGAGCCAGTGTTTTAGTTTGAGTCCAAAGGCAGGAAAGAGACAAATGTCCCAGCTGGAAGGCAGTGAGGCGGAAGGATTTCTTTCTTTCTCAGCCTTGTCCTGTTCAGGCCTTCCAGTGATTGGATGAAGCACACCCACCTTGGGGAATGCCGTCTGCTTTACTCAGTCCACAGATTCGCCCTCACGGACACACCCAGAATAATGTCTGACTAAATATCTGGGCACCCCATGGTTCAGTCAAGTTGACACATAAAATTAACCATCACACACTGCCTTTATTCTGAGCTTCAGAGGAGGTCGCTCTGCTCCTGAATCTCCCTTGATACCTGTCTTTGGAAGTATACAGGGAGAGGCTGAATTGCACCATGGTCAGGAGCAAGGCCACTGCTGGAGACAGCTGAGGTTCAAATCCTGGTTCCACTATTACAGGCAAAATGCCTGGTACATGGTTTCTGGAAAGATGGTTGTGGACGTCTTGGACTTTCCAGCTCAACTTATCCACCAACAGAAGGCAGCTGCATGAGTGTTCTGTCCAACACCACACGGAGCTGAAGAACCACCCAGTTGAGCCCAAACCACCCAGGGAATCATGGGAAGTAAGTCGTTATGGTCTAAGCTATTCAGATTTTGAGAAGGTTGTTACACAGCAAGACGTAACTAGGTGTATCCTCGGTGTATCAGCTCTCAAGGGGAACACACACCCCACAGGGCGACTGGATGATGAAATGATTGAAAGCATGAAAAGTACTTAGATCATTGCCTAATGCATAGTAAGTGCTCACTAAATGTTACCTGTTATGGTTACTCAAGGTTGATGGATATGAGACGCAGCAGGCAAGGTTAGTCTCTGTCAGAAGCAGGTTTCCAGTTGTCACCTCAGGGCTTATTAATTCTGTGGAAATAAGAAATAAGGATGATAAGCCCTATCTTTGGTCAAGATTGTCACCAACTTGTTACTCCAAGGAACTCAAAGGTGGGTTTGGATATTTTAACTGTTTTTCCAAATTGTTCTTTTTCCTTTTGTTATGCTAAAGAGATGCTGTCACCAACCTCCCTGAATCAGACCAAGCCTCACCACGAGAGCAATGCCTGTGACCTTTGCCTTATTTTTAATGCTAAGATCTCTCCGGGAGGAGCTTAGGCCTTATTACCATAACCTGCGGTGTGTGTGTAAGCGTGTTTTCCAACTGAGCCTTTGCAAGGTAATACCCACCTCTACCTTTTGAATATTCATTTCCCATGCAAAATAAATGTCCTTGCTTCCTTTTGTTTGGGGCACCATGACTCTGGACACGATTCCCTATGGTCTCCTATTTGCCAGAAATACACTTTACTTTGTGAGACAACTACTTCTGGTGGAGAGCCTGATTTAACTCGCCAGGAGGGAACCCGCTTCGGTTTCGGTAACAAAATTAACACTGACAGCAGAGGCCACACGGGTTTCAACTTGCAGTCAGTGAGAAAACCTTCAGACAATCTTTAAGGAGTGGTTGAGCACTGGGTTAGCAAATATTTAGATACCAAATGTCTTAAAATTAGAGCAAAAAATACATTTATTACATAACTTCCCATCACAAAAGGCAGTACTTTTATAACATTTATATATTTTTATAATAGTCTCAAAGACTATAAAATTGAAACCTTGAAACTATAATGTTAGTAACATTCAGCTATGTTTGTTGTGAAAAACTCTGCCAATCCAAAGCCGTGAACCATGTTTGTACAGCAAAGGCGAGTTTGCTAAACAAACTTGTGATAATTAACCGCTGGCTATAACCTCGCTGACAAAGTTTTAAGCATCTTAACCTGTATAGAAGATTGCACAGATTATTCTAGAATTTGGAACAAATATAAGGTCCTTCTTCCTTGCAAAGTTATTCTGTGCATAAAATTAGTAAATGAGTGTAACAGATAAGTTTAGAACAATGGTTCTCAACTGGGGGCCGTTTGGCTTCCTGTTTTAAAATACAGGTTTTATTATTACTCAGGTAGGGTGAGGCCAACACATGAGAAGACGTGCAACAGAAAACATGGTCCGTTACTGTAATATAGTAAGACGTATATATTTCGTCTTTGCCCCCGGGTCTTGACACAGAGCTTCTAAAACCCGCTGTAATTTCCTGAGTGATCCGGGTGATAGGAGCATCTTTTGTTTTAGTGTTTGGTCTTTGCTCGCAGTTCCTGGCACACAGTTCCTAAAACCCTTAGAATCTCCGGAGTGATAAGAATGTCTTTTGTATACTAATGAGACAACTGGTGGCTGGGGCCCCCAGTGAGCCTCAGGATAGGGGCTAGTCCCCTGAAAGATCCAGGCATGATTAGAGGGTTGGAACTGTCAACCACACCCCCAGCGAGGCGAGAAGGGCTGGAGATTGGAGACTATCAGTGGCCAATGATGTAATCAATCATGCCTATGTAATGAAATGTCCTCAAAAACCCCTACATGGTGGGGTTTGGAGAGCCTCTGGATTGGTAAACCCATCAAGGTGTTAGGAGGGTAGTGTACTCAGAGAGGGCATGGAATCTCTGGGCAGACACGTCCCCCCGTTCCTTGCCCTATGCCTCTCTTCCATTCGGCTGTTCCTAAATTGTAGCCTTTATAAAATAATCCAGTAATCAGTAAAGTGCTTTCCTGAGTTCTGTGAGCCATTCTAGCAAATTGTCAACCCTGAGGAGGGGGTCCTGGGAACCCTATATTCATAGCCAGTTGGTCAGAAGTACAGGCAGGAATTTGGGACTTGAAACTGGCGTCTGAGGTCTGAGTCTTGTGGGACTGAGCACTTAATTTGCGGGACCCGACACTAACTCTGGGCAGATAGCGTCAGAGTCAAACTGAACCATTGGACCCTCAGTTGAGATCCAGAGAGTTGGAGAACTGGCTGTTGGTGTGGAAAATCCTACACACTCTTGGCATCAGAAGCGCTGGTGATATTGCCCAAGAGGCATCGTCCGCCAGCCGCAGGACATGCCAATAGTCAGGAGGCAAGTGGTGGGAGAGAAAGGGTTTTTGTTACAGCTTGCTGGAAAGAGAGAAGATGGTAGACTAATGTCTGAAAGAAACATCCTACAGAACAAAGACTGCAGGCCAGTTATAAGGGGGGTGGTCTCCAGGTAGGGGTGGCATCTGGTCTCCAGGTGGGGGCATCTATCTGATCTCCACGGGGGCGATCATTTGGTCTTAGTTCTTGATAGTCTTTTGTTCTACTGGCTATGCATCAGAGACTGGAGCAACACGCTGTACTTTGATCTTTCAGTTGTCCTGGGTGATGGCCATCAGCATAGGCTCTCTGCCCAGGGTCATCACATTCCTAAGGAACTCACAAGAACAAAGTTATCATCTTATCACAGCTGGCAGGGGCCACAAAATCTACAGAGCCCACAAATTCCCCAGAGACAGACCCTTATTCATCTAGGCCAACTAAAGCAAAGATTCAAAGGGGCTGGTGAGTCAGGCTTAGCTAATCAAAAGTCTAAGTTACAATATAGTTTCTTTTCTACAATATGGCTTCCCTTATGTCAACCTTGTGTTGAGCCAATATCACTGGTAGTAAAAACAGCACAATTATACTCGCAATCCTCAGGGGAGGGGGCTCGCCATGCTAAGGGGAAGCACCAGGGTCAGTCAGGAGGCAGAGGAGTTAGGGGGAGACGGGGGCAGCAGACTTTATTGAGGTTTCTGTGGTGAGGCAGGGTGAGCAGACCTAGGATGCGCTCGTTTGAATAATTTTAGCAGGCTCTAGAGCACAGCGGCTGCCCCTAGCTGTCTGGTTCCTGGCCCTGGGGTGATTAGGGTGGGGAAATAGTAGTCCAGAGTGTACTTAATAGCTGGATTAGATTGGATGGTTTGCATATGGAAGGCGTGCTCATGTTACCGCCCAAGAGAGGTTGTCTGCTAGCCACAAGACATGCCACTAGTCAGGAGGCGAGGTGGTAGGAGAGAAAGGACTTTGTTACAGCTTGCTAGCAAGAGGGAAGTTGGTCGTTCCAGAAGAACGATCTCACAGAACAAAGACTATAGGCCAGTTATATATGGAGCTGGTCTCCAGGTAGGGGAGGTGGCAGGTCTCTGGGCGGGCAGACATCCGGTCCCCGTTCCTGATAGCCCTTTGTTTTACTGGACATGCATCAGAGAATGGAGCCGCGCCCTATTCCCTGATCTTTCAGTGGTTGTTGATGATGGCCATCAGCATGGGCTCTTTGCCCAGGGGTCATCACCTTCCTAAGGAACTCAAAGAACAAAGTTATCATCTTAAGCAGCTGGAAGGGGCCACATAACCTAGAGAGCACCCCTGGGCTAGTTAGTCAGAGGTCATTTAAAGTTACAATATGTTTCTTTTCCATAATATGGCTTCCCTTATGTCAAATCTGTGTTGAGACGGTATCGCTCACAGGCTAGTTGTTGGCTATCTCTAGGAATTGGCTAGTGCTGGAAGGGGCACTCCATCCAGGGTCAGCAAGACCCCAACACATCAAGGCATCAAAAACACAGAACAAATGGAGATGTTTAATCTACCCCTCCCCCCAAGGGTCTCTTTGAGACATTTTTGGTTGATATGATTAGAGGAGGGAGGAGCGGTGCATTGACATCTAGTGCGTAGAGGCCAGGAATGCTGCAACATCCCGTAATGCTCAGATCGGCCCCCGTCACAAAGAATGACCCAGCCCCAAATGTCAATTGTGTCAACGTTGAGGAACCCTGGTTGAGAACAAAATGCAAAACCTTGCTTTTCCGCAGTTGACTTATTAAATAGCTTCTGAACTCAGCAGACTTTTCTTGAGACCCCCTGTGTTCCAGACTTTGTGCTGCAACACGGTGGCAGATACAAACTGAATAGCTTGGGTTCTGCCTTGCAGTGAGCCATAAGCCAGATATAACTGGTTGACCCAAGACCCAGATGTTCAAAATGCACCGTGACAAAAGTTCTAGAAAGACTGGCATGAAGTGAGAGTTCTGCATGCCAACTGTTTATATGCCTCTTCCTGAGTCTTTGATTTGGTGAGAAAACATGAGTAATTGTTTTGCTCTGCAATGCATAGGTGGCGTCTGCTGTGTGTTCCTAGCTCCTGCTTCGATCTTGTAAGCATTCCATACATAATTGTTCGTTGAATCATATATGCATATATGTGTGGCTATGCATTCATTGGGGGCATGAGTATTCAATGAATAAATGATTGAGTGAATAAATGAATGGACATGGTTGTACAGCCTGGGTCTTGCTTGCTCAGCAAGAGCCCACAAGCCCATTGCAACCATGGGTGCTGCTGGCTCCCTTTGGAGCAGGACGCCCACCTGCTGGGATTCGTAACCATCCAGAACCTGGCCAGCCCTGATCTTACCTTATCTTACTCAAAGAACATCACCCCTTGAAGGGAAACAGAGCCCCTCCACGTGAACTGCTGTTTCCGGGAATGCTGGACGTACCAGGGACAGCCCCGCCTGGCAAGCACATAGTCTCTGTGCCCCTCCCTATATGAGCAACTCCTTCCCAACCCTCGGTTGAGGGTGCACATTTCTGCCCAGCCGGCCTCCACTGGACATCCCTGTGAGTAACTCCCAATGAACCTACACGTCTCGTTCACCATCTCCAGGTCTTGTCTTCTGTCTCTCCACACCCTACCCCACACTACTCACCCAGCTGGACGTGCAGCCAGACAATCATGAATACGTTTTCAAGGAATAATGGACACATTTAGAGATAGACAAGAATGGCTTATTTTTGAATCTCCCTAATTCCTCCATAAAAAAAAAAAATCCAGAAAAACAAACACGGCAAAATAAAATACCTACAGACAATATCTTCAGTTAAACTAGGTGAGCGAGAGTGCCAAAGAACTCTAGAATACAGGTAGATGGGCTCAACCAAATGCATATTTCTTATTCTAAGCCACAATATCACAGTAAGAAAACAACAGGAGGGGTCAGCCCAGTGGTGTAGTGGCTGAGGTAGCGCACTCCGCCTTGGCGGCCCACGGTTTGCAGGTTGGAATAATCAATATGCTATTGTGGGATATTTTAGGGTGTCCTGCCCTGGGCCCCAGCAAGAGCTAAGTAGGAAAATATCATATGGTCATCTGCAGCTATGCTAAGAGGGCATTTGACAAGACTTATTATTTATTAACATTAGCATGCAATTAAACAGGAAGTGGTAGCTCTTAAAAATATTAGGTAGGTAGATAGATAGATCTCTTAGCCTAAAATTCAGGATCTCACTTGGTGAGCAAATATTAGAGGCTGTAATAAAGATAACACTGGAAGTTAAATTTGAATCTGAAACAAGACAGGGATGCCCACAACCTTCGCCGCTGTTTCACGTTGGAGAACGCGTTTTCCTCTGTGTCCCGGAGGAGGACGTCTGTGTTTGATGATCACCGTTTGAGGAAATCTATCGAGACCCCACTGATCTGCCACGGGGATTTCCCACGTTTCATAGAACCAACAAGTGAAAGGAATCCGGTTTTATATGACCAGGCACAGTCATCTTCCGAATATTCTTTGCCTGTTTACAGTTGTTAGGCAATCTCTTAGGTCCGAGTGATGTCACGGTGAACCAGGGTGGGTAAGGACCGTCTGGGCACGTTGCCACTCTACCATCGGTTTTATTTTACTTCCTTAAAGGGTTCTACAAGGGTAGACAGTGGCTCCTTTCTTCCTAACTGACTCCAACTGGGATTGTCTCTAACTGGGCAAAACCATCCCGGGAGACTAAGTCTGTAACTTTCTCTGGCCATGAGTGACTCCTGGGTGATCGGTCTCAAGGTGGCCTGCCTGCCTGCCTTCCTTCCTTCCTTCCTAACTAAAGAAGTTCGTTGCTTGCCCTGCCTTTAAATACCCGTTTCATCCGGTGGCATTGAAATCAGCCGTCGTCTTCGTCAGAGTTGAATCATCTTTCAGAATCACCTCCACAAATGTTTTGCTGAATAAAGGTGTGGAATGGAGGCTCAGGAGCTTAATACCTGTGACCCTATTAATTTCCAAAGCTGTGAGCGGACCTTGTCAACTGGCTTTAGTCTCTGCTGGTAATCACTGAGTTTTAAAAAATTAAGAGAATTTTGAGGGCCGGCCCAGAGGCACAGTGGTTAAGTTTGCACGTTCCACTTCAGCGGCCCGGGGTTCGCCAGTTCGGAGCCTAGGTATGGACATGGCACTGCTTAGCAAGCCATGCTGTGGCAGGCGTTCCACAGATAAAGCAGAGGAAGATGGACACAGATGTTAGCTCAGGGCCAGTCTTCCTCAGCAAAGAAGAGGAGGATTAGCAGCAGATGTTAGCTCAGGGCTAATCTTCCTGAAAAAAAGAAAAGAAAAAAAAGAGAGAATTTTGAGCCAGCCCTGATGGTCTAGCGGTTAACGTTTGGCACACTTTGCTTTGCTGGCCTGAGCTGGCTCCTGGGCACAGAACCTTACCACTCGTCTATCAGTAGCCACCCTGTGGCAGTGGTTCATGGAGAAGAGCTAGAAGGACGTAATAACTAGAATGTACAACTATGCACTGGGGCTTTGGGGAGAGGAAAAGAAAAGAGAGAGGAAGATTGGCTATAGATGTTAGCTCAGGGTGAACTTTCCTGAGGGAAAAAAGAAAAAAGGGGGCCAGCCCTGTGGCACAGTGATTAAGTTCACATGTTCTGATTCGGCGGCCTGGGGTTCACCGGTTTGGATCCCAGGTGTGGACCTACATACCACTCGGCATGCCATGCTGTGGCAGGTGTCCCTCATATAAAGTAGAGGAAGATGGGCAGGGATGTTAGCTCAGGGCCAGTCTTTCTCAGCAAAAAGAGGAGGATTGGTGGCAGATGTTAGCTCAGGTCTAATCTTCCTCAAAAAATAAAAATTAAAAAAATAAAATAAGATAAAAAAATAATACACACAGAGGTAGGTTGAGAGTTTAAAAAAGAAAAATTGAGATTTTTGTTTTTCCTCAGAGAACAATGGCATCCTTTCACTTCCATCTCTTAGTGTTTTATTAAGTTATCTGAACTTTGCCACTTGGCTAATTGGCACCTCACACCATTGTTCATTGAGATTATTTCTATTTGCTCTCACTTGCTCAGCCGTACCCAGCGGTGAGTCATTTAAGAGTTTTGGGGGCAACACAACTAGTTTCACTTCCTCCCGCGGGGCTCTCTGTGTGTGCCGTTGCTGCATCCTAGCGCCCTCTGCCGGTGGTGAAAATCCTCTGCAGTCACAGGCCGGTCCTGGGTCGCTCTCTGAGTCAGAGGTCGGAGCTCAGAGGCCAGCCTATACAATAGAAAAAGGTCACTTTTCATTGTCCCCTAGGAAGATAATTCCAAATTTGATTACCACCATCCACGGAAGTACCAATTTAAAAAAAAAATTTCTCTTGCCCTAATTGACTGCTGGTCAATTATCTTAAGACAAAATCATTCATGATTTTCAGTTACCATTTACCACTAACTTGAGCCTCAATTTGCCTATGTGTAAAAGATGAGTCCTAGATTCCCTGGTATGTTCACTAACATTTTTTTGTTTGTTTGTTTTTAACGTTGTGAAATTTCACTTCTGCATTATTATTTGTCATACACCATATAAGTCTGCCCCTTCACTCCCTGTGCCCACCCTCCATCCCCTTTCCCCCGGTAACCACTAATTTGTTCTCTTTGTCTGTAAGCTTGTTTATATTTCATATATGAGTGAAGTCATATGACGTTTGTCTTTCTCTCTCTGGTTTATTTCACTTAACATGAGGCCCTTGAGGTCCATCCATGTGGTTGCAAATGGGACAATTTCATCTTTTTTATGGCTGAGTAGTATTCCATTGTAAATACATATATACCACATCTTCTTTATCCACTCATCAGTCGCTGGGCACGTGGGTTGCTTCCACATCTTGGCTGTTGTGAACAATGCTGCAGTGAACATAAGGGTGCATGAGTCTCTTTGAATTGTTGATTTCAAGTACTTTGGATAAATACCCAGTAGTGGGATAGCTGGGTCGTACGGTAGTTCTATTTTTAATTTTTTGAGAAATCTCCATACTGTTTTCCACAGTGGCTGCCCCAGTTTGCACTCCACCAGCAGTGGATGAGGGTTCCCTTTTCTCCACAACCTCTCTCATTAACTTTCTTGAACACACTCATACATGGGGCCAAGGACCCTCACTGGGACAACTAGCACTGGTCTGAATAATTTCATATACTGACTTTGATCGGCAGAATTGTTTCTAAAACTAGCTGAATGGGAGAGTTATTCTCTAGACATCATGTCTCCGCTTGGCAATAAAACGAGGGTACTTTCTATTTGAAACCTGAAACAGTGGTACTACATTTTGCATAAGATGATGCTTTTAGAAAGGTCTAGAAGACAGGTTTATAGAATCAACTGAATTTTTTCTTGTCTGTTGGCTCCAATGATGTGAGCCTTCATTTTTTTGTTGTTAAGCCACTTTGACTCAGATTTTCTATCTTTTGCAAACCGAAAAATTCGGATGGATTTAGTGCAGGAGTTAGAGTAGGGATCTCAGGCTTCATACAGTAAGCTCGAACTGAATGCTGACTGTCTTAGTCCGTTTG
Source organism: Equus quagga (assembly GCF_021613505.1). Lineage (NCBI taxonomy): Eukaryota > Metazoa > Chordata > Mammalia > Perissodactyla > Equidae > Equus > Equus quagga. The sequence goes on from NC_060279.1 coordinate 85,748,921, forward strand.
GACCTCTGTAACATCATACCACGGGCTGGGTCGCTTAGAAACAACAGCAATTTATTTCTCCCATTCTGGTGGCTGGGAAGCCCAAGATCACGGTCAGGTCCTGGGAAGACCCTCTTCCAGGCTGCAGACTCCTGACTTCTTGCTGTATCCTCACACGGTGCAGAGGGCGAGTGAGCTTTCTGGGGTGTCCTGATAAGTCCCTAATCCCATCCATGAGGGCTCCACCTTCATGACCTGAGCTCCTCCCAGAGGCCCCACCTCCTAACACCATCATGTTGGGGGCCGGGTTTTCAACATATGAATTTGGGGGGACACGAACATTCAGACCACAGCGTTGACTGTTTTCTTTCAGGAATTTTACGTGTTAACTCTTTCATTACCATACATCATCCACTCCAAAGTGCACATGTCTTCACACTTTAGCACTTCTGAAATCGGGGTGCATCTTACCATTGACGGCACATTGGTGTTCGCCCCGGAGTGGCCGTATTGTAGTTGTCACCACCTGTGCATGGGTGGTCTTGGTAACAGCTGTTTATATTTTTGCATTGCTGGCATCAAATCTGATTACATCTCATTGCTGTTTAAACCAGTGTTTTCCAACAGAATATGATGCAAGCCACATAGGTCATTTTAAATTTTCTAGTAGCCACATTAGAAAAAGTAAAAAGAGGGGCCGGTCCCATGGCCGAGTGATTAAGTTCACGCACTCTGCTTCAGTGGCCCAGGGTTTTGCTGGTTCAGATCCTGGGCGCGGACATGGCACCACTCATCAGGCCACGCTGAGGCAGCGTCCCACATGCCACAACTAGAAGGACCCACAACTAAAAATATGCAACTATTTACTGAGGGGATTTGGGGAGAAAAAGCAGGGGGAAAAAAAGGAGATTGGCAACAGTTGTTAGCTCAGGTGCCAATCTTTAAAAAAAAAAGGTAAAAAGAAAGAGAGAAAAGTAATTTTAGGGGCCAGCCCCGTGGCCAAGTGGTTAAGTACACTTTCTCCCTTAGGTGGCCCAGGGTTTTGCTGGTTCAGATCCTGGGTGCGGACATGGCACTGCGCACCAGACCACGCTGAGGCAGTGTCCCATGCGCCACAACTAGAAGGACCCACAGCTAAGAATGTACAACTATGTACTGGGGGCATTTGGAGAGAAAAGGCAGAAACAAACAAACAAACAAAGATTGGCAACAGTTGTTAGCTCAGGTGCCAATCTTTAAAAATAATAGTAATAGTAATTTTAATAACATGTTTAACTTAACCTCTCCAAAATACTATCATGTCAACATGTAACTGATGCAAAAATGTATTAAGGAAACATTTAACTTTTGTTTACCCTAAGTCTTTGAAATCTGGGGTGTATTTTACACTAACAGCACATCTTTATGCAGAATTGCCATATTTCGAGGGCTTAATAGCCTCATGTGACTGGTGGCTATCAGATAAGACAGCCCAAATCTAGGCCAATTTTACCCCAGTATTGGGGTGGGGAAAATAGTAGTCGTGGAACCCAAATGTAAGTGCACCTGGTTTAGAGCTCATGTCTGCTTCTTCCCAGTGCTCTGCTCAAAAATAATTTATTTTGGGGGCTGGCCCCGTGGCCAAGTGGTTCATTTTGCGTGCTCTGCTTCGGCGGCCTAGGGTTTGCCGGTTCGGATCCTGGGTGCGCCTACATACCGCTCATCAAGCCATGCTGTGGCGGTGTCCCGCACAGAACTAGAATGACCTACAACTAGGATAAACAACTATGTCCTGGGGCTTTGTGGGGGAAAAAGAGGAAGATTAGCAACAGATGTTAGCTCAAGGTCAATCTTCCTCACCAAAAAACCACACTTAAAAAAAAATAAATAAACAAAATCCTTTAAAAAAATAATAATTTGTTCTACTTTATTCAAAAGGAACAACAATTTCTTTAAGAATCATCCAATGTGCCCCCCTCCCCGCCTCACACACACGTGCATCAGCCCCTGGGCGGTTTCTCATCCAAGTTGGTTTTTTCCTCTCCACCTGTGCTGTAAATCTGCATCTCCATCCCTATGCTTTTTCCTGGATCTTTTAGCCCAATCTTCTTTCTCCGTCTGCTTGGTGCTTTCAATGGACACCCTCACGGTCTCTCCCACACTCCCACCTGGCTTTTTCTTCCCTTGAGGCAAACTTTTATACACAGCTGTGCAGTCCCACACACAGCCGCTTTCTTCCTCCCCCATCAGGCTCTCTGTCTCATTTTGCGTTCTCTCTTTCTAGCCAGACCCTCTTTCTCCCACCACCTCTCCCCACTCCACCCTTCTTCCCCATCCCCCTGCCACTTCTTTCCCTGTGCGTCCTTCGTCCTCGTACTAACCCTTTCTCCCCCCTCAATACTTTCCTTCTTCCCTTGCAGGCTTACTCTCTTCCCTATACTCCACACTTCCTCCTTCTGGACGCGTTATCCACTTACCCTCTTGGCCACTTTCTCTGCCCGCCCCCAGAGCTCTCTCTGTCCTCCCCATCTTAGATATTGCCGCACTTGATGGCACATCTTCGTGTGCCGATTCCCAGTCCTTCCTCACAACCTGACCTTCCCTCTCCAGCTCTGGCTTCCCGTCCCCTCTGCCTCCATCTCTCCCCACTCGCGCAAGTCCCATTTTTCCCTCTAGCTGGGCTCTACACCCTGGCCCTGCCCTTTCCCAGCACAGTCCCTCTGAAACTGGGTCAGGAACTTGCAACCTTCAGACCTTTACTCTGCTTCAGACTCTGTGCTGCATCCTAGGGAAAGTGGCTTCTCCAGGGAGACTGGGCACCGTCAGATGGATTTTCTGTTGTCTATGGATTTTCTATTACATGCCATGGGACATGTCTTAACTGGTGCTTAGGGCATGTATGATATGAACATTAATAAGACTTGACTTCACAGGGGCTGGCCTGGTGGGGCAGCAGTTAAGTTCACACATTTTGCTTTGGCGGCCTGGGGTTCACCGGTTCGGATCCCAGGCACGGACCTACGCACTGCTCATCAAGCCATGCTGTGGCAGGCATCCCACACATAAAGTAGAGGAAGATGGGCACAGATGTTAGCTCAGGGCCAGTCTTCCTCAGCAAAAAGAGGAGGATTAGTGGCAGACGTTACCTCAAGGCTAATCTTCCTCAAAAAAAAAAAAACACTTGACTTCACAGACAAGTCTTCCATAGGACTCCTTCTTCACTGTGCTTCTCCAGACACTGGACTGTAAATTCCCTCCCCTAAATCTCCTCATCCAGCTAAGAAGTGCAATAAACAAACAGCACGGCAATTAAGTTCTCAGAGCACCTCTGACAACACACATACCTTCCTTTCAAGACTCTCATCAGATCCCATTGTGATGGAGGGTTTCTACTCATTTTAACCAAAGCTAATTCGTATTTTTAAGGTTTATATTAAAGGATTATCTTTTTTTAAATGTGAAGTCATGACACCTGTACAAATTCAAAAAGAAAATCTGTCAAAGATTTTATTTAACTTATTAATGAGGGAACTAGTAAAGTGCCATCATCAGTTCCAAGGAGTATTTATCTACATCTACATCTATAAACGAATTTACAAATACATGCAAAACTGGTCTAACCACAGGAAAATAATCCCTTGCATTCTACCAACACAATTCATTTGCATTGATATGGGTAAAAATTACTCACGTTATTATTAGTTGCCTACGACTTAACAGAACTGTAAATAGCTCAAAGATAATGAAGGTTCCAGACATCTGTATGGTCAGACAACCCAAAAGGATGTGCTGGTTTTCCACTTAAGACACCCAGTCATATTTTTGGTCCATTTCAAAGTCTTTAATAATTTTTTCTTATGCTTATGATTTTGATTCCTTATCAGATACCATGTAGTGAGTTCTAAATGGGAGGTGAAGAAAGGAATATGGACAAATGTGATCCATGATGACTCACCAACCATGACCACATTCCAATCCACAAGGTGAAGGAAGTAGAAAAAAAGGGAAGAGGAGTCTATCCCTTTAAGGGCTTGACCTGGAAGTAGTCATGTCACTGCTGCCTTCATCCAATTAGCTAGAACCTGATCATGTGGCCATAGTTATCTGCAAAGGGCGCTGGGAAATGTAGTCTTTATTCTGGTCAGCCATGTATCCACCTACTATAGAATGTTCTGGAAGAGGAGAATAGCTAGAGAAGGACAACCCACAGTCTCTGTCAAATATCGGTAAGAGTCAGTTCCCCAAAATGATGATTGATTGAGACTTTTTTAGGAAAAGAAGATGTGGCTTGACATATTTACATATAACCACTAGAGTGGATATTTAATCAATGGTAATCATTCTGGTGATTATTACAGGACTAACACTTGGAGAGGAATAGATAATAACCAACTCTCCAAGTCCAGTGACTTTTTTTTTTCTTTTTTTTTGCTGAGGAAGACTGGCCCTGAGCTAACATCCATGCCCATCTTCCTCCACTTTATATGTGAGATGCCTACCACAGCATGGCTTGACAAGTGGTGCCATGCCCTCACCTGGGATCTGAACTGGCGAACCCCAGCTGCTGAAACAGAATGTGAGAACTTAACTGCTGTGCCACCGGGCTGGCCCCCAAGTCTAGTGATTTTTTTTTACTTTTGTCACTACTGAAAAGCAAGTAAGAGAATAGAAAATGAAGTGAATGGAGACTGGTCACATTCTACTCTTTTTTTTTTCCTGCTTTTTCTCCCCAAATCCCCCCAGTACATAGCTGAGTAGTTTTTAGTTGTGGGTCCTTCTAGTTGTGGCATATGGGACGCCGCCTCAGCGTGGCCTGATGAGCGGTGCCATGTCCGTATCCAGGATCCGAACCTGTGAAACCCTGGGCCGCCCAAACAGAGCACGTGAACTTAACCACTCGGCCACGGGGCCGGCCCCAATCACGTTCTACTCTTGGGGAAAAGTAAACAAGAAACAAAAAGGAAATGGGCCCCGAAACTCTCACCCCCAAACAAGTTCTCTTGAGAAGAGTTTGAGGGAAGTTGAGTTAATCAGTCCCTTAAGGATGATTAGAAGTTTTCAAAGTTTTCTGGGTCCCTGTGGACTGACCCACCTCCCACTGGGAACCCAAGGGCAGGAGGTGTTGGGGGAGTAGAGAGGGGAAAGGATTCCCACCTTCCCATTTGGGGCGGACGTAGTGTCTGGAATAACAGTGACCTCTGGCATGAGGAGAGCTGTTTTCTCCAAGGGTCTCAAAGACTTGTCCTCATCATTTTCTGTCTCTTTGTTTGCTCAGAGTCTCTCTTGGGTCTCCGACTTTCTCTCTTTCTGTCTTTCTTTCCCTGTTCTGTCTTCATCTTATTTTTCTCGCTGCCTTTCTCTCTCCTTCCCTGTCTGCTTCTTTCCCTCTGTCTCTAGCTCTCTGACTCTTTCTTGCTTTGTCTCTCTTCGTCTGCCTGTCCTCCCCACTCTGTACCTCTGCTCTCCCCCTGGTTCTTTCTTTCCATGTCTGTCTGTCTCTCTTCCTCCCAGTGCCTCTCCTCGTCTCTGTCACCCCTGTTGCTCTTGTTGATTACCTTCTCCTTTGTCTCTGTTTCATGCCATATGCCTCTCTGGGAAAAATCGAGAGTCAGAACCCTGACCTTCGGTGATGAAGAAGACCGTGTAAGTTCCAGGTAGAATGACTGCCATTACCCATTGCACGGGCACCACTCACGTCACCGTCTAGGAGGGACTGAGCGGGAGGAGACGGCTGAAGAGGCAGAAGAAGGGGCCGAGTTTGGGGAGACCTCCCTGATGCTGATGGGACCGGAATGGGACTCGGGGTGGATGGATAGTGATTCCTTCCTTGTGCAGTTTTGAGGCCATGAGATTCCCTCAGCGGCCTGGCCTGAAGAGTCGGGAGAGGGCAGCCTGGTCACCTGCAGAGACGAGGTGGCATCTAAACCCCAGATCAGGTTCGGATGATGAATCTTTAGCTGGATAGAACCCGTGGAAGTGACACATGCTAACAGACGGAGGAGACATGATTCTTTTAATAACTCTCATGTTTGCATCACATGTTATAAGTATGAAATATTTTCATATCCATATTTGAGTCTCACAGAAAATCGATGGAAAAGGCAAGGCGGGTATTATCCCATTTTAGAGAGGGAAAAACAGACTCAGAAAGGTGAACCTACTTGCTCCCAACCACACACATGACAAATGGCAGAGCCAAGTTTCCAATTCAGCTTTGTCTAACCCTCCAGTTAAGAAGGATCCCTCAATTAACATTAACCAGGATGTCTCAATTACAATGTCATTGAATCACTGAGTCACCATTCATTCACATTCTCATTCACTCCCTATTCAGAGAACTCATCATCATTTACTTATGAACTGCAGCCCGCCAGACTCTGTGCTTAGTACTAGAGGCATCAAGACAACTCAGAGACGCCCTTAACCTGATGGGACAATCAGGCTTGACGGGATATATCTACATATCTATATCTACCTACCCATACATACACACACACACACATATACTTTTTTTTATTGTGGTAGAAAAACAACATAAAATTTACCATCTTAACCATTTTTTAGAGTACAGTTCAACAGTATTAGGTACCTTCACACTGTTGTGTAACCAATCTCCAGAACTGTTTCATCTTTTTTTTTTTTAAAGATTTTATTTTTTTCCTTTTTCTCCCAAAGCCCCCCAGTACATAGTTGTATATTCTTCGTTGTGGGTTCTTCCAGTTGTGGCATGTGGGACGCTGCCTCAGCATGGTTTGATGAGCAGTGCCATGTCCGCGCCCAGGATTCGAACCAACGAAACACTGGGCCGCCTGCAGCGGAGCGCGCGAACTTAACCGCTCGGCCACGGGGCCAACCCCAGAACTGTTTCATCTTGTAAACTGAAACTTTGTCCCATCACACAGTAACTCACTTTTCTCCCCTCCCCCAACCCTTGATAACTGCCATTCTCCCTTCTATTTCTATGAATTTGACTATTTTAGATGCTTCATGTAAGTGAATCATTAAATATTTGTCTTTCTGTGACTGGCTTGTTTCACTCAGCATAATGTCCTCGTCCATGTTGTAGCATGTGACAGGATTTCCTTCCTTTTTAGAGTTGAATAATATTCCATTGTATGTAGACACCACATTTTGTTTATCTCTTCGTCCATCGATGGACACTTGGGTTGCTTCACAGGCGTACACTTTTAATACAAAGCGACATGAGATGACAGAAGAGTGTTCTGGGTGCAGAACACAGAAGACAGGAACAATAATTCAATCTGAGAGAATTCAAGACAGACAACATTTTTTTGTTATCATAAGAAAAACAGTGCAAACAAAAAAACATACAAAACAGTCTGGGAAATATCCAGCATTTGTACTCGCTCCGGTCCCAAATCTTGGTCTCGTCACACTGACCTCTTTCCAGGGCTCCAGCTGCCCCTTGCCCCAGGACCCTCCTGCTCACAGTGTCTCACACTAGACTCTTTGTCATTGTCTCGATCTTGCTCCCTTCCTTTTCCTTGTCTTCATGGGGACCCCACCCAAAGGCAAGGACAGAAGGACAAACGTAAACTGGATTCCTCCCGCTCCCTCATCCCCCCGACACGATCCTTGTGATTTGATTTCTGGGTACCTCTCACACCTGTATCCTCCTCTTCTTAATTTCTACCATTCATCACGTGTCGTCAGACTCCTCAAAGCCTGACCCCGTCTCTCAGCCTCCGTCCCTCTAGTTCCTTTCCCTCACTGGCCACCAATAATGTTCCAAAAGCTTATCTAATTCTGTCCTTTCCCTGAAGTCAAGACTTCTCCAGCTCAGTCCCCACAGTTACCTTTCTGAGCACCAGGATGACATGGAACACTTTGCTATCCCATCAACATCTGATGCCATTCGTGGCCTCTGGATCTTTGCGCAGGCTCTTCTCTCTGCTTGGAGAGCTCCCCTCTCTGTGAGGTATGCATTAATCCCCTAATAGAGATCATTTGCTCTCTTTTGAGGGACAGCTGTGCTTTGGACATTTTTCTCTTCCAGCGCACCCTTTGCCATTTTTCACATGCTTGCCTTTCTCTTCTACTTGACTATGAGTATGTTTTTCATTTTTTTTTTTTGAGGAAGCTTGGCCCTGAGCATTATAACATCTTCCACCAATCCTCCTCTTTTTGCTGAGGAAGACTGGCCCTGAGCTCAGATCCGTGCCCATCTTCCTCTACTTTATATGTGGGACGCCTGCCGCAGCGTGGCTTGGCAAGTGGCACGTCGGTCCGCATCTGGGATCCAAACCAGCGAACCCTGGGCAGCAGAAGCAGAGTGCACGAACTTAACTGCTGCACCACCAGGCCGGCCCCTGTTTTTCATTTCTGTGCCTTCAGGATCTCTCCTACCAGAGAGATGCTCAATACTGATTGATGACTTTAATCAACAAATGCTAAACCATGCGCCATATGGAATGTGGATCTCAAATGCATGGCTAACAGTTCCTAAGTAGAAAGAGTGGTCCCAGCAGAAGGACAGTAAAGGCTTGGAATCACTTGTTCCGTCAGCTCTTGTATGGAAGTGAACGGGGGAGTTCTGGGAGCTGAGAAACTGGGGAAGAAAACACTCCCCTGGCGGGGAGGTGGGGAAGCTTGGAATTCAGATACTGTTGGTGACTCATACTAGCTTTACAACTTTTGTGAACGCAGGCAAATCGCTTTGCCTCTCAACCTATTTTCTCATCTGTAAAATGGGTAACAAGAGAGCCTACCTCACAGAATAGTAATGAAGTTTATAGCATGGAATGTACACAGAGAACTTGACTGAGTGGCTGTCCCCTAGCACACTAAATAATTAGCAGTGATTTCACTACTCTTGCTATTGTTACAGTGGGGACTTTTCTCTCCTCCCTTAAGTCACTCAGAGCATCCAACCTTCAGTCCTGCGAGGGGCGTGTAGAGTTCCCCGCCTCCCCACTGTCTCCACTTGTTCAGGTTATGGCAGAGAATATGGGCTCTCACTCGCCATTGGCCAGCCTCAGCTGGTCCTCTATTGCTTTCTGGATTAAGTCCAGGATCTTTAGCTTGGTGATCAAGGATAGTGCCCACCAAGTCTTTTGTCTTCTTTCCTGTCCCCCTCCCACTAGTCTACTTCAATTATGCCTAAGTAGGTGATGCCTGAGTTGACATTTCTTGGCAGAGAAGTGGTGGAAACGAACTGTGTTTTAGACAGAGGGAAGTGCATGTGCAACGTTAGGGAGGGTAGAGGGCTCAGGCGGGGTGGGTCGGCAATGAGTTTGTAGACGTCAGCTGGAGGCCCACCATGAAGGGCCTTGAATGCCAAGCTGAGGAGCTGGGACTTTATCCTGAGGGCAATGGGGAGCCATGGGAGAGTCCTGAGAGGAGAAGAAGTAGTGTCATCTCTGAGTGCTAGACGGATCTCTCTGAAGCTGAAACGGAAGATGGAATGGAGGGCACAAGAATGGCCACCGAATGACCAGGGCCTGGATAACGGTCTAGAACCACCACATCTATCCAGTATGGTAGCCGTGAGCCCCGCACGGCTATCGAGCACTTGAAATGTGGATGGTCTGCAATGAGATGTGCTGAAAGTGTGAAATACTCACCAGATTGAAGACTTAGTCCAAATAAAAGAACGTAAAGCAACTCATGTATAACTTTCATATTGATTACATGTTGAAATGACAATGTTTCGGATATACTGGGTTGGATAAAATGTTACTTTATGTTACTTTAGTATCACTTGTATCACTAGTATCACTTCCTTTTATGTCTTTTCATGAGATTACTAGAAAATTTGAAATCCCATATGTGGCTCGCATTTGTGGCTCACATTATATTTCTAGTTGGGTGATGATGACCTAGAGGAATGAGTATGGCATTTCAGACGAGGACAAGGGCGGCATTCACTACCCATGTTCTGCAGAGCGAATTGACGTGGTAGAGTAGACCACAGTAGCTCCGAATTTTCAAGAGTTCTTCTCCAGCTGGCAAACACCTCATCCGTCTCTCCTCTCTCCAAATCCTTCTGTCTGGTTTCCTCTGGGAGAGGGGTTGTGACTAGAGAGACATGGCGGGGCTGGTCGTACTCTGCCTTTTTTTTTTCTTTGAGGAAGATTAGCTCTGAGCGAACGTCCACCACCAATCCTCCCTCCTCCTTTTTCCTGAAGAAGATTGGCCCTGAGCTAACATCCATGCCCATTCTCTTCTATTTCATATGTGGGATGCCTGCCACAACATGGCTTGATAAGCAGTACATAGGTCGGCAACCAGGAGGGATCCAAACCCACCAAGCCTAGGCCATGGAAGCAGAGGAGCATGGGGAACTTAACCGCCACACCACTGGGCTGGCCCCCGTATTCTGCTTTTTGATCTAGGTGCTGGCTGCAGTTGGATGTTCTATTTGAGGAAATGGTACAGTAATGACATATGCACTTCTCCAAATGGGTACGATACTACCATTCAAAGATATAAGCAAACAGATAAATAAACAGTTGTACAAAGCAAAACCAAAATTCTCTATATTATCCCTTCTGGTCCCAAACTGTATGAACTCAGTCTGTATGAAGTAAAGCCCTGCGAGGAACAGGTCTCAGGGCAAAGCATTTACTCAGCAAATAGAGTTCCAAAGGGACAAGAGGCAAACTCTTCTGATGAAAGGAAATGATGCTTTTTCCCGTATTTACAGATAATAGGTAGCATCGGGGATGGTGTGCATTATGTGCCAAGCCCTGTTCTAGGCTGTCACTCATTTCATCTTCACAACCACCTATGGGGCGGGCACACATATTGTCCCCGCAGTATTGATGGAGCCACTGAGACCCGGAGAAGCTAAGAGACAGAGGCAGGATCAGGCGCAGGCGGCCTCCTCGGGCCGCCTCTCTAACCACCAGGCTCTCCTGCCTCACAGATGGGCGCCCCCGGGCCGGGCCGCGCGGCCAACCGCACCGAGGCGCTGGCCTTTGTGCTCCCGGGGGTCACCGACGTGCGCGCGCTGCGGCTGCTGCTCTTCGCCGCGCTCCTCCCCGCTTAGTCGCGACCCTCCTCCCGGGGGACCTGCTCATCGTCACCTTGCCGGTGGCCGACCGCCGCCTCGCCGCCCCCGTGTACTACTTCCTGCGGCACTTCGCGCTGCTGGAGCTGGGCTTCCCCTCCGCCGTCCCCCGCAGATGCCGGCCCACCTCCTCACGGGACGCGGGACCATCCCCCGGGCCGGATGCTCCGCGCGGACGGGGCTCTCCTTCCTCCTGGGCCCGGCGGAGCCCCTGCTGCTGCGGTGACGGCCGCCCACCGCTCCCTGGCCGGCCGCCGCCCGCTGCGGCCCCCAGCCCTCGTGAGCACGCGCGTGTGCCCGCGCTCGAGCTGGCCTGCGGGGGGGCCGCCTGCTCTTCCTCGCCGGGCCCGGCGTCTGGGTGCTCTCCGTCCCCTTCTGCGGCCCCGACGTCCTCCATCACTTCTTCCGCGACAGTGCGCCCTTGCTGGCGCTGGCCTGCGCCCACACCGGCCTCCTGCAGCCCGTGCGCTTCCTGGTGGCCGTGCGCACCCCGGCCAGCGCCGTGCTGGTGACCGGCCCGTCCCACGGCTGCATCGTCGCCACCGTCCTGCACCTGCCTTCCTCGGGGGTCGCAGCAAGGCCTTCTCCGCCTGCTCCTCCCACATCCTGGTGGTGTCCCTCACCTACGGGAGCTGCGCCGTCATGTACCTGAGCCCCACGCAGACCGGGCGGCTGCAGCTCAAGAAAGGACTTGCCTTCCTCAACACCACCGTGTCGCCGCTGCTGAACCCCTTCATCTCCTGCCTCGGGAATGAGCTGGTCCAGAAAGCTGGCCGGATGTGCTGACCAAGGGAAGAGGGTGTTCTTCTGAGAAGCCCAGGGCAGAAGCTTTCCTGAGAGCTGCTTATCTGCTTCTTTTTAATTTTTTCAATGAACGCAATTATTTCCCGCTTGAGGAGGGAGGAAAAAAATGCTAGTTCCAAAGCTGATTGTGAGGGGCTGGCCTTGTGGCCAAGTGGTTAAGTTCCTGGGTTCTCCTTTGCTGGCTCAGGGTTTCCATGGTTTGGATCCTGGGTGCAGACCTGGCACCGCTCATCCAGCCACGTTGAGGCGGTGTCCCACATGCCCCAATGAGGAGGATCCACAACTAAAATATACAACTACGTACTGGGGGGCTTTGGGGAGAAGAAGGGGAAACAAGTTAAAAGCCGATTGTGGTTACGGTAGTGCATTCTAGGAAAATGGAATACGGAATGAACTGCTTTCTCCTTAGGAAACACAGCCTCTGGCAGTAACGGTGGACACCGCTGATCGCTCTGCTTTTCCAGTCTCCGTGTTAGCAATACAGCACCTTGAATTTATCTGGGCCGTGATGGCCAGTCGGAGACAACATTTCCCATCCTCCCTTGCAACTACCTTGGTCAGGTGACTAAGTTTTGGAGGATGGGGTATGAGGGAATGATCTGTGTGATTTATGGATCTTGGTTTTGTAAGAAACCTGCTTGCTCTCCATATTTATTTCTTCCATCTTCCTGCTGCCTGGGGTTTGGTGACGACTGTGGCGGCCACCTCAGGACAAGGTGTGGATGCCATCTGTAGGGGACAGGAGAGACATCCCGTCAGCCTGAGTCCCTGGGTGAGTTCGGGGAACAGAGCCACCTGCTGGCCTTGCGTCACCACAGACCTCTTTTGTGAGAGAGAAACACAGGTGTGTCTCGTCCAGCCACTGTGATTTGGGGGATCTTTGTCACACCTGCTGAGCACAGCTTTTCCCACTATTACAGCTGCAAGAGGAAATTCCCAGAGCATGGCATGGAGGGGCGAAGTCAAGACAAAGGGTCAGAACTGCAGTGCAAGGTGTCCCCTCTGGGTGGAGAGGGTGTCCCAGTGCAAATGGGCTGGTTCCAGAGACAGCAGTTGTTTGGGGATCCCTGAAACTTGGGGAGGGGAGATGGGGGATCTCCATCCTCTCCATTGCCAGAGCCCCTGTCCCAACTCCAGCCTGTCCCTGGTTCTCCTGGAATGAGCCTGATTTTGTTAGCCTACAGGTTTGCTGCTGGTGGTCATAGGCTAATTGGGCAAGGGCAACATATAATTCCATTCCATGCTAAATTCTGTGAAGGACAAGTCTGGGGTTCTAGGAGAGCTTGAAACAGGGCAACATGACCTGGTCTGAGATGTTAAGAACTTAACAAAATTTTTTTCTTTTGAGGAAGATTAGCCCTGAGCGAAGTACTGCCAATCTTCCTCTTTTTGCTGAGGAAGACTGGCCCTGAGCTAACATCTGGGCCCATCTTCCTCTATTTTATACGTGGGATGCCTACCACAGCATGGTGTGCCAAGCGGTGCCATGTCCGCACCCGGGATCCGAACTGTGAACCCTGGGCCGCCGAAGCGGAACGTGCGCACTTAACCGCTGCGCCACCCGGCCGACCGGAACTTAACAAATTTTAAGTGCCAGACACTTGGCCCTCACACTATTATGTTTTTATGTTATATTATATCAAGTGGCTGAGTCTTCCTCGTTGGTGAGGACAGAAACGGTGGGAGCGTGGAGGGCTAGGATGTATGTGACTATCCCTAAAACCCAATGGGGGAGGGGCCAGCCAGGCTGGGAGCTTCCTGCCAGGGTCTGCGGTCAGAGAGAGTGAGGACACAGCGATGGAGGAAGTTTCACAATTCCTGTGCGCAGGTCCCAGTGAGGGCATGACTGTGACCATGCGACAGTGGGGCCCTGGGCAGTGGGAGTGGTGACTGGCTGTCGTTGGCAACTTTGGGATGCTATATAGTGGTCTGCTGGTGACTTCACTCTTTTTTCATTTTTTATTATTTTTTTGAGGTTGATTAGCCCTGAGCTAACATCTGTCATCAATCCTCCTCTTTTTGCTGAGGAAGACTGGCCCTGAGCTGACATTGGTGCCCCTCTTCCTCTGCTTTATATGTGCGATGCCTGCCACAGCATGGCTTGACATAGGTCCATGCCTGGGATCCGAACCAGTGAACCCCAGGTCACCAAAGCAGAGCATGCGAACTTAACCACTACGCCACTGGGCTGGCCCCTGGTGACTTCACTTCTTTGGGCCTCAGTTTACCCCTCTTTCAAGGGTGGGTCAGTAAGTGTCCTTCCAGCTGATAAGGGCATAAAAACTTGAACTTGGAGTCCGACAGACCTGAATTTGAAAGTCATCTCCATCATTTTCTAGCCCTGCTAGTAGGTTACACTCTCTGGGCCTCCGTCTCTGTCTCGGTTTCCCCATTGTCCGCTGGAATGATGATTTCCATTTTGTGGCCTCTTGTCTACCAGCTGTTGATGCTGGTGGTGATGGCAGTGGTGCGTGTCTTTGAAGGGGTAGCCCTTGGTAGCCTCTCCAAGACAACAAGGGTGTGTGTAAACCTCCGATGTGCCCTCCCATGGGGCAGCCGCTGTTCTTATCCAATGCCACCAAAGGATTCAGCATCTTGTCTCATCTCACGTGAAAGCAAATCCAGATTGTGACATGTTTGTGAGTAACATAGATTATATTGATGATGGACGCAAAAGGGGCAGAGACAGTTTCCGTGATACACCAGAGAGTAAACAATTAAAATTCCCATTAGTCACCTCCATAAACCGCCAAAAGTTCTCCCCAGGCACCTGACACCTCTTGTTTCTTTTCGCTCCGACTTTCCCCAGGTGCCTTCTAAAATTGCTTGTCGTCTTGAATGACTTAGCTGTGTCTGCTAACAAGCACGCCTCACACTGCAAAGTCTGCAGTGAACACATGCCCAAGTGACTTTTCAAAGTGTGCCCTCCACAGAAACGGGTCTCTTCTGGGATGGGAAAAAGGGAATTCTGCTGCTAGAAAAATTAAAATTTCTCTGTGCCCTTACGGTATCAACATAGAGAAGCATTTCTCAGGAAAATCACTTGAAGAGTCTTTTGGGTTTTTGTTTTCGTTTTTGTTTTAAAGATTGGCACCTGAGCTAACCACGGTTGCCAATCTTTTTTTTTTTTCTGCTTTTTCTCCCCAAATCCCCCCAGGACATAGTTGTATACATATTCTTTTTAGTTGTGGGTCCTTCTGGTTGTGGCATGTGGGATGTTGCCTCAACGTGGCCTGATGAGCGGTGCCATGTCCGCGCCCAGGATCTGAACCCACGAAACCCTGGGCCGCTGAAGCGGAGCACGCGAACTTAACTGCTCAGCCATGGGCCAGCCCCCAAGGTAGGTATTTTTAACCTTAATGTTAGCTAGGTCCTTCCTTGACCCTGATGATCTAAGAAATTTCTCTTCCACCTCTGCCAATTGCATTGCTATCAAGATTTCTACAAACTGCTGAAGAAGTCTAATGACCTGTTCTAGGGCCTTCTTTGCCTCTTGGTGGCTTGATTTCCCATGTGCATTCCGTGTTTCCCCAAGACGAAATGCAAGGGAAATCCACTCACACAAAATATTCCCACAAACGGTAGATTTTACTGATTTCATGGAGAGACAGAGGAGAGATTTATATCGTAGAAATGACAAAGATATATAAAAAACAATAAGTTTTAAAAATTAAAAAAAATAATAGAGTTTGCAGAATATCCGTCGCTTCTTTTTTTTTTTTTTTTCAGGAAGATTAGCCCTGAGCCAACTGCTGCCAATCCTTCTCCTTTTGCTGAGGAAGACTGGCCCTGAGCTAACATCTGTGTCCATCTTCCTCTCCTTTATATGTGGGTTGCCCACCACAGCATGGCATGCCAAGTGGCACCATTTCCACACCTGGGATCCAAACTGGGGAACCCCAGGCCAGTGAAGCAGAATGTGCGAACTTAACCTGTGCACCACCAGTTGGGCCCCTATCCATCACTTTTAAAAATGTTTGCAAGATACCCCACCTCTAGGACTCTTCCGGTTGCCTCAACTTGCTCCAGCCTCCCCTTCTCTCTTTTCACTCTCCTTTCTATCGTGTGACATCTGCTCAGCATCTGTATCCTACTCTTTTGGTTACAGAAGTGTTCTTCTCTTGGGAAACGACCCCTCCCTTCTGTTTAGTCCACGTGCGCTGTGTGGAGTACAGCCTTCGGCGCCCGGCTTTGGCTGACCAATCAGAGTCACGGAAATGGGCACCTGACAGAAGCCGGCCAATGAGAGCTCTGGGAGGGTGGCGCTTTCCCTCTGGGAGGCTTAGCTCGTAAAGTTTAAATCTGGACATGCCAACGGCCTGGAGCTTCCATCAGGTGGGGAGAGTCTGTATGAAATGAAGCAAACGCAGAAGAAACCAGGGCAAAGAGACTCTGAACGGCGTAGGTTGTTTACCCAGATGAGCTGTGCCTGGAGCTAGGACAGTTTTCTTTTTCTCATACAGTTTTTTTCTATTGAGATGTAACTCACATACCATAAATTCAACCTTTTGAAATGTGCAATTCGTGAGCCAGTCCTGATGACCTAGGGTTAAAGTTCGTCATGCTCCATTTTGGCCATGGGGGTTCACTTCCTGGGCATGAACCACACCACTCACCCGTCAGTAGCCATGCTGTGGCGGCAGCTCACGTAGAAGAGACAGAAGGACTTACAACTAAAATATACAACTAGGTACTGGGGCTTTGAGGAGGGGGAAAAAAAAAAGGAGAGGAAGATTGTCAGCAGTTGTTAGCTCAGAGCAAATCTTTCCCAGAAAAAAAAAAAAAAAAAGCACAGTTCAATTTGGTCTTTTTGTATATTTGCAAAGTTGTGTTACCATCACTACTATCTAATTCCAGAACATTTTCATCTCCCAAAAAGACATGGCATATTCATTACCTGTCGCTCTCCATTCACTCCCCCATCCTCCCAGACTAATCTATTTTCTGTCTTTATCGATTTGTCTATTACAGACATTTCACATAAATTGAATCATGCAACATGTGGCCTTTTGTGTCTGGCTTCCTTCACTTAGCATAATGTTTTTAAGGTTCATCTATGTTGTGGCATGTGTCAGTAATTCATTCCTTTTTGTGGCTGAATAGTATCCCAGTGTGTGGATGTGCCACAGTTTGTTTATCCATTAATCCTTTAATGGATATTGGGATTTTTTCTACTTTTTGGATATTATGAATAATGCTGCTATGAACATTCATGTACAAGTTTTTGTGCGGACATATTTTTGTTTGTTTGGGTTTTTTTTTTTTTTTTTTGAGGAAGATTAGCCCTGAGCTAACATCTGCTGCCAATCCTCCTCTTTTTGCTGAGGAAGCCTGGCCCTGAGCTAACGTCCATACTCATCTTCCTCTACTTTATATGTGGGACGCCTGCCACAGCATGGCTTTTGCCAAGCAGTGCCATGCCTGCACCCGGGATCCGAACCAGCAAACCTTGGGCCGCAGAGAAGCAGAACATGCGAACTTAACCGCTGCGCCACCAGGCCAGCCCCTGGACATATGTTTTTAATTCTTTTGTGTATGTACCTAGGAATGGAAATGGATCAAATAGTAACTATGTTTAACTTTCTGAGGAACTGCCAAACTATTTTCCCACTGTATGGAAAGTCAGTGGTACATGATTTTGCATAATATCTAGATTCTTTAGATTGAGCTGAGTTTTATGTCTCAATAGTAAGAGCTTTTGACTAGTGTACTGTCACTTGCAGGAGCAAAATAACACATTATTTTTTACCCATATCATGAAGATCAACTTTCTCCCTCCTTATAATTCTTAATGCTCATCTTTCTCTTCCAACCTGCTCATCAAGATTCTCTTCCAGGGCCAGCCCAACGGCACAGCAGTTAAGTTCTCATGTTCCACTTCAGCGGCCTGGGGTTCGCCAGTTCGGATCCCGGGTGCGGACATGGCACCGCTTGGCAAGCCATGCTGTGGTAGGCGTCCCACGTATAAAGTAGAGGAAGATGGACACAGATGTTAGCTCAGGGCCAGTCTTCCTCAGCAGAAAGAGGAGGACTGGCAGCAGATGTTAGCGCAGGGCTAATCTTCCTCAAATAAATAAATAAAAATAAAAAGATTCTCGGGGCCGGCTCCGTGGCCGAGTGGTTAAGTTCGCACGCTCCGCTGCGGCGGCCCAGGGTTGGGATCCTGGGTGCGGACATGGCGCTGCTCGTCAGGCCACGTTGAGGCGGCGTCCCACATCCCACAACTAGAAGGACGTGCAACTAAGATATACAACTGTGTACAGGGGGGGTTTGGGGAGATAAAGCAGAAAAAAAAAAATAGATTGGCAATGGTTGTTAGCCCAGGTGCCAATCTTTCAAAAAAAAAAAAAAAGAAAAAGAAAAAGATTCTCTTCCAAACATACACAACTGCCCTTAACATAAATTCTGGTGCCAGTCATTGCAATAATAAAAATTCTTTGACTTCATTATATTTCCTTCCACTTATTAGCACACTAGAATATTTTACAATAAAGATATGGCATTTTTATAATCAGAAAATCATATTTCCTTGGTGAGAGAAAAAGGTCTTAGGAAACATTTTCAGTGTTTCTTGAGTTGACTCTCATGAAAAATGGTCTCTCCTTGTCTTTAGATCTTGAGGCCCTTGAGGTCAGGGGCTGAGGTGGATTCACTGCTGTGTTTCCAGAAATGGTCCTGAGCTACAGAAGTCCCCAGAAATTGCCAAGTCTCTGTCTTTCCGTGAGAAAGAAGGGCTTTCACAAAAGGGGATGTAAGAAATAGACGGTTACTGACTCAGCGTCCCTCCACCCTCCCCTCTGAATTCCTAGAAATTTTTCTTTCTCCTCTTGTGAGACGAGTGTGGAAGGAGGTCAGACCATGAGTCATTGGGGAAGCTCAGATCTAACCCGTAAAGAACCCAGGTTAGCAGCATCTTCTTCCTCTCCCTCTGCTTTAGAACTTTTCCTGCTCACCTCATCTCCTGCAAACACATCCGCTGCCCCCACTCAGACCCCTGAAGCATGACTTCAGCCTCCTCCTTGTTCTCTCAGACCCCATGCTTCCTCTCTTGGTTCACCCTCCACAAGGGCCCTGAGAGTTTTCCTTAATCTGAATCTGACTCCATCCTTCTCTTACCAAAACCACTCCATGCCATACAATGGAATATTATTCAGCCATGAAAAGGAAGGAAGTACTGATATGTGCCACAACGTGGATGAACCTTGAAAACATTATACTAAGTGAAATAAGCGAGACCTAGAAGGTCGCATCATATATGATTCCATTTGTATGAAATATCCAGAAGAAGCAAATTCATAGAGAGAGAAAGTAGATTGGTGGGTGCCAGGGGGAAGGGGAGGGGAAAATGGAAAGTGACTGCTTGATGGGTATGGGGTTTCCTTTTTTTTTGAGGAAGAATAGCCCTGAGCTAACATCTGCTGCCAATCCTCCTCTTTTTGCTGAGGAAGACTGGCCCTGAGCTAACGTCCGTGCCCATCTTCCTCTGCTTTATATGTGGGACGGCTGGCATAGTATGGCTTGTCAAGCGGTGCCATGTCCCCACCCAGGATCTGAACCAGTGAACCCCAGGCCACTGAAGTGGAATGTGTGAACTTAACCGCTGTGCCACCAGGCCAGCCCCTGGCGTTTCCTTTTGGGATGATGAAAAAGTTCTAGAAATTGGATAGTGGTGATGGTTGCACAACACAGCCAATATATTTAATCTCTCTGAATTTTACATTTTGAAATAGATAAAATAGGAGCTGACCCCTGTGGCCGAGTGGTTAAGTTCATGTGCTCTGCTTCAGCAGCCCAGGGTTTCGCCAGTTCGGATCCCTGGCTCGGACATGGCACCGCTCATCAAGCCATGCTGAGGTGGCGTTCCACATGCCACAATTAGAACGACCCACAACTAAAAATACACAACTGTGGGGCTGGCCCGGTGGCGCAGTGGTTAAGTGCGCACGTTCTGCTTCTCGGTGGCCTGGGGTTCGACAGTTCGGATCCCAGGTGCAGACACGGCACTGCTTGTCAAGCCATGCTGTGCCAACTGTCCCACATAGAAAGTAGAGGAAGATGGGCATGGGTGTTAGCTCAGGGCCAGTCTTCCTCAGCAAATAAAGAGGAGGATTGGCAAGAGTTAGCTCAGGGCTAATCTTCCTCAAAAAGAAAAAAAAAAGCACACAACTATGTCCCGGGGGTCTTTGGGGAGAAAAAGGAAAAATAAAATCTTTTAAATAAATAAATAAAAAATAAAATAGTTAAAATAGTAAATTTTATGTACTGTGTACTTTATCTTAATTTAAAAAAACACAAAACACTCCATGGCTCCCCATTGCCCTCGGGATAAAGTCCCAGCCTCACTCAAGGCATTTCTGACCTGTCTTCTGATCGTCTCACCCACTTCATCTCCTGATATTTTCCTCTTCTCCCTCTACACCCTAGACCCTTCCAATCACTCAGCCATTTCTCACCTCCCCGCCATGTCGGTCCATTGCCTCCACCTACAAAGGTGGATTCCCCTCCCCTCCTCTATTGAAACTCGCTCTTCCTTCAAGACCCACTTCACACATCGCGTCCTCTGGAAGTCCCCCCCACCTCTCCACCCCTTAAGTTTTTCTTTGCTTTGAAATACAGATGCTTCTGTATTTGTTTATGTGTGTCTGTCTGTTTTCTCCACTAGATCGTAAGTCCCACAAAGGCAGAGAATTTGTTTTATCTTTCACAGTTTGTTTCTTTCACAGCAGCACACAATGGATGCTTAATAAGTATATATATATTATTTTTTTGCAGAGAAAGATTCACCCTGAGCCAACATCTGTTGCCAGTCTTCCTCTTTTTTTCCCCCTCTCCGAAGCCCCAGTGCATGGTTGTATATCCCGGCTGTAAGTTGTGCTAGTTCTTCTATGTGAGCTGCCGCCACAGCATGGCTACTGACAGATGGGTGGTGTGGTTCCGTGACCAGGAAGCGAACCTGGGCTGCCAAGGCAGTGAGCACTGAACATTAACCACTAGGCCATCAGGGCTGGCTCCTAAATAATTTTTTAATTAATGTCACCCAGATAGCAGCTGGGGGCATCTTTGGCATCTATAACTCTCAACTCCAAGGCTTTGGAAAATCTGAAGTTATCTCATAAAATTTTTTCCATTTATATAAGTGCTTTTTATTTATTTCTTCACATTTGCTCTATATTAAGCCCTTCTGAAGACAGCTTACAGAGGTTTGAATTTTACAGAAGTCTGGCTTCTTGCAAATGTGGTCTTGGACCAACAGCATTGGCACCAACTGGGAGCTTGTTAAAAATGTCCAATCTCAGACTCACTAAGTCAGAACCTTTATTTTAATCAGATCCCCAGGCGATTCGCGTGCACATTAAAGTTTGAGAAACACTAGGACATGCTTTTGAGATTGTCCCGAGAAATGGTCACTAACCTCAATTCCGTTCCTTAAATAACCTCTAAAGCTATATTCTTTGTGTGTTCTGAATCCAGCTATATTCTGAATCCAGCTATATTGTGAGTCCAGGAAACATTATTGGCCCTCACAAATTCCTCCCCTTTCCTTGGAGTGTACAGTCATGCACCACATAACGACGTTTCGGTCAATGACAGACCACATCTAGGACAGTGGTCCCATAAGATTAGTACCATATAGCCTAGGTGCGTGGCAGGTGTGCCATCTAGGTTTGTGTAAATACAGTCTATGAGGATCGCACAACAATGAATTCAACTAGCAACACACTTCTCAGAATGTATCCCCATCGTTAACCAAGGTGTGGCTGTATCTGTCCTGCCCCTGCTCCTAGTAGCAACAGCAGTTGAATAGGTACTTCCAGTAGCAATGGTAGTTGGATGTGTAAGAGGAAAGTGAGAGTAGGGAAATTCAAGGATATTACATTGGAGAGTCAGAGGCAAATACCTCCCCTTGGAGATTCCCATTTTGCGAAGGTCATGTAAGGACTGACCCCGTGTTCTATTTCTGCATTCCTTTGCCAAGCCTTTAGACACAGCGTGAAGGGGAGGTGACTTTTCCAGGGTCTCACAGCTAGTAAAGTGGTAAGGCATGGAGTGGGGACGAGAGGAGTGTGTAATGTCTGGAGGATCTCCATGTTGCACCACGCTGTCCCTGGAAAGAAGCAGAAACTCAATCATCGCCCCCAAAATGCCTTCTTCCCATTGCTACAGCACTCAGAAACATTCATCGGGGGCTGGCCCAGTGGTGCTGTGGTTAAGTTTGTGTGTTCCACTTTGGCAGCCTGAGGTTCACAGGTTTGGATCACAGGCAAGGACCTAACACCACTCATCAAGCCATGCTGTGGCGGCATCCCACATGAAATAGAGGAAGATTGGCACAGATGTTAGCTCAGGGCCAATCTTCCTCAGGAAGAAAACCCAACAAACATTCATCAACTCCCTGCTACCTACCTATGGGAGCCTCCCGTTTTTATGAATTCTGGTGGAATAACATGTTCATGATTCCCTTTGTCTCCTGCTTAATGCCAATAGTTTTATACCCCTAATCAATTCAGACCAATAATAATAATAATAATCAATTCTTCACAACTTTTCATGAGACATTGTCCTACATCAAGCATTTCCTGACTTTCATACGAAAGTGGGAGATCGCATCCAGAGAAGGCATTATCGTCTCACAGAATCTCTCCACCACCTGCCCTTTCCCCCTCTCTTCCCAATTTTTCTCTGTGTTTCTTTGCTCATGCAAAATAATCAAGCCAGCACCACTCGTCCGTCGTTTAGACTAGATTTAAGACCTCGTTTTCCATGCCAAGTAGTTTAACAAAATATATATTTTTGCCCCAAACAAACACTGTGCTCTCTCCTAGATAATTTCTGGTAAATAAATTTTCTCCATCTTGGGGCACATAAAATGTTACTTGTATGTGTGATTCATTCATTACATAACTCATCAAACGAAATGAGGCATTCACGGTATGTGAGCCACTGTTCCACTTGCTGGGGAGAAAAATATAATCAAAACTGTGATGGGCTGAATTGTACCCCCTTCCAACATCTTAACTCCCAACGCTGTCCTTTAGCCTGTTTTTGAACTTCATATAAATATAATTATACAGAATGCACTTTTTTATATCTGGCTTAACATTACGCTTATGAGATTTATCCCTATTGTTTCCTGTAGTTGTGGTTTATTTCTCATTCTTTTTTTTTTAAAAAAAGATTTTATTTTTCATTTTTCTCCCAAAGCCCCCCAGTACATAGTTGTGTGTTTTTAGTTGTGGGTCTTTCTAGTTGTGGCATGTGGCACGCCGCCTCAACATAGCCTGTTGAGCGGTGCCGTGTCCGCGCCCGGGATCTGAACCGGCAAAACCCTGGGCCGTGGAAGCGGAGCTCGCGAACTTAACCACTCGGCCATGGGGCTGGCCCCAATTTCTCCTTATTCTTGAAGGCATTAGAATTGGGATTGCTAATTCCAGCCAAAGCATCGTAAATGAGGCAATCCTGCCTTCACTGTTTTCCAGAAATCATTACATCATTGTATCAGCCCGTTTGGGCTGAGGTAAAGCGCAGTAATAAACAATGCCTACATCTTAGCGACTTACTGCAACATTGTTTACACACAAGTTCATTGTGAGCCACTCAGCTATGGCTCCATCTGTATTCTTTTCATTCCTGGTCCAACGCTGAGAAGAGAGTCTGCATCCGTTTCTTATTGCTGCTCTATCAAATTACCATCACACACATTTATGATGTTACAGTTTGGGAGGTCAGAAGTTCAAAACGGGGCTAAAATCAAGGTGCCCCCAGGCTGTTCCTCTTGGAGGCTCTAGGCAAGAATCTATTTCCTTGCCATTTCCAGATTCTAGAAGCTTCCCTCATTTCTTGGATTGTGGCCCCCTGCCAGCAATCACATCACTCCTACCTCTGCTCCCATCATCAGACCGCCTTCTCCAACTCTAGTCTTCCTGTCTCCCTTTTATAAGGATCCTTGTGATTACATCGAGCCCACCTGGATAGTCCAGGGTAATCTCCTCATCTCAAGAGCCTTCAATCTAATCACATCCGCAAAGTCTCTTTTGCTATTTAAGATAACATATCGCAGGTTGTAGGGAATGGCACATGGACGTCTTTGGGGGACCATTATTCTGCCCACCACAGAGTCCCTATCTAGGATATCACAATCTTGTGGCTGAGAGAAAAGAGAAAATAGCAGACCTATGCAAAGTCCTTAATGCTTCTACCTGGAAGAGAAATTTGCTCACGTTTATCCACATTTCACAGTCACATTGGCTCATAATCCATCAGCCAATGCAAGTGACACGTCTGAGTCTGATATCCACAGAAAAGATGTCTAATCCTCCCACAAGAAGGGGCGGTCGTTATTTTGATAATAATCCCGTTGACCAGAAACACTAGTAGGCGACGGAAACAGCAGGAAGGAAAGGGGAAAGAGAGTGACTGGTCACGGGAGCCAGGAAGAGGGAGCAGAAGCGAAAGTCTTTCTCATGCGTCAAATGGCTCCCGCGATTTTGTAATCTCTCCCAACTTCCCCTTCTTCAACGTGGACACCGGTTGGAGATTGGGGCAGGGTGGGCGAGAACTGAAGAGTGAGGAAGCACCATTTCAACAGAAGGACTTTCCTCTCTTTCATTCCTACAGCCTCTGCCCGACAATGAGCAGGTGGGGGGCATGTCGGCAGCCCTCGTCCTGTGTATAGAAACATCCTAGTCTCCGGCTTCTCTCTTTGGGGGTTCACGACGCCCCGATGCCCCGAATCCCGGTCAGGGATGGCCTCTGTCGCCTCTCCGCCTACCTGGAAGAGCTTGAGGCCGTGGAGCTGAAGAAGTTCAAGTTATACCTGGGGACCGCGACAGAGCCGGGCGAGGCCAAGATCCCCAGGGGGCGTATGGAGCAGGCTGGTCCTCTGGAAATGGCTCAGCTGCTCGTGGCACATTGCGGGATGCAGGAGGCCTGGCTGCTGGCTCTGAGCATCTTTGAGCGGATCAACAGGAAGGACCTGTGGGAGCGAGGACGGAGAGAGGACCTGGTGAGGGGTAAGGCAGCGATGGGACCGGCAAGGCTGCAACACAGTTCCCTTCTCCTTCGTGACAACCGCTGGGCTCACAAGACCGGGGTTCTCTTTTATCCCCTTGGCCTTTGTTCATGCTGTGTTCTCCCTGGAACACCCTCCATCTTCTCTGTCTGGAAAAATCTTATTTATCCATCAGAATCTTGGAGGAACTACTTTCTCTGAATTTTTTACTCCTCTTCTCTCTCACTCTCAGCCACCTTGGTGGCTTCAAAACCCCACTTTTATGCTTCCTTAGCTCTCAGATTTCTTTTATTATATCCTCTGTCTGAGAAAATAATCACCATGGTACTAAGACTGATCGATTCCGTCCTATAAAAAGGCATCCACTGTGCATAATAATACATCCACTCATCAGCACATCCGATGCTTAAAATGATGTGTGACAGATATTATTGTTACATCTATTGTATAGTTGAGAAAACTGAGACTCTGAAAAAAATGATTTGTCCCCAGACAAAAGTTTGTGAGATAATATATGCAAAGTGCTTATCACAATATCCAGCAGATGGTAACTGCTCAGCAAATACCAGCTATGGTTGGAAGTGGCAGACATGGCATTTGAGTTCTGGTTTTTCGTGTAATTTCTCACCTGTCTCCACTAATGGGACACGGGGACTCCTGACTCCTCTGGGTGACTCTCTGTGATTCCAGTGTCTGGCTATGGCCAGGAACAGAGTAAGTCTTGGTGAACGTTTGTTGAGTGACTAATCAAGTTCTGCTGTACACAGTCGCTTGTGTGAGGCTTCATGTCTCAAAGCTAAGGAGGAGTGATGGCAGTGGTGTGCCAGTCAGTGTTTAACATCTCCGAAAAAACAAAGTCTTTAATAACTCTGAACAAACAAAGGCCGTGGTTTGCAGCATTTTCTTTTTCTTTTTTTAAAGATTTTATTTTCCCTTTTCTCCCCAAAGCCCCCCCGGTACATAGTTGTGTAGTTTTAGTTGTGGGTCCTTCTAGTTGTGGCATGTGGGATGCCACCTCAGCATGGCCTGATGAGCGGTGCCATGTCTGCACCCAGGATGGTGAAAACCTGGACTGCCGAAGTGGAGCGCAAGAACTTAACCACTCAGCCCCAGGACCGGCCCCTCTGTTTTTAATTTTTGAGGGAACTTCCTTACTCTCTTCCATAGTGGCTGCACCATTTTACATTCCCACCAACAGCACACAGGGTTCCAATTGTCTCCCATCCTCATAGCACTTCTTATCTTTGTTTTTTTAAATTTTAGTTATCCTAATGAGCATGATGTCTGATTCCTATCACTTATTTATTTATTTATTTATTTTTGATTACTTTTACTCGGGCATCAACCTCGAGTCCTTCTTTCCCAGAACCTCACACATCCAATCTATTGGCAAATCTCAATATATTCCAACTCCACGCGTTCTTCTCGTTGCTGTCACCCAGTCAAATCTACCACCAACATTCTCTGCTATGGTCACCAGCTCCTTACAGGTTATGCTCAACTCATCAGGCAGAGTGATCTTTAAAATTATTAATTAAGTCATTTCCCTCTCCTGTTTAAATTCTTCCATTGGCTTCCTGCTGTGGATGGAATGTGGTCCAAACTCCTTAATATGCTCCTACATGCGCTCCAGACTCACTCCCTAACACTTACCCAGAAGCTCATTCCACTCCGACTTCATCTCCTCTATTGTGTCAAGATTGTTTCTTCCCCAGGACCTTTGCACTTGCTGTTTTTTTTTGTTTAGAATGCCTCTGCTCACATATCTAGCCCATTGCCATTCAGTTCTCAGATTAAAGGTCTCATCCTCTGTTCCAGTCACCTCCTATTCACCCCATCAGTGAAAGAGGGATCTCCCACCATAATTAGTACTAGACAGCTGAACACAGGCCACGCGACACTGGACAGATGAGACTGACAACAGTCTATTAGTCTCACGGACTCGCAGCCCAGGGCAGGGGACCGCACGCACCATGCAGGGTCCCACAGGGTTGCACTCAGCAATGCAGGGACCCAGGGGGCGCTGTGGGAGGCAGGCTTTGTAGTGACAAGAGGGTGGGGCGCTTTATGGCTCCTGCAAGAAGATGTGATTGGCTTGTTTGAATAATTTCATGGACCAGCAGGGAGGGGACACTTGTTAGATCAAGGAGCAAGTGAGATGCAGTTGGTCGTCTAGGAGACACGGCGACCAGGTCGGGTGCAGTTGGTCTAGTTCTGATCAGAGGACTAGCTGAGGGGGGAGCCTTTCCCGTGAGGTGGGGGGCACGTCTCATAAGAGCACAAGGACTCACACTTAGACCTCTGGACTCCCAGGAGGCTCAAAGATGTCGAGGAAACACTTGAAATTTTAGGTCTTACGCTGCATCCACAGAAAAGCTTTTCCTGGCCACCCAAACTCAAATAGTACTTTGATCACTCTGTTGTATCACCTTGGTTAATTTCAGACACAAAGTTTATCGTGATCGGAAGTTATATTTGGTGTTTGTTTTTTACTTGCTGAACTCCCAGCACCATTGGAATGTCAGGTCCACGGAGAAAGAGCCTCGTGTCTTGGTTATTGCTGTGTATCCAATGCCTAGAAAAATGCCTGGACAACGTTGGTGCCCAATATCTGTATATTTGCTGGATGGATGAATGGATGGTTGATGGGTGAGACATGGTTGAGAGCTGAAGGGGAGGAAGGGATCCAAACTGACTCAGAACTCCCTGGCTGAGGGGGTGAATCGGATGGATGGAGATGTCAATCATCATGATGGGTACCCAGGGAGGAGAGTGGGTTATGCAGAACAAGTGTTTTCAACAATAGTGCGTGTGAGGTGAGGTCACTGCTAAACCTGCTGGGATGTGGATAGGCGGGGAGTTATCACGTAGACAGTTTGGCGTGAGAGTAGCTAATATTATTGAGTGCTAGCCAGATACGTGCCAGCTGATCTCACAAAATGTCTCCTCCAGATACTCCACCTGGTGGCCTGTCCTCGCTGGGGAGCCAGTCGGCATGTTCTCCGGAAGTCTTTCCTGGAACTCCAAGAAAAGGTGAGCCATGAGCCATGTATCCATTAGAATGCATGAGGCTACCTGTATCTGACTATCCACCTGGGAGTAGGTCAACCAAAAAGGACATGTATGTAATGTTTGCATATACCAAGAAGTCTTGGGCTGGGTGGGTGCAGAATTCATGCAGTGGACTAATGACACCACTGAAGCCCCACTTCTCCCTGTGTTTCATTTGTCCTAAGATGTGTCACCTCATGATTGCAAGATGGTGGCCCAACCATTTTATACAAGAGAATTCTAAGCAATGACCAAAAGGGAGACAAAAGCCTTTCTTCCTCAAGAGACTATTATTTTATCCAGGAATACAATTCTCTTTTTTCGAGGAAGACTAGCCCTGAGCTAACTACTGCCAGTCCTCCTCTTTTTTGCTAAGGAAGACTGGCCCTGAGCTAACATCGTGCCCATCTTCCTCTACCTTGTACATGGGACACCTACCACAGCATGGTGTGCCAAGTGGTGCCATGTCCGCACCCGGGATCTGAACCGGCAAGCCCTGGGCCACCGAGAAGCGGAACATGCGAACTTAACCACTGCGCCACTGGGCCAGCCCCTAGGAATACAATTCTTTTAATAAGCTTCCTCCCCTTGAGTGGTCATACCTGTGTAATTCATCGGTCAGGACTGGGCGCATACCCCTTCTCAGACCAGCCACTGGTAAAGGAGAATGAGATTGCTCATGGCTGGTTCAGCAGAACCATAATTCATCCCTGGGGCTTGTGAAGGGATAACACTCGCAGGACCCAAGGATGGACACACCCTACTTGAATAGAATCAGGATTGTTGGCAAGGACACAAAGGATTCTGGACTCTCTTCCAAGGGCATCTTCAATGCATTGGATCTAAGATCCATCCCCATGGATCCCTGCCCTACCACAGACTCATAGCCTGTTCTTAGACAAGTCATTACCCCCGGGTCTGGGTCTCAGTTTCCCCATTTGTAAAATGTACCTTCTCTGCCTGCCTGCTTCTCTGAGTCCGGAAGCATCAAACACAATAATGATTTGGGAAGCTGTAAAGCAGCGCTGTCCAACAGAAACATGGTGTGAGCCACATATAGGCTTTGAAATGTTCTAGTAAAACAAGTAAAAAGAAGTGAGTGAAGTTAATTTTTTTTTTAAAGATTGGCACCTGAGCTAACAACTGTTGCCAATCTTCTTTTTTTTTTCTTTCTGCTTTTTCTCCCCAAACCCCCCAGTACGTAGTTGTATATTCTAGTTGTGGGTCCTTCTAGTTGTGGCATGTGGGATGCCACCTCAGTGTGGCCCGATGAGCAGTGCCATGTCTGCGCCCAGGATCCGAACCAGCGAAACCCTGAGCCACCGAAGTGGAGCGTGTGAACTTAATCACTCAGCGACAGGGCCGGCCCCTGAAGTTAATTTTAATAAAATATTTCATTTAACCCAATATATCCAAAATATTATCATTTCACCAAGTGATCCACATACAGCATTATTAGTTAGATATTTTATATTCTTTTTTTTTTTTGCACTAAGTCTTCAAAGTGAGGTGTGTGTTCATTTTGAATTCTAAATTTTCACGGAAATACTTGATCAATATTTAGATTTCACAAAAATCACAGTTGAAAAGTAGATTCATGGGCTGGCCCGGTGGCACAGCGGTTAAGTGCGTGCATTCTGCTTCGGTGGCCCTGGGTTCGCTGGTTCAGATCCCGGGTGCGGACATGGCACCACTTGGCAAGCCATGCTGTGGTAGGCATCCCACATATAAAATAGAGGAAGTTGGGCACGGATGTTAGCTCAGGGCCAGTCTTCCTCAGCAAAAAAAGGGAGGATTGGCAGCAGATGTTAGCTCAGGGCTAATCTTCCTCAAAAAAGAAAAGAAAAGAAAAGAAAAGTAGGTTCACTATATGTTGTTCGAATGTGCTTGCAAGTTTTTCAATCACTGAATCAAGTATTGGTTTTTAAATGTAGATACACATTAATTGAAATTAACGAAAATGAAAATTTTAAATCCAGTTCTTCAGGCGCATCAGGCACATTTCAAGTACTTAGTGGCCGCATGGGGCCGGTGGCTACCGTATTGGCCAGCTCAGGGCTGAAGTCGGGGCAGGGATTCATGGTCTGGCGTTAGGAGCTCTGTAGCCAGAGCACCAAGTTTGGGCTTTTATTTCCACCACCTACCGCTCCAGCCAGGCAGCCTCGGACAAGTCAAGCCCACTTTCGGAGCCTCAGTTTTCTCCCCTGCTTGTTTGCAAAGTGTCTGTTTCCTCTCTCCTCCGCTTCACAGCTGTCCTTACTCTAACACAGTCAGAGCAGTCATTCTCATGGGGCGGATTTTCGTCCTCACGGGGCACACTTGGAGCAAGGACCGAGAAAGATCTGGGCTGGTTGGGACTGTGGTGTCAGGGCGCTGGGGAACTCCCAGCCTGCGATGGAAGGAAGGTGGGGCAGAGGCCGCGAGGGCTCTGAAGAGCTTGGATGAAGAGCTTAGACTCTCATCATGAGGCCAAAGGGGAGCAGGAAGGGTTTTGAACAGGAGAGGAACAGGGTCAAATGGGGTCGGAAAAGTCTTCCTCTGGGGTTGGTGGGGACGCTGGACTCAGGGGAAGGGGCTGGGACAGGGCGTTTAGAGGAGGTGAGAGGGGAGGCCCAGCTGGGGCAGGTGGCCATGTGGACGGAGGGGAGAGGAAGGGAGTGGACAGAGAGACTCAGGAAAGACAAGGGCAGGGCTTGTAGACCGATGGCTAGAGAGAAAGGAGTGCCAGGAACCTGCCAGGAGCCCCTCTGTGAGACTGCAAGGTTACCAGTAAGAGGGAGAGTGCTGGGTGTGGGGAGGACGAGAGTTCGGTGGTGAGTGAGGCTCTTCCTTGGGGTGCAAATTATAAGAGGGTGCCAAAAAAGCTCAGCCACCAAGAGAAATATTTCAATGCAGTATTTTCTAAAAGTCAAAATAATTGCCAAAAAAATCCACGATGAACAAAATATCAACATTTTAATTAAAAGCACGATCAATTTTATTGATTTTTCCTTTGGCCTCAGGCTCCAATAGGGGTCAGCACAGTGCCGAAAGTGATCCAGTCTTTAAGATTTTCTTTTCTTTTTGTTATCTTTTTTTTTCTTGAGGAAGATTAGCCCTGAGCTAACATCTGCTGCCAATCCTCCTCTTTTTTTTTAAAGAGTTTATTTTTTTCCTTTTTCTCCCCAAAGCCCCCCAGTACATAGTTGTGTATTCTTTGTTGTGGGTCCTTCTAGTTGTGGCATGTGGGACGCTGCCTCAGCATGGTCTGATGAGCAGTGCCATGTCCGCACCCAGGATTTGAATCAATGAAACACTGGGCCGTCTGCAGCGGAGCGAGAGAACTTAACCACTTGGCCACAAGGCCAGCCCCTAATCCAATCCTCCTCTTTTCGCTGAGGAAGACTGGCCCTGAGCTAGCATCCATGCCCATCTTCCTCTACTTTACATGTGGGACGCCTACCACAGCATGGCTTGCCAAGTGGTGCCATGTCTACACCCGGGATGCCCTGGCTGGCCCCAGAAGTGATTTTTTAAAAAAATCAATACATGAATGGATGAACTATACACACACACACAAGAATAATAGCCTTACTTGCTGCAATATGGATGAACTTTGAAAATATTATGCTAAGTGAAATAAGCCAAACATGAAATGACAAATATTGCATGACTCCACTTATATGAAGTAGCTAAAGTCATCAAATTCATAGAGACAGAAAGTAGGACGGTGGCTGCCAGGGGCCGTGGAGGAGGGAAGAAATGGCGAGTGAGTGTCCACTGGGTGCAGAGTTTCTGCTGAGGATGACGAAAAAGCTCTGGAAATGGACGGTGGTGATGGTTGCACAACACTGTGAATCCGCTTAATACCGCTGAGCTGTACACTTAAAAAAAAAGGTTAAAACGGTAAAGTTTATGTTATGGTCTATTTTACCACAATTAAAAATAAAAGAGTACGTGTATTTGTTTTGAGAGAGTCCTGGGATCGAATTCAGATCTTTTTCACCTTCTCTTGGGTGGATATTATGGGCCTCTGGTGACATCCAAATACCAAGGGACACATTTTTGTCCAGATTAGGGTTTCTCCACCTTCCCACTGTTGACATTTTGGGGCTGAATAGCTCTTTGTCGTGGGGGCTGTGCTGTGTTGTAGGACGTTCAGCAGCATCCCTGACCTCCGCCCACCAGACAGCAGTAGCACGCCCAGTAGTGACAACCCAAACGTCCTCCAGACCTTGCCAAAGGTCCCCAAGGAGGACCCAGTCTCCCCATGAGAACCGCTATTCTAGATTACTCCCAGACATCTATACCAGCAGGTGTTCCCAAAGAGCCTTTAAGCAAAGGGGTTATAGAACGGATAAGTTCTCCTTCAGTGCCATACGCATCTACCTTGTTTCAAAGGGGACCCAAAAAACTTTGCAGCCCCGCTTTCTCCAGCTTTAACGGGGGTGCAAACCATGCAGTGATCTTGTTAGAAAGGTAGGTTCTGATTCAGTTGTAGGGAAGCAGGGTTCAAGATTTCACATTGCCAACCAGCTCCCCGGTGGGCCCACATGGGATTAAGTGTTCTTTGCCAGGAGAGGCTGAGGATGGGGTTGACTGACACATGCTTCTCGGCCGCATTGCGGTCGTCCCTCAGCCGGAATGGTGATGCCCATGCTGCTGGCACAGGGACCACCATTTGAGCAGCAAGGATAGCGCACTGTGCATGAGAGGTTTCCATGTTAACGCCTCTGCTTCCCATGCAAACCTGAGATCTTCACAGGGAGGTACCAAGATTCTCAGACTCCACCTAGAAAACCGTTCCAAGGATATCACAGAACAAGTAGGCACTAGACCGTGGTTTGTTTTAACTCAGGAATTCATTAAATGTTGCTGACGAGTCTTCCACGGATCCTCCCTTCCTCTCCCTCAGATCCCCGGGAATCCTACAGGAACCACGTGCGCCGGAAATTCCGCCTAATGGAAGACCGCAACGCCCGGCTGGGGGAATGCGTCAACCTCAGCCAGCGCTACACCCGGCTCCTCCTGGTGAAGGAGCACTCAAATCCCACGTGGGCCCAGCAGAAGCTTTTGGACACGGGCTGGGGACATGCGAGAACCGTAGGACAGCAGGCCAGCCTCATCCAGATGGAGACCCTCTTTGAGCCAGATGAGGAGCGCCCCGAGCCGCCGCGCACCGTGGTCCTGCAGGGGGCAGCAGGGATGGGCAAATCCATGCTGGCCCACAAGGTGATGCTGGACTGGGCCGACGGAAGGCTCTTCCAAGACAGGTTTGATTACGTCTTCTACATCCACTGCAGGGAGATGAACCAGAGCGCCTCTGAGCGGAGCGCGCAAGACCTCATCTCCAGCTGCTGGCCTGAGCCCGGCGCGCCCCTCCAGGAGCTCCTGCGAGCTCCTGAGCGCCTCCTTTTCATCCTTGACGGCTTTGATGAGCTCAAGCCCTCTTTCCACGACCCTCAGGGCCCCTGGTGCCTCTGCTGGGAGGAGAAACGGCCCACCGAGCTCCTGCTTAGCAGCCTGATTCGGAAGAAGCTGCTGCCGGAGCTGTCTTTGCTCATCACCACCAGGCCCACGGCTTTGGAGAAGCTCCAACGCTTGCTGGAGCATCCCCGGCACGTGGAGATCCTCGGCTTCTCCGAGGCGGAAAGGAAGGAGTACTTTTACAAGTATTTCCACAACGCCGAGCAGGCCGGCCGAGTCTTCCATTTCGTGAGGGACAACGAGCCCCTCTTCACTCTGTGCTTTGTCCCTATGGTGTGCTGGGTCATTTGTACTTGCCTCAAGCAGCAGATGGAGGGTGGAAGGCTTTTGAGGCAGACATCCAGGACCACGACGGCAGTGTACACGCTCTACCTCCTGAGTCTCATGCAACCCAAGCCAGGGACCCCGACCCTCCGGACCCCACCCAACCAGAGAGGGCTCTGCTCTTTGGCTGCAGATGGCCTCTGGAATCAGAAAATCCTTTTTGAGGAACAGGACCTCCGGAAGCACGGCCTGGATGGAGTGGATGTGTCTTCCTTCCTCAATATGAACATCTTCCA
Source organism: Equus quagga (assembly GCF_021613505.1). Taxonomy (NCBI): domain Eukaryota; kingdom Metazoa; phylum Chordata; class Mammalia; order Perissodactyla; family Equidae; genus Equus; species Equus quagga. Next base: position 85,782,801 of record NC_060279.1, read on the forward strand.
GAAGGACATCAACTGTGAAAGGTTCTACAGCTTCATCCACTTGAGTTTCCAGGAGTTTTTCGCAGCCATGCACTATATCCTGGAGGATGGGGAGAGCAGACCCGGCCCAGACCAGAACGTGGCAAGGCTGTTGGCTGAGTGCGGGTTTTCAGAAAGGAGCTTCTTGGCGCTCACCGTCCGTTTCCTGTTTGGACTCCTCAACGAGCAGACGAGAAGCTACTTGGAGAAAAGTCTTTGCTGGAAGGTCTCGCCTCGCGTCAAGGCGGAGCTGTTGGAGTGGATCGAGAGCAAAGCGCAGAGCGAGGGCTCCATGCTCCAGCAGGGCTGCTTGGAGCTCTTCAGCTGTCTCTATGAGATCCAGGAGGAGGAGTTCATCCAGCAGGCCCTGAGCCACTTCCAAGTGGTCGTGGTCAGCAACATCGCCACCAGGATGGAGCATATGGTTTCCTGCTTTTGTGTGAAGAACTGCAGGAACGTCGTGGTGCTGCACTTGTGCGGGGCCGCCTACAGCGCGGACGAAGAAGACGGGCTGAGGGGGGCTTCGGGGCCCCGGGCGCCACTGGCACAGCCGTAAGTACTCGCTGGGGCTCTCTCTCCAAGTTCACGCTCTTAACCGAATTCGTGTCCTCAACTGGGGGTGGTTCCACCCCCACCCTGGGAGATGGTTGGCAATATCTGGGGAAATAGACGGTTGTCACAGCTAGGGGAGACGGGAGGGGTGCTACTGGCTTCCAGTGGGTAGAGGCCAAGGATGCTGCAAAAACATCCTAGCCCCCCACAGCAGAGAATGGCCTGGCTCCCAGATCACAGTCGACAGTGTCCTGCTCTTAAACAATACTTTTTAGGACCAAATTGGGGCCCATGTCAAGGAGAATGTATTCAATCTACAAATATTATCAAGAGCACTTTTCTTTAGACTGAAAACAGTGTGAATAAGCTGGCCAGTGCCCCTGCCAGAGCAAACATCCTCAAGAGAGGCAGATAGATAAAGAAAGGGTGGGGCTGGCCCAGTGGCACAGCAGTTAAGTGTGCACGTTATGCTTTGGCGGCCCGGGGTTTGCCAGTGCGGACCTGGTACCGCTTGGCACGCTATGCTCTGGTAGGCATCCCACATATAAAGTAGAGGAAGATGGGCATGGATGTGAGCTCAGGGCCAGTCTTCCTCAAAAAAAAAAAAAAAAAGAAAAAAGAATAGTGAAGGGACAGGCCCCATGACTGAGTGGTTAAGTTCATGCACTCCACTTCGGTGGCTCAGTGTTTGCCAGTTCAGATCCTGGGCGTGGACCTGGCACCGTTCATCAGGCCATGCCGTGACGGCATCCCACATAGAAGAGCTAGAATGACATACACCTAGGATATACAACTATGTTCTGTGACTTTGGGGAGAAAAAAAAAGAAGATGATTGGCAACAGATGTTAGCTCAGAGTCAATCTTAAAAAGAAAAGAATAGTAAGCAAATAAATATGCAAACAAGAAAACAAATGAAATTGATGATTAAGGTAGTTTCAGATGGCGATAACTATTGTGAGGAAAATAAACCAGGGTAATGTAATAGACAATGAGTTGGACGGGGGTGGGCAACATGAAAGGGGATAGTCAAGGAGAGAAGCTCTGAGGAAGTGATATTTTGGGGTTTTTTGAGAAAGATTAGCCCTGATCTAACTGCTGCCAATCCTCCTCTTTTTGCTGAAGAAGACTGGCCCTGAGCTAACATCCATGCCCATCTTCCTCTACTTTATATGTGGGACGCCTACCACAGCATGTCATGTCAAGCGGTGCCATGTCCACACCGGGGGTCTGAACCAGTGAACCCTGGGTGGCCGAGAAGTGGAACATTTGCACTTAACTGCTGCGCCACCGGGCTGGCCCTGGAAGTGATTTTTTAAAAGACTCTTTTGGCTAAAACTGTGCGAGGTTTGAGTTCCCCAAAAAGTAATCTTAGAAACAAGGATTTCAATGTTAGTAGGGTAGTAGAGGAAAAACATTCTTTTTCCTTCTAACCTCTTAGGTTCCTAACTGGAGGCCTGTAAATTAGACTGACAAAAAACAGATCAGTGAGAGAAAAACCAGCAGAAGTTTATTAGCACGTTCATCTGCGCTTACACGCAGGAGTACCCAGAGACGTGTAGCTCAGAGGGATGGTTAGAACTTGGGGTTCTATAGTATCTTAACAAAAGAACAATACATTTTTAGACAAGTGACAAGAACAAAGGAAAAGAACTTTGAGGTTCTGGGGTGGCAAATTGTGGGGTGGAAAATATATGCAGAAAACTCATGGAGTAAGGTTTGTTTGTGTAGGTCCATCATGGAACTGTAGGGGGAGAAAAATTCTCCTCTTCTCTCTTTGGGTCTCTGGCCGGACCTAAGAATTAAACTGACATAAGATAGATTAAAAGGAGAAAAGCATACAGATTTTTTTGAATTTTTACACGTACACGGGAGCCTTCACAAGAGAATGAAGAGTCAAGGAAGCGCACAGAGCACAAAGCTTTTATACCTTTTAGACAAAGAAACGGTAAATCTGTGAAGAATTGACGAGACAGAGGGATTTGCGCTTGGGGTCGTAAGTGGTGAGGAAGTAACGAGGTTTGTTTGACACCCTCCTTGGCTCTAAGACCCCTGTTTCTGGCAATACGGCTGTCTCCCTTCCTCCTGGTACAGGAGGGCACCTTCCACAGGAGAGGTTGATCTCCTGCTTTTAAGGAAGAAGTTGGGGGCGAGGGTCAGAGTGACGCTTCTCCCTCCTTCTTTCTCAAACCCCTTCAGCTCAAGACGTTCAGTATGCTGAGGTCCCACATCTTGGGGTCGCGTGTCCTGAACCCCTTTGGTACCAACATTCCATCTTCTTTTTTTTTTTTTGATTGGCACCTGAGCTAACAACTGTTGCCAATCTTCTTTTTTTTTTTTTCTTCTCCCCAAAGCTCCCCAGTACATAGTCGTAGATTCTAGTTGTGAGCGCCTCTGGTTATGCTATTTGGGACGCCGTCTTATGTCCACGCCTGGGATCGAACCAGTGAAACCCTGGGCCGCCACAGTGAACTTAACCACTTGGCCACGGGGCCGGCCCCTCCATCTTCTTTGTGGCCATAAAACTTCCCCAGGAGACGGAGATTTATGGAAGTCCTCAGTTTTCAGAAATTTCTTCTCTTGGTCGGATAAGGGCAGCTCTGGGCCTTCTTTCTGCATCTCATTTGCCTTCAACTCAAAATAACCGTTACGCCAAAGTAGGGTGTTCTGGTTCCCTATGGTAGTTTCTTTGGGAGATCGTCCCAGAAAGCGGAGAAGACAAGGGAAGACAGCCAACAAAGGGAACATGGTCAAGCCAGTCCCTCAGGGGCAACTAGAGGCCAATGCTACTTTCCACTTCTCAGAAGTGTCCCCACCCATACTGAGGGGCAGGGGGCTGGGGTCCTGATGCGCTAGTTCCGTGGGAATCATTGAATACGTCCTGCTGAGGGTGGGCTCCAGATCCTCCGCGCCTCCCCATCAGCTCAGATAACGACTGCTGCTGGCCTCAGTGATGAGATGGAGCAGTGATGTGAAAATTTAGGAAGGAGGGGTGTTCTGGGAAGAGGGAAAAGTCAGTCCAAAGACCCTGGAGATGCAGTTAAGAGGGACTGATGTGTCAACGTCCGCTCCGATTGGGGCTTGTTTCCAGTTATCAGACTCTGCCTGGCTCCTCATGACTCTTCATCTCGCTGGAGTTATAATTCTGGCAACCAGGCTCCTCATTGATCTAAATGCTGTAAAGGTGTACTACGTGTGTTTATGGAGGGTGTGTGCTCAGGACTTTAAATTACTGTACTAGAGGATACAAGAAGGGGTGCTGGTGAATAGAGAGCCCGGAATTTGGAATCTAACACACATGGGTTAGAATCCCAACTCTGCCACCCGCTAGCTGTGGGACCTTTCTTCTCATTGAGTCTCAGTTTTTCTGCGTGGAAAATGGCTTTTTTTTTTTTTTTGAGGAAGATTAGCTCTGAGCTAACATCTGCCGCCAATCCTCTTTTTGCTGAGGAAGCCTGGCCCTGAGCTGACATCTGTGCCCATCTTCCTCTACTTTATATGTGGGACACCTGCCATAGCATGGTGTGCCAAGCGGAGTCATGTCTGCACCTGGGATCCGAACCAGCAAACCCTGGGCCGCAGAAGCGGAGCATGTGCACTTAACCGCTGCGCCACCGGGCCAGCCCCGAAAATGGGAATTTTAATTCCTACCTCTTAAGGCTGGTTGTAAAGGCTTCACACTGGGTTGCGTACAAGGTCAGAACTCAATAAAATTTAGACATCACTCTTTTCACCATCACCACCGTAGGTGACAGTGTAGACACTCTGAGTAGATGATTTGATTAAATCTACCAGAACACATTGCCATATTGTAGTTAAGGCCTCTAGGGTATGGTGGGTCACATAAACTAGACTTTATGTGTATTATTATATGCATAATTATATATAATTAAAATATGTAAGTAATGTGTGTCGTTATACCTTATACCATAAGTCATAAGACAGACCATATCACGAGAAGTAAATTAGGAGATTTTATTGGCTGCCTATTGTACCCTGTGCTATGTGACTCAGGCCAGTTCTTGACCCCAGCCTGATTCAGAGAAAGGTCATCAAGATTTTAGAAGGTCCAAAATTACAGCATCTTCTGAAAGACTCCTTGCACCCAATCCACACCCCTTTCCGCAGCCAGGCAGGAAATGTCCTGCTCTTTGCCCTCTGACCTGTGAGATCATATCTTGTCTTACTCACATCCCTGTAGGTCTGGACCAAGTGTGTTGGCGCTCCACGCCAAACCTCAAAAGATGGAATGTCAGATTGTTTATCCAGACAGAGAGATGAGGCATCCTTCACCTCCATCACTGCCTTGTTTACCGGGGGGGGGGGGGGGGGGGGGGGGGGGGGGGGGGGGGGTGGTGACTGGCTCTGAAGTCTGGAGGGGCAACTAGGAAAACTCACTTCTCCTCTTTTGTCCTCTTTCCTGTCACACCACTACCACACTCACGACGCTTCTGACACCAGATGTGGGGAGCTTTCTCCACACCAAGCAATTCTCTGTGACACCAACTGGGTGTCCCACGTAATTATCTCAATTCTGACAGTAACTACCTGGAGATAATGTCAGATCCCTCAGGCTAAGGGCTCAGTCCCACAAGACTGCTCTCACCCCACGTCAGACGCCAATCACGAGTAGTAGGTCCCCGGGTTACCCATAACGGCTGTCTAGGTTGGCTACACATCAGAGGTTCCCATGGCCTCCTTCCCCTTAGATTCTGTTATTTGCTGAAACTGCTCAGAATGCAGGAAAACAGTTTGCTTACTGTCTACCAGCTTATTACAAAGGATATGATAAAAGATACAGATGAACATCCAGATGCCGGAGATGCACAGGGCAAGGCATGGGGAAGGGGCTCAGAGCGCCATGTTCTCTGTGGACACGGCACGCTCCCAGCACCTCCACGTGTTCAGAAGCCCAGAAGCTCTCTGAATCCCGTACTTTTGGGATCTTTATGGAGGCCTCATCACGGAGGCGTGATTGATCATTAACTCTGTTCCCAGCCCCTCTCTCCTCCCTGGAGGATGAAGACTGGGGCTGAAGATTCCAAGCTTCTGATCGTGGCTTGGTCTTTCTGTTGAGCGGTCCCCATCCAGGAGCCCACCCGAGTCGCCTCATTAGAACAAAGGACGCTCCTATCATCCAGGAAATCACAAGAGTTTCAGGAGCCCTGTGCCAGGAGACCAATATATATATTTTCTCTTATCTCACAAGTAGGAATTATAAATTCAAATGCTCACCAAGGCCAGTGTATTGGGCACAATAATGGCTCCCCCACAAAGATGCCCAGGTCCTAAGGCTGGAATCTGTGAATATGTGACCTTATATGGCAAGAGAGACTTTGCAGATGTGATTTAGGTAAGGATCTTGAGATGGAGAGATGATCCTGGGCTATGGAGCCCAAAGGAATCATAAGGGATGGAGGGAGGCAGGAGAAGGAGACGTGATATGTGGTGAGTTCAGAGGGATGATTCGTGAAAGGGGGCCCCGAGCCAAGGGATGCAGGTGGCCTCTGGAAGCTGGAAAAGGCGCAGGAGTGGATCCTTCTCTGGGGGCTCCAGAGGGAACACAATCCAGGTGACATCTTGATTTTAACCCAGCAAGACTCCTTTCAGACCTCTGAGCTCCAAAACTGTAAGATGACCAACTTGGGTTGTTTTAAGCTGCTGTGTTTGTGGTCATTGTTACAGCAGCCAGAGGAAACGATACAGCCAGATGGTCATGGAAATGGGGGGGGCAGGCCAGGGGGGCTGGTGACCAGGAGTGTCCAGGTCCCACTGACAAGGGTAGTCACATACCTGGTTATGGGAGCCAACTGTTACCTTGTGCTCATCAGGTCCCTGTGTAGCCAGAATTGCTACAGAATCTGTATTTTCATATGCAATCTCCTGATTTGTGAATTATTGGACACTCATTGATGGAACTCAGCTCCCAGGCCACAAATTTGTAATTTCTGGCTCTGGTTCTTCAGCAGAGATATTTTACTTTCATCAGCTGTGAAGAAAGGGAGTGAAGAAACCATTGGGTGCATCCGTGGTTCTGAAGTGTGAGCAGAATCACCTGGAAGGCTGTTTAAAACACAGATTTCTGATCAAGCAGGGCTGTGTTGGAGGCTGAGGACTTTTATTTCTAGCAAGTTCTCAGGTGATGCTGATGCTGCTGGACTGGGAACCACACTTTGAAGACCATGGGTGCAGATGAAAGGCTACCTGTGAATGTTCTGGCTTCCAAGGGCTTCTTCCAATCTCTCAGAGTGCACCTGTGAGATGAAAGCCATTTTCCACCCCTAGTCCAAGGGTTTACGTCTGGTTTCTACTATCTAGTAGCTGTGTGACCTTGGGCAAGTAACACAGGGTCGTTCAGAAGATAAATTAAAATAAAGATGACAAAATGCTTCATAAATGATGAAGTGACGGGCCAGCTCGGTGGCATAGTGGTTAAGTTTGCGCACTCCACTTCAGCAACCTGGGCTTCATGGCTTTGGATTCCGGGCATGGACCTACACACTGCTCATCAAGCCATGCTGTGGTGGCATCCCACATACAAAACAGAGGAAGACTGGCATAGATGTTAGCTCAGGGCCAATCTTCCTCAGCAAAAAAAAAAAAAAAAAAAAGATGAAGTGACATACAATTGTACTTAATCATTCTAAAGTGACCAGTAGAACTAGACTGTGGCCTGTCTTTCCTTCATGCAGACCTGAGAGGAACATCCTGCCAGATGCCTACAGCGAACAGCTTGCTTCTGCTCTAAGCACCAATCCGAACCTGATAGAGCTGGTTTTGTACCGCAACGCCCTGGGAAGTCGGGGGGTGAAGCTGCTGTGTCAAGGACTCAGACACCCCAACTGCAAACTTCAGAACCTGAGGTGAGTCAAGGTGGGTCTGTGCGCTTCTCAGGGTCCTACCACTGCCTCTCGTGGGGCTCAGTGAGAAAGGACATTAGGGGGGCTGGCCCGGTGGCATGGTGGTTAAGTAGCCCAAGGTTCATGGGTTCAAATCCTGGGTACAGACCTACACATTGCTCGTCAAGCTATGCTCTGGTGGCATCCCACATACAAAACAGAGGAAGATGGGCATAGATGTTAGCTCAGGGCGAATCTTCCTCAAGCAAAAGAAAGGAAGATTGGCAATGGATGTTAGCTCAGGGCCAATCTTCCTCACCAAAAAAAAAAAAAAAAAAGGAAGAAAGGAAGGAAGAAAAGACATTAGGGTGGTGGATGATGTGTTCGTCTGCTAAGGGCCGCCATGACAAAATACAATGGAATGGGTGACTTAATCAACAGACATTTATTTTCCTTCAGTTCTGGAGGCTGCAAGTCTGAGATCAAGGAATCAGCCGGGTTGGTTTCTTCTGAGTCTTGTAGACGACCATCTTCTCCCTGTGTCCTCACATGACCATTCCTCTGCATGTCATTGTCCTAATCTCCTCTCGTAAGGACACCAGTCATATTGGACTAGGGCCCACTCTAATGACCTCATTTTAACCTAGTCACCTCTTTAAAAACCTTATCTCCAAATGCAGCCACACCCTGAGGGATGGGGAGGTTAGGACTTCAGTGTGTGAATTTTGTGGGGGACACGACTCAGCCCACAACAGATGGGGATCAGTAGAAGTTCAGGCGTCATCATCTCTCACTTTTCTTATTTTTGTCTCCTCCTTTTCAGGCTTCCTAACTCCAGTCACACTTCCTGATTTGAAACTATATTACAAAGCCACAATAATTAAAATAGTATGGTGGGCTGGCCCGGTGGTGCAGTGGTTAAGTGCGCACGTTCCGCTTCTCAGCAGCCCCGGGTTTGCTGGTTCGGATCCCGGGTGCAGACATGGCACTGCTTGGCACGCCATGCTGTGGTAGGCGCCCCACATATAAAGTAGAGGAAGATGGGCACGGATGTTAGCTCAGGGCCAGTCTTCCTCAGCAAAAAGAGGAGGATTGGCAGTAGTTAGCTCAGGGCTAATCTTCCTCAAAAAAAAGATAAAAAACAATACAAATTAAGTCTATGTATCATCTATCTATCTATCATCATCATCATCATCTTCTATCTATCAAGAGTGCATGTTATTATCGATCATGGTGATATCAAAGCATAGCTTAGAGGAACTGGAATGACACTTGACTAAGAGAACCAAGCATATCTGAATCCTGACCCACACTGTGCCTCTGCTCCCTTGAAGTGTCATAAAAGAAAGATACTCACAGGGATCGAGGCGTGGGAAAGCCAAGTACCATTTTTGTGAGCAGGACATGGGCCAAGTCCCAAGGAGAGCATAATAATAATAATAATACCATAATTTATTGAGCATTTGCTATGTGCAAGGAACCATGCTAAGTACTGATGTTGAGTAAGTCACCAAATTCTTTCACCCACTCACTAAGGTCCATACCATCAGCCCTATCTCCACGCAGGTTAGAGAGAGGTGAAGTGACTGGAACGAGGCTCTGTATCTGCTACTCCGTGGCATAGTTGGTTTTCAATTCCCAATTTCTCTGAGTCTGAAGACCGTGTGTGCCTCATTTTCCACTGGAAATGACACCACCATAAGATACGTTAGTGAGGTAGGTCAGAGCAACGGGCCAAGACTAGAGACCCATGGGCCTCCTCTCCTCAGCAATCCCCAATTCCCACATTCTGTCCCATCCAACTGGTTGGAAGGAAGTCACAGAGAGGAAAAGAAAAGTCACTCGCCCCCCAGATGCCTGGAGGGAAGAAGAAGAATAAAGATACTTCCACCGTTGGCGGTGAGCTTTTAAACCATGCTGGCCTTGCCAACCAGCAGCTGTGGCCCCGCGAGCACCATGATGCCGACTCAGGATGTGGTACCTTCTTCTTCTCCTAGTGATGGAGAAAAGAAGATGTGGAGAAGAGTGAACATGACGGGTCCTGAATTCCTCTCTTAATGGCAACCTCTGTGGAGGCATTTCCAAGACTGCAAAGCACCAAAACATTTTATATTATTTTTGTTCCTTTTATTATTTTTCTTATTGAGATATAATTCACATACTGGAAAACTCAGTGTTCTTTTTTTTTTAGTATGTTCACAAGATGGGGCAAACATCACCAGTACCTAATTCCAGAGTATTTTCATGACACCAGAAAGGAGCACATACCCATTAGCAGTCACTCTCATCCTCCATCCCTTGGCTCCCGGCAACCACTAATCCCCTTTCTTTTATTTTAGAAAAAGAGAAAAATGGGTATAGACGAAAAGAAGGAGGGCGAGAAAGGATAAGGGGGAAAATCCAGAAAGCGACCACAAAGGAAATGACCTGGCTCTTTCTCCTTCATTCCATCGCAGGCTGAAGAGGTGCCGACTTTCTGGCCCTGCCTGCTGGGACCTCGCCGCAGCACTGATAGCCAATAAGAATTTAATAAGGATGGACCTGAGCGGCAATGGCCTGGGGCTGCCGGGCGTCAGACTGCTTTGTGAGGGGCTCCGACACCCCCGATGCAGGCTGCAGATGATTCAGTGAGTTGCTGTCCCCCAGAACAAGTTCTTAATCTGCGTGATCTCCCCAGGGCAAGCTTGTTGTCTCCAAGGGCTTGAAATAGTGAGGGCCGCCCTTAGACCCATGACCTCAGGCACCTGCCCTGGACTCTTTGCACTTTAGAGAGCCTCTTGGTGGCCTCCTCTGACCCCACCCACTTCTACGTGGTGAGGGGTCCCTGGAGCCACCTGCCCACCCAGAATCCACACCCCACTTATTGACCACATCTTGGGAAGTCAGAACCCCAGAGCTCCCCTGTGCAAAGGTCCTTCAGCTGTGCAGTGCCCTTTTCCTGCAATGCCCCTGTTTTCAAGAAAACCACCCAGTTTCCCACCTGTGTGACTAGTTGACTACTCACGCAGAGCACTACACTTCTGACACTTTTGGTCACCAAACGTGTGGGCGAGTGCCCCACACCAAGCAAGCCTCTGACACCAGCTGGGTGTCCTACAATTTATCTCAATTCTAACATTATCTACCTGGAGGTAGTGTCAAATGCCACAGGTTAATGGCTCAGACCCAGGAGACTGCTCTCTGCCCACTTCAGACGCTTGTCACAAGTCCAGGTTGTCACCTGTGCTTCTGACCGGCTGGCTATAAATCAGAGGTTCCAACGACCCCTGCTTTGGGTTCAATGAATTTGCTAGATCAGCTCCCAGAACTCAGAGAAACACTGACTTATGTTTACCAGTTTATTAAAGGATATGGTAAAGGATACAGATGAACAGCCAGATGAAGAGACACACAGGGGGAGGTCTGGGAGGGTCCCGAGCCCAGGAGCTCCTGTCCGTGCAGAGTTGGGGTGCGTCACCCTCCCAGTGTGCATGTGTTCACCCTCCTGCAAGCTCTCTGAACCCGCTACTATCGGCATTTTATGGAGGCTTCCTCATGTAACCGTGATCAATTATCAACTCCATTTCCAGCCCTCTCCCCTCTCTAGAGAACGGGGGGTGAGGCTGAAAATTCCCAGCTCCTAATCATGGCTTAGTCTTTCTGTTGACCAGACCCCATGCAGGACCCCACCCGGAGTCGCCTCATTAAAAGAGAAGACGTTCCTAGTGCTCTTATCACTTAGGAAATAAGGGTTTTAGGAGCTCTGTGCCAGGAACCCGGGGCAGACACCCACCACATCTCATCCTCTTCCTCCGCGCAAACTTCTACTGAACCTTCGGGAACGAGCTCAAATTCTCCCCTAACTGTCCTCCACTTGCCGAAGCTGAGCTAGGTGGCCCGTCCACGATGATGGTTTTAATAAACACTAGCTCACTTGAGCACTCTCCGTGTGCCAGGCCTGGTTCCACCCCCTCAGCCTTTAGTAAATTAGTAGTCCTCACAGCACCCCTGTGAGGTGGGCACTATTGTTCTCCTTAGGGTCGGTGAGCCTGAGATTCTGTGGCACGTGAAACCTACAACTGAGGCCTCATGGAAACTTGCTTGAGGTCACAGGGTTAGCGGGTGGTGGAGATGGATGCAAACAAAGGTTGTTGAGTTCTACAGACGCCACTCTCAAGTATCATGCCCTACTACCTCAAAGGTACCAACGCACATTGGATCGGAATTGCTGACCCAATTGTCTTATTAGACAGGATGCTCCTTGCTGGAAATAGAGATCTTGTTTATCTCCGTAGCTTTCGTGACACGTGTAGGTTGGTGTTGGGTGATAAATAGGCCAGAGGATGAGCCATCAGGATCCAGAAAAGCAAGATGGCGCCCTCCTCAACGTCTCTTTCCTCCCGAGGTTGAGGAAGTGTCAGCTGGAGGCCGGGGCTTGCCGGGAGATCGCCTCCGTGCTCAGCACCAATCGACATCTGGTGGAGTTGGACCTGACGGGAAATGCGCTGGAGGATTTGGGTGCAAGGTTGCTGTGTGAAGGCTTGAGCAACCCGGTCTGTAGGCTGCGGATCTTGTGGTGAGTCCTACTTTACGTCTTTGTGAATCTGACTGCTGTACGTACCTCATTCACGTGGAGTCACAAAGTGGTTGTCTTTTTGAGACTGGCTTATTTCACCTAGTATGATGTTTTCAAGGTTCATCCATGACGTAGCATGTCTTAGAATTTCCTTCCTTCCTAAGACTGAATAACATTCCAGTGCACATATACATTGCATTATGTTTATCCATTCATTCATCCATTCCTGGACACTTGGGTTGCTTCCACCTTTGGGCTATTTTGCATAATTCATGAACATGAAAGTACAAATATTTCTTTGAGCCCCTACTCTCAATTCCTTTGGTTATACAACCAGAAGTGGAATGGATGGATCATATGGTCACTTTTAATTTTTGGCTGAACTGCCGTATTGTTTTCCACAGCGGCTGCACCATTTTACATTTCCACCAACAGTGCATAAAGTTTCCAGTTTCTCCGCATCCTCACCCACACTTGTTATTTTCTGTTTTGTTTTGTTTTATAGTAGCCATCCTAATGTGCGTAAGGTGGTATCCCATTGTGGTTTTGATTTTCATTTACCTAGTGACTAGTGAAGTTAAGCGTCTTTTCCTGCGATTTGTGGCCATTGTATATCTTCTTTGGAGAAATGACTACTCAAGTCTTTGACCATTTTTTTAAATGAACTGTTTGTTTGGAAATGCATTGCTTTTAAGGTTGTGGGTAGGGAGGGTGAAATTAGCAACGTGTAGAAAACCCTCCATAATATGTGTTGAGTTGGATTTCCTGCAGGTTGAAGATTTGCCACCTCACCGCTGCTGCCTGTGAAGACCTGGCCTCCACCCTCAGTGTGAACCAGAGCCTGGTGGAGCTGGACCTAAGTCTGAATGACCTGGGGGACGCCGGGGTGCTGCTGCTGTGTGAGGGCCTCAGGCATCCCCAGTGCAAACTTCAGACCCTCCGGTGAGTAGCACATTGCTCACCATCCTAAGAGTCCAAACTCACAATCCTTGCCCTCCTGTCTGGGCTCCCTGGGGCCATGCTCCTTCCCCTCTTCTCTTAAACTCTGGCTGCATCAGCCTCCTTTCAAAGGTTTTTCTGCCCCAGGGCCTTTGCACAAGCAGCTCTTTCTTCCTGGAATGCTCTTCTGCTCTGCTGTCCCCTTTTTTACCCTGATAACATCTGTTTTATCTGTTAGAACTCAGAACAAATGTTTCTTCCCTGTGGATGCCTTTCCTAACCCCTAGATAAGGTCTGGGTTCCTAGTTTTAAGATCTTATTTGACCTTATACTTCTCCTCAGCATCATTTAGCAACATTTGTAATTTGTCTGTATGTGTGTGGCATTTCAAAAGTGCAGGAGCCATATCAACTGTATATTCCAATGGCGAGTAGAAGACCTACGTGGCCTAGAGGTGCTTAGAAATACACGTACTTTATGGGGCCAGCCTGGTGGCGCAGTGGTTAAATTCGCACCTTCCGCTTTGGCGGCCCGGGGTTCACTGGTTCGGATCCCAGGTGCGGACGTGGCACTACTTGGCACGCCATGCTGTGGTAGGCATCCCACGTATAAAGTGGAGGAAGGTGGGCACGGATGTTAGCTCAGGGTCAGTCTTCCTCAGCAAAAAGAGGAGGATTGGCAGTAGTTATCTCAGGGCTAATCTTCCTCAAAAAAAAAAAACAAAAAAAAAACGTGTACTTTTAAAGGAGTGAGCAGATGAATAAATGAATAAACCAAAGAAAATGCAGCAAGGCTGTCAGTTTTCAGAAAACTCTTTCCTTGTAGTCCCAAAGGAGAGTCTATTTTTTTTTGTCTTACAGAAGCACCATCAATTATCTGATGTCATTCACTGTGGAATTTTTTTTGTTTTGGGATGTTCAGCCATGGTGTGACTTGTATTGCTTTTTTCCCCCCATATTTTGAATTGAATGTAATTATTTTACTTTATTTTATTTATTTTTTAAGATTGGCCCTGAGCTAACATCTGTTGCCAATCTTCTTTCTTTTCTTCTTCTTCTTCTCCCCAAAGCCCCCCAGTACATAGTTGTATATTCTAGTTGTGAGTGCTTCTGGCTGTGCTATGTGGGACGCCGCCTCGGCGTGGCCTGATGAGCCGTGCCATGTCTGCGCCCAGGATCCGAACCAGCGAAACCCTGAGCCTCTGAAGCGGAGCAAGTGAACTTAACCACTCGGCCATGGGGCCAGCTCTATTGCATTTTTTTTTTTGAGGAAGATCAGCCCTGAGCTAACTGCTGCCAATCCTCCCCTTTTCGCTGAGGAAGGCTGGCCCTGAGCTAACATCCATGCCCATCTTCCTCTACTTTATATATGGGACGCCTACCACAGCATGGCGTGCCAAGCGGTGCCATGTCCACACCCGGGATCCGAACCGGTAAAACCTGGGCCACCGAAGTGGAACTGCGAACTTAACTGCTGTGCCATGGGGCCAGCCCCGATTGCTTTTTTTATGTTTAGAAAATTAGGATAAATCTGTGCCCCATTTTTTCACCGTCTTCTCCCTACTGCACCCTCGAAACATTTTCTTTTGGGGCTGTACATACACATAGTTAGAGTGTTCCTAATTCTCAGCTGGTACCACAATGTCCCTGTGGACCCACACATGCCTGTTTCATTTTTGTCTCCTCCGTTGCCCTCCCCATCTCCCACCCGTGGGGCCTCATGTCTTTATTTTACATAAATGATACATCTCATCAACCTCTCTTTGTTTTTCACTTACCTTTATACATTCAGGGTCTGTTCATGCTGGTATAAACATATCTAATTCATTCCTTTAAACCAACCTGTATTCCATAACTTGCATGTACCAAATGTTATCAATCCATCTCGTCATTCAGACATTGGGTTGTCCCCAGCTCTTTGCTGTCATGTACAGTGTTGCGATGTACATTCTGGAACTTATCTCTTTCTGAACCCTTTTAAGATCCCCCCAAAGGATAGAATTGCAGGATCAGACTGAGTCTGCATACCGGATATCCCAAAATAACTCCAGAAAGATGCAGCTGTTTACACTTCCACCAGCAATTTAGGAAAGCTCCTTTTTCTCCCATATCTTTATGGTCATTCCACTTTCTATTTTTAAAATTCTTGTGGGTGCAAGATGTTCTTAAATTGTATTTTTCTGATAATGAGTGAGATTGAGCATCTCTTCCTGTGCTTACTAGCTTTTTGCATTTCCCCATTCTGCGAATTGCTTATTCATGTAATTTATAGTCACATGCCGCATAATGACTTTTCGGTCACCGATGGACCGCTTGTATGACGGTGGTCCCATCAGATTAGCACCATAGAGCCTAGGTGTGAAGTAGGCTGTACCATCTAGGTTTGTCTAAGTGCACGCTGTGATGTTTGCACAAAGATGAAATCACCTAACAATGCATTTCTCAGAACGTATGTCCGTCGTTAAGCGACTCATGACTGTATTTATTTCTTTAAGATGTGTTCTATGTCTGTCTTGCCGATTTACAGATGTTCCCCAAATATTTTAGATATTAATCCTGTGTTGACAGCATACTTTGGAAATGTCTTCTCCGCAGGTCATCAATCTGTCAAATTGCCCATGGATTCTTTTTTCAAACAGAAATCTTTATGTTTTGAGGTCAAATCCGGACGTGCTTCTGTGGTTTATATTTTTGTGACATGTCTAAGAAATTCCTTGCCAATACGATGTCAAAGATATACTCAATTTCTTCCTTATGTTTACGTGTGTCGGCAGGTGGGGTTCAATTTATTTTTCTCCGATTTTTGTGGCACCTTTTAATAAAGAACCCATGCTTTCCTTGCTGATTTGTAAGCCCAACTCTATTGTAAGCCACTTTTCCACTTTGTCTTTGACTCTCTCTTTTCCGTTTGTCTCCATTCCTTTTCCAGTTTTCCGCTGTTGTGATTGCTGTAGTTTGTAATATGCCCTACTGTTAGGAAGATTCTGTCTTTTGCATTTTTTTTTTGCAAATTTTCATAGTTATTCATACACATTTATTCTTCCGTGCAAATGTGAGAATGCGTTGGTCCAGGTCCCCCAACGTGGCTCTCGTTGGCTGAGACTGAGTCCTTTCGTTTTGTCCTGTGGCAGCAGGTCTGCCAGATCTTCAGGTTTACATAGAACCTGCTTGTCACCAGAGGACACCGACACACTTAAGGAAAAAGGAGTTCAGGTTTTCACGTAGGGGCAGCTATATCTAGGGACACAAAGGAATCTCCGAAAATCAGAAAAAAAAATACTATTTAATAGAATAGCACTTTTGACTCTCTTAAGCTCCCAAATGCTCTTCCAGTTGCAATGGCAGCCACATTAACTGCATGGACGGTGGTTAAGCAAGACACACATCACGGACATACACCAGGGGCTGGCCCAGTGGTGTTCACTGGTTTGGATCCTGGGCACAGACCTACACATGACGGATCAAGCCATGCTTTGGCAGGTGTCCCACATATAAAATAGAGGAAGATGGGCACAGATGTTAGCTCAGGGCCAATCTTCCTCAGAGAAAAAAAAAAAAAAACCCCAGACCAGGTGGCTTAAACCACATAACCTCATATGCTCACAGTTCTGGAGGCTAGAAGTCCAAGATCTAGGTGTCAGCAGGGTTGTCTCCTGAGGCCTCTCTCCTTGGCTTGAGGAGGCTGCCTTCTCGCTGTTCCCTCACATGGGCTTTCCTCTGCACACACATCTTGTGTCTCTTTGTGCCTCCAGATTTCCTCTTCCTATAAGGATACCAGTCAAATCGGATTAGGGAGTGCCGTAACAGCCTCATTTTAACTTAATGACCTCTTTCAAGGCCCTGTCTCCAAACACACTCATAGTCCATATTCTGAAGTCCTGGAAGGTGGGGCTTTAACATATGAATTTGGAGAGGGCACAGTTCAGCCCATCACAGGGTCGTGGCAGATGTCATTAGTCCAGATGAGGTCATCCCGGAGTAGGGTGGGCCCCTAAGCCAAGATGACTGGCGTCCTCATAAGGAAATTTGGACACACACACACAGACACACACACACACATTGAGAATGCCATGTGACGATGAAGGCAGAGATTAAGATGATGCTCCTAGGGGCTGGCCCGGTGGCATAGTGGTTGAGTTTGCGCACTCTGCTTTGGCGGCTCAGGGTTCACTGGTTCGGATCCAAGGCAGGGACCTACACACTGCTTTTCAGGCCATACTGTGGCAGATGTCCCACATATTAAATATAAGAAGATGGACATGAATATTAGCTCAGTGACAATCACCCTCAAGCAAAAAAAGAGGAAGATTGGCAACAGATGTTATCTCAGGGCCTATCTTCCTCACCAAAAAAAAAAAAAAAAAATTTGCTTCTGCAAGCCAGAGAATGCCAAAGACTGCCAGCAAACCCCCAGAGGAGAGGCAGGGAACAGAATTTCCCTCATAGCCCTCCCAGGGAACCAACCTGCAACACCCTGATCTCAGACATCCAGCCTCCAGAGGTGCAAGACAACACATTTCTGTTGTTGAAGCCCCCAGCATGTGGTAGTTGTTACAGCAGCTGCAGGAAACTAATATACTTGGCTTGGACCAAGTGCCCAATAGAGAGTAAATATTATTTTTTATTCTTTCTTTGTACTCTTCTTCCTGTTTCTTCCTTTTACCCCCGTTTCCTTGTTACTTCTCTCTTCCTTCCTTCTTCCTATCTGCCCGATCCTTTCTTCTTCCTCCTCTTTTTCTCTCTCCCAGGTGAAGATGGGGTCTGACAATGTCTCTCTGCGCCCAGCCCAGGCCTGGCGCGTGAGCCTTGCCTGGCGGTGTCTGCAGGAGGAGTGCATCAGCTCTGCTCTGTGCATCCTGTCTTTCCAGGTTGGGCATTTGCCAGCTCAGCTCCGCAGCCTGTGAGGGTCTCTCTGCCGTCCTCCAGGTCAACCCCCACCTCCGGGAGCTGGATCTGAGTTTCAATGACCTGGGAGACCGGGGCATGTGGTTGCTGTGTGAGGGGCTGCGGCACCCCACCTGCAGACTCCAGAAACTCTGGTGAGTCTGGGCGTCAGGCCTGGTGGCGATGGAAGTCCCTGGGGGCGGGGGAGCATCTTCTTGTCCTTGTTCTTTTCCCTTTGAAGGGTTATCTCTCCATCACTTTGGAGGGTACCAGGAGCCTAGATGTGGAAAGAAGCACTGTGCAAACAAGTCGTAGGATAATTCCTGCTCTGTGGGAATACAAACACAGAAGGCTTCATGTTTCCTCACTCGCTGCCTCTGAACGTTTTCTGTAACGCTCCCCTTTTCCCTTGGCGTTTGCCTGGGCAGATTCATAGCTTCTCGGCAACGTGTATATAATAAAAATTCAGTCTAGCCCAGTGTAAATGCCAGTCAAACATGAATTATTACTTCCTCCTTCTCCTTTCTCCCAGTACCAGCCTGGCCCCCCACCTGAACGACTTAGAATGAGGTGAGGCACATCTCATATATCGTCTTCCATTTCTGAGTCTTTTGCTTATCTGGGAATTCAGCTGGGGGCTTAGGGGCAGCATCTCTCCCTTAATTGGTGTTGCCAGGGTCCCTCTGGGATGTAAATACCCCCTTATCTGGGAGACATCAAAATGCTACCTTCGGGGCTGGCCCGGTGCCATAGTGGTTGAGTTTGCATGTTCGGCTTTAGCAGCCTGGGGTTTGCCGGTTCAAATTCTGGGCGCAGACCTAAACACCACTCATCAAGCCATGCATGCTGGGGTGGCATCCCACATAGAGAAACTAAAAGGACTTACAGCTAGGATAAACAACTATGCACTGGGGCTTTGGGGAGGAAAAAACTCCAGAAGGATTGGCAACAGATGTTAGATCAGGGTCAATCTTCCTCACCAAAAAAAAAAAAAAGCCACCTCACTCAGGAGCATATATGTGAGTTCTTATGGGGACCCCATGGGAGGTGCCTCCAGTGCCTAGTCTCCAGATGTGGAATAATTAACCTGGGTCAACCTCCTTGCACAACCCCCTCCCCATCTCTCACCATCAGTTTTGACTCCTGACCATTCTGTCCTGAGATGTGGGTAGTTGTATGTCACCAAGCGAGTTTTTTCCCTCTCTTCTCAAGTCCTGAACTATTGTCTTGGACCTCATATTAGAAGCTGGCATTTATTGCCTTGCAGCCTCAGCCAGACTACGATTACGATATTTCCATTGAACATCCCAGCTACGATAGGACTTATTTCCAAAGGTTGCTGTGAGGCATAAATGAGAAAGTCAGCACAAAGCCCTTAGCAAGGTGCTTGGCACACAGTCGGTACTCAATAAATGCTACTTCTTATTTTTCTTGTAACAGCCGAGAATATAGGAAAGAAACATGACTGGAGACAGAATAGAAATCAGAGAGAATCAGGTGGGATACTGTCAAGGCAGGTGGCAGCCCAATTGCTATTGGCTTCTGCAACAAAGGATTGATTGAGTTGTGCAAGTAAAAAGGCATGCTTCAGGCATGGCTTGATCCAGGCATTTGGATTCTTGATCTCCATTATCTTGTATACTTACTGCTGCTGTGGCTCCATTCTCAGTGAAGGTGAGCCTTGACCCTGCTTGGTGGCAAAATGTCTGCAGTTCTTCCCAGGCCCAAGTCCTGAAAGAAAATGCTCCAGGAAAAGTCTGGTTCTGATTCATGGCTTTGGGTGGCTCCTGTGCCCAACTGGAACCATTGATGGTGGCTGGGGATGTGCAAACCGACCAACTTAGGCCTTCGGGACAACCTTAACTCCAGATGGACTGAGACTGGGGTCTCAGGGAGAAATTGCAGTGGAATTCCCAGAAGGGGCAAGAGAGAATTGGCTGCCAAATCAGCAGGGATCCCCCAGAGATGGAGCCGTGAACCGAGGAGCGTCTGGAAACGCCTCTCTTCCGCGCTTCCCATCCCCATGTGGCCCTGAGCCCGGACTGGTTTGGTTCTACTCTGCTTTCTCTTCAGCGGGTCCCCTGAAAACGTCCCCCCGACTCCCTACGAAGATGAGACCTTCCCCAAGCAGCCCCCGCTGTGGCTTCAACCAGACTTTCTCTTCCACAGGCTGGACAGCTGTGGCCTCGCCGCCAAAGCCTGTGAGGCCCTTTCTTGCAGCTTGGGGGTCAACCGGACCCTGAGGGAGCTGTACCTGACCCACAACGCCCTGGGCGACGCCGGCGTCAGGCTGCTCTGCAAGAGGCTGAGTCATGCCGGCTGCCCACTGCGAGTCCTCTGGTGAGAGACGGTCCCTGGTCCTGGAGGAGGCGGGACGAGGGGCTCGCACTTGGGAGTGGAGGTCAATGATTGAGACACCCCCCGTGCCCCCAGTTGGAACAGGCAAATAATCTATAAGATTTGGGGGTATTTCATTCGTCCACACTCACGGACACAATCGGTGCGGAAGACACAGGAGGCCTGACTTTACCCCTTGAGAGATACCGATCCCACCTACCAGCCGTGTCACCCGGATCATTTCCTGTCTGTTTCCTACCCTGTCCAAAGGGGCCATCCTAGCTTAGTGAGAACCTAGGGTTCCTCTGCCTGGGCTCGACTTCCAATCCCATCCCTCATCAACCCTGGGATACATTTTTGCAGGTTATTCGACCTCATGGTGCCTCAGTATCCCTATCTGTAAAATGAGGAAAATAGTCACTTCTTCATAAGACTGTTAAAAACTGAAAATTCAATGAGTTGACACAGGCGAGGCACTGAAAATTGGGCTGAGAGTGGCTTAGAGTAAACTCATTTCCCGTCGGGGTTTGGTTTCCGATGGAGAACTCGATAGTGGGATGGCTTTAACAGGCGAGCCGCACGGTGGGGCTGACACGTCCGCTGAGGGCCACGATAGTGGCCTGGAATGAGATTTCCCACTCTGTGCCCCCAGGTTGTTTGGAATGGCCCTGAATCCAATGACCCACAGAAGACTAGCAGCGCTTCGCGTCGCCAAACCTTCCTTGGACCTTGGCTGCTGAGTGGTCCTGTCTGCTGGTCCTTCTCTGGAAGTCGGGGCGCAGGAAGGTCACCCCAGAGCCTGCCGGTCGACACCACGCTCAGGCTCTTGATCTCCCGAAGAGACAAACTCACGAGCGGAATGAAGGCTTTCTGCTTGGGGGTCTCTGGGATCAACGTGCAGTGGAGCGGGCAGCTGGAGTTTGGGGAATGTTGGGGCCGTGCAGGAAACTTAGGCCGGTGTCCTGGGTGCTTCTAGAGCAGGGGTTCCCAACCGAGGGTGAGTTTGTGTCCCCACCCCCACCCCCCCGGCCCAGGGCACACTCAGCAATGTCAGGAGACACGGAAGCGGGTGCTACCGGCATCTGGCAGAGACCAGGGGTCCCCCCAGACATCCTACAATGCACAGGAGAGCCCCACAACAAAGTCTTTAGCTGAAAACGTCAATCGTGCCAAAGTGGAGAAACTCTGTTCTCAGAGATTAATCGTGCAATACGGTTTGGGAGGCTGGGGGACCTTAGGGTGCTTGCTGTGCCAACGAGCCTTGCCATCTTGTTTTGTGCCGTGAACCTGTCTCCTGGCCGGAGCCAGTCAGACCACGGCTGGACCCCTGCCATGGTTAGCCAACTGTGGGCTGGCCAGTCATCTACAGCTATCACGCTTTGGGTGAAGACAGGAACCCAAGCAGAATTTGATCCCTGGGGGTTTGAACTAGGAAAGTGACAGCTGGGAAACTTCCCAAGAAGGCCGCGAGCACGTCCTGCCGACGCCGTCAATGGAGAGGTCTGGAAAGACCAGAATTTCCTAGGAAGCAGAGGAAATGGTCAAGATGAGAAATGAGGGTGACCTTGTAACCCAGGAAAGGAAGGACAAGGAAAGAACTCCAATTCTGAAGACATCATTCCTGTGGACATCAATAAATGTTCCACGAATAATCACATTAACCTTTTCTTCCTTGAAATCCAGTCTTTTACTGAATCCTCTTGCCTTACCCGCCCTCCAAGCCCCATTTCTCAGCTGCTCCTGAATGAACCCACCCACCTCAGGAGCCCTATTGATCGTGACCAGGCCCTTTGAAGCTGACTGAACAGGGACCAAGGTGACCCCCTGTTATCTAAGCCTCGGCTGCCTCGTTAAGACGAGTGCCAATCAAATCTGGGGGCACATTTTAGGAGTGTGAATGCTGGTACAGGGCACGTGGGGAAACAGGGTGGAGCCGCCGGGTGGGTCCAGGACCAGGGATGTCTGTTCCAGGAAGACGGAGGGGATTCCTGTGTTGATGGCTTCAGGGTGAAAGGAGCAAGACGTAACTCCCTGACTGTGCTGGCTCCTTCCTGTTCCTGCTCACTGAAGGCTCAGGAGCTGCCATGGTTTGGGGAGGCCCACTGGGCACAGCCCTCCAGGACCCATGGGACATGGTGAGCGCCGTGTCGTCCTGGTTGAAACTGACATGAAATCTCCCGGCCGCTCCCAAGGGTACTCCAAGGCCCAGCAGCCAGGAGCTTCCATGGATTTCTTCCAAGGGATCCCCTTGCCCTTCAATTGGCCAAGGTGGCGGAAATACAGTGTGAGCAAATAGTGATGGAAGACGGCCCAATCTACGGCCCGCCCCGTGGCCGCATGGTTTCCGCTTGGGCGGCCCAGGGTTTCCACCGGTTGGGATCCTGGGTGTGCACATGGCACCGCTCGTCAAGCCACGCCGAGGTGGTGTCTGCCAGCCACAATTAGAGGGCCCCAGAACTATTAGATCCAACTATGTGCTGGGGGGATTCGGGAAGAAAAACCAGCAAGAAAGGCTAATTCTTAAAGATCTTATTTTTTTTCCCTTTTCCTCCCCAAACGCCGCACCCCCCGGTACATAGTTGTGTTAGTTGTGGCATGCGGAACGCTGCCTCAGTGTTGCCTGATGAGCAGTGCCATGTCGGCGCCCAGGATCCGAACAGGTGAAAGCCTGGAACGCTGAAGCGGAGCACGCCAACTTGGCCACTCGGCCCCAGGACCGGCCTGCGAAGAGGCTCTCACCACTGATGACATCGCCTCCTCCCCTTTCAGAATCTTGACCCTCCCACATGGAAATCATCCACGGCCTTCTGTTCCCAGTCTCAGTATTGAGATGGGTGGAGCATGCAAATCTCCCTCTTGAAGATCTTTATCTGCACAAGTGAAAGCAAAAGCCCCATTTCCCAGGACACGGGAAAAATACCCTTCAAACGTTGGGTTCAAATTGGGAGTGTGGAGAATATTCCTAGGACCCCGAAGCAGGTTGGGTTAGGGCCAGCCATTACTTTTCTCAGCCCAAATTAGTCCCAGGAGGATGCCGTCTGCGAACCCTCATCAGGCGAAATACTCTGGGAAGGGAACGTTTCTGCCCCGCTTGAGTAACAGAAAGCAGGGACTAGGATATCCGTGACGCTCAGGAGCCAGCCCAGTCCTTCCCTCGCCGCAGTCTGTACGCAACCCTGAACTCCCAGGAACCCTCCACTTTCATCCACTGGCCTCATGGAGCCCAGTCACTCCCAAATGCACACGCAAGCATGACACGGGAACGCAATTTCCATGGTTTATTTTGCAAACTGGTACTTTAAATTCCCTCAATTGAAATGCTCGAGTACACGCTGGCCTTATGGCCGGATTTTGGAAACCCGTGCTATGGTATATCTTGTAGAATCTGAGACTCTTAAGGGAAGTCAAGAGTGGTCCCTACACATTTCCGTTTGGTGGCACGGGAAATGCAAAGGACCGAAGGACACGGCCTCTTGGACTCTACGGGAGGAAAAAACTCAGCTCAGGGCTGAACTGAGATCCTTGGTCACTGACCATCTCTCTCCCCTGGATGGTACAAAGTCCCTATCAGGGCAAACTAGAGACAGGGGAGATGAGATGTTCGTCACCTCAGATGAGGGCGCGCTGGAGCCTGGAGATGCACTGGAAGCTGCGGCTCCAGTCCGGCATCTGTGGATGAAAAGAAGTGCGGAACAGTGGAGCCGAACTGTTATTGTAGCTCTCAAAACTCCTCGTTTCCCAAACCAGCTCCTGAGATGCTCTCCTCAAACGGGGACACACAAAATGAAAGCACTTTCCTGTCACGAACACGGCAAGCGCCCCCATTTTGAGTCTCACAGCCTGAGCGCTTGGAACCGGTTGCTGGTTGTAGAAGGAGCTGAAGACCTTTGAACCCTCACGAGGTGAGGGTTCCACTCAAGAGTCGGATTCTAGAAATTGCTACAGATTTACTCATGCCAACAAGTAGAAATCATGACACTATCGACCCAGGGGCACAGAAACCTTTCTAAAGACAGGGAAGGAAAGCACGTCAGTTGCACGGTATTGTGCAAACGGCTCTGTGGTTCGAGCTGGTACCGACCTTCCATTCCCCATTTCAGAGTCTCTCCCCATCAGCAAGCACTTCGGCTGTGTGACTGCGGTGGCGAGTCCAGGCATCCCTCAAGCACACGAGCCTTTTGCAGCGTTACCTGGAGTCTCCAGCCAGCCTTCCGGCATCTTATAGGACAACATCCATGCTGAACAAACCATTTCCTGTTCCTGACAAATTTCCCCATGGCTATCAGGATGCCAGAGATTGATAACCCCTGACAAAGTCACCACAGCAGGGCAGTGACGTTCTAGAACAGCTTAGGTTCCATGGAGGGTGCCCACCGGCGACACTCAAATGTCGCAGCACTTTCCATCCCGATGTTCGAAGAGTGCTTCCACATTTGAGTCCCGCAGGCTGAGCAGCTGACCCGGGAACCTTTGCCCAGAGGAAGCCTGGACTGGACACGGCCAGATCCAAGCCCTGTCCTCGCTACCCCAAGGCTTGGCAAGGACCATTTAGCATCTGCCAACTGGAAGCTACTTTCTCAACCGGTAACACTCAAAAAATGGCGGCACTTCCCTACGTAGCACAGAAAGTGCCCCCACAGTTTGAGTAGCACAAGTTGAGTAATTCCACACAAGGGACTCCCCATCGCCGACTGAAGGACTTACCAGACAAAGGAACGCTTGCAAATGATTACAGTAAGTCTGCCTTAATCCTAAAATAGGGAGACTGGAAAAAGTTAAAAGAAAATTCGATCATGCAAATTAGGCTCACATCCATCACCACCATAGGTAACAGAAAAGAAAGACTTTCCAGCGGATAATGAGATTTCAGTGCATATACCCACATCACCAAACTAAGGACTTAAATTACCCCTTTGGTTTGGTGACCTGGAGCCTATCACGTGACTCCGTTTGGCGCCTGTTTTGTTTCGACGTCCCAAACCAGAGAAAAATGGCTGACTCAAAAGACGTACCTCGTTATTACCCCACGAAGGACGTAGGAAGACTAAGAGTTCCTTCGCCCCTCAAGGTATCCTTGGAAAGAGAACCCGACGCCACCCAGGAGCTTCTGGATGCAGGAAGCCGAGACAGCGGTGCAGAGAGCCGTTTGCATATAGGAGTTTGTAACACATTAGATGACGGGAGTTCAGAGTGAAATGAGGTGTGAGGGAGGAAAGCATTGAATGAAATTTCAGAAGCCAGAAAGCGCAAGGAAATCTCTTAAGGATGGAGGTAAAGGAGGTACCGTGCAGACGATACTTACGCAGTGCGCGGAGGGAAAAACTTGAGGTCCCACCGCGTCTCTTTCCTGGCAAGGAAGAAACGAGCGCTGCTGGGCTCTTATATAAGCTGAAGACCCATTCACCCCAGACTCAGGGCAAGACCACTCCCCTCTATTTCGTCTCCGCCCAGACCCACCCTGCTTCCTTTGATCGTCTTGGACACACCCTCACATAGTTTCTAAACTCTTGACTCTTTCATTGTTTTTATCCCCAGAACAAAATAATTTTGATCAATCAACCGGGAAAATCCAGAGATGTGCCCAGAAGAAAGTAATCTCAGCTCCTGGGGGTTCCATTATTCATTCAACAACCATTGACATAGAGTATTTTTTTATTACATCTATTGAGCGAATAAGGCCCACCAGGCACTTCGCTAGTTCCTGGGGCTAGAGGGGTGAATAAGATCGTGGATTTTATAGTCTAGAACAGTGGTGGGGTTTTTTCCCCTCCCAGGGGATAGTTGGTAATGTCTGGAGAACTTTTCGCTTGTCCCAAGTGCCATGGAGGAGAGGACTGCTGCCAGCGGTCAGTGGAGAGAGGCCAGGGCTGCTGTAAACATCCTACAGCGTGGGACAGCCCCTGCTCATAAAGAATAGTCCCGGCCCCAAATGTGGATACTGCCGGAGCTGAGGGATCCTGGCCTAGCGGCAGGGTGACAGAAAGGGGAAACACACACACACACAGATATGTATAATTGCTGCTCATAGTATTTAATCACAATCTCTTTACATATTCACATAAACATTTATGTTGAGAACACGCTTCTGTGTTCTTTAAAGTCAATAGTCTATTAAAAAGTATTTAAAATGTGTTTTAACAACCATAAATATTAGAATACCATTTCTCAGCCTGCTTTTGATATCTTTTGAAAAGGTGCAGTTTTACTTAATTTGTGCATATTTTCGCGGTCTGAGGCCTTGCTGTAACTCTCCCTATGACAAACCGTTGAGAAGTAACTGGAGTTCATGAGATTTAGTAAAAATGGTTAGATAAATTTGGGAAACTGTGTCAATAAAATAGAAAAGTCTGGAAATAAAGTGTGTTTTCATGGTTGAATGGCAATGCAGAGTATGCTTTTACGTAATTTCATGAACCCCCTTCCCGTGAGACGTTTTCCATTTCTATAAATTTAGGGTGTTTTTTTTCATAGTGCTGCAATGAACATTTTTAGAGCAACTGTGGTCAGAGTGGAGGCGTTTATTTCTCATGTCATCTATAAATCCATATTAACCCTCCAAATATTATCGGCATCCGACAGATGAAAGAACTGAGGTGAAGTCATTTGCCCAAGGAAACATGGCCAGAAGCAATGAGTGGATGGAACCCGGGTCTGGAAGTTCAGGCTCCAAATTCTTTCCGTGGTCCTTCTCAGGGTTGCTGGAGGGCAGGGCTGCTGACCTGGCACTTGCTTGGCCGCTCAGATGCAAATCTGCCCTGTCTGCTCCTCTCCCTCTGCACCTGGATCCTCTGAGAGTACCCGCACTCAGCACCTCCTTCCCATCACTGTCTTTCTTTCTCGGCCCGTGGCAGCGCTCTCTTCCTGCCCTTTGCCCCCGTGTAGCACATTCACGGCTGGTTCCTACCTGTCTTGCCTCTCTTATGTCAACCTCCAAAACGAGAAACCAGCATAAGAGGCAAAGCATTTATTCGGGATAGCAGAATTGCAATGTGGGAAGCATGGATTCAGGAAAGCTAAATAGTGTCCCAGTTACAGGAGAGGGGCTTAGGGTTTTTGTGAGAAAAAGGGAGGAAGATGAGGTAAGTTGTATGAAAGGAGCGTTCATTGAGTTCGTTGGTGCTACATGAGTAAGGCTCGGTTTGTACTTCACAGATTGGCCCGAGATTCAGTCATCGGGCAAAAGGCTAGACTTGTAGGTCATTGATTGGTTAGCAATCCAGACATCAGCAAAGCCCAGTTCCGTCACTTCTTACAGACGGGATATTCTTGTCGACACTGACTTCTTGGAATGTTGGAGGTTTGGTCCAGTCTGGAAGATAAAAAAACAAGAAGTGCAGGCAATTCCTCTGGAATACTGCTCTGGCTCTATTTTAATATGGCTGCACTCATGTCATCTTTCACACACGCTAAAGGTCACCTTCTCTAGGTGGGCCCCCCTCAAACCTCCAGGTTAGGTCCTTAATAGCATCCTGCATCCATTTTTGATTGCACACTTCATGTGCTTAGCCGTTCTCTGTTTATTTGACTAATAACTTGCTTATCAGTTCTCAATTATTTGTCACAGTTGTTTTTGTTTGTTTTAACCCATTTATTTTATAGATGACACTCAGTCACAGAGGTGTTAACTGAGACATCTAGGGTGAGAATCAGGTCTTGCGCTCCCTTCCCCCACCTTTATTGAGGGATAATTTCTTTGTCATACTTTTTTGATTTTTCTGTTACTTGTCTCTCGAGCTCAGCTCCTGAGGGGACAATGGCTTGTCTGTCTTGTTCACCTTGTCCCCCACCCGCAAAACCAGTCTTGGACCTGGCACATAGCAAAGAGGCAAAGAGCGTGTTGTTTAAGTGTGGAAAACTTAATGAATACAATTGAATTTAAGCAACTTTAAACAAAGACTATATTCAAAGATGACTTTAAGTAAATTGAAAGTAAAAGACCCACTTTGGTATTTTTTCACTAATTCCTAACATTTGTGGAATGACGGTGTAAGATGATGAGCACCTGAAACTTTCATTCCTGAGTTGACAACAAGGTGCTTGGTCTAGTTTTTGCTATTTTGGACATTAAACATGCCTATTTAAAGTCTCAGGTTAATATCTCTATTAACTATTTTTTCCCCAATATTTTGCTTTCTTTTTTCCAGCTTTATTGAGGTATAGTTGTATAATTAATTTATTAACTGTTAATTAACATTCAAGTCTTAAGTTAATATCTTTGCTGTTTAATGAGGTTTTTTTTTTTTTGGATTCATGATGGAAAAATCAGAAATCCCAAAGATTTAAGAAATGAGATTCGTTAGCCTGAGGTGGTTGGGGGAGGTGGGGAATAGACGGAAGAAGCTTTGCCTGGTCAGGAATTCTTCCTGTAGCATTGAAAGGTCTTCATTTGCAAATCACCCGATCTTGTTGTCATTATAATCATCCTGGCGTCTCCACCATCCCCACCCAATCCTTACCATTATCTGGATGCTCTCCATACCAATGGGAATAGTTTCATTTGCAAAGATCCCGACAGTTTTTGAAATCCTTTTAGGTACAGTATTCAATCCTCTAATTCCATCATTGTATCGTCCACATTTATCTACAGCCTGGGGGTGAGTGGGTGATAATCTTCTTTATGACATTAAGGGAATCCTGCCATTTTATCTAAATTTACTGTTTGGGGATGAGGTTAAAGTGAAAAAGTGGGGGAAGGATTCTTTCCAGACTGGATGAAATGCTTCTCAAGGGCACTTGGGTGTCAGGGGTGTCTGTGCCGGACACCTCCAAGACGTAATACACATCATTTAATATGTACTGAACACCTAAATTGTGCTGTCCTCAGTCCAAATCCTCAGTCTTAAGTGCTGGGGATAAAATGATGTATAAGAAAGACGGAAAGAAAACCCTGAGCTGTGTGGAGCTCACATTCTAGCGGGGAAGAGAGTTGACGATAAGCATAATGAACCAATAAAGAACGCAGTTAGGTTAGAACGTGACAGGCAATGTCAAAGGACTAGAGCAGGATTTTGAGAGGGATGGGACGATGCTCACACAATCTGTAGAGGGTCTACTGGTCTGGGATTTTCCAGCCACGTAACAGCTCAACTCCCTGACTTCAGGCAAGTCTGGGTCAAACCATGCCTCCTCATGGACGCTTCCTCCCACCAGCTTTTCTAAAATAGCAGTTGCTGATGCTCTCCTCCCCGCTGGGTCTTTAATATTTAACAGGTATCACTGGCGGACATTGTATTACAAACTCACTTGCTTATTTTTTTTTTAATTTTTCCTTTTTCTCCCCAAAGCCCCCCGGTACGTAGTTGTGTATTTTTAGTTGTGGGTCCTTCTAGTTGAGGCATGTGGGACGCCGCCTCAGTTTCTAGCCTAGGGAAAGATGCTTATCCTTAAGGAAATGCCAACGTGGGGGGAAGCTGCCCCTTTATCTTAAGGGCATCTGTTCTTGCCATAGGAAATGTTTAAAGCAGATATACAATGGATGCTCCACAGCCATGTCAGGCCCTTTTGGAAAAAACAGTCAGGCCGAATTAGGTTTACACCAAATGGCTTCCTCATATACTCCAATATATCCTATTGCTTGCCATTTCTATTTGTCACCAGCAACGGTCTGGCTTCCAAGGTCACTCAAGGTCCCTAGTGTTCTCTCGGATTCATCTGCTGAAAGCTGGTGGTGCTTCGCTGCCGGGGGTGGCGAGGTCTGCACAGACTTTTCTGTGAATCTCCAGGCCCCTTCTCTTCGCTTGCTGGGCTCCAGCCTCAATGACTTATGCACTTTCCCATCCTTCAAACCTCCTCTGAAACATCCCTAATTAGAACTTCCATGACCTCAAGGTCCTAGCACGCCCCCCCATCGCCTTACGCTGCTTCATTTTTCCCAATAAGCCTCATCATCATCTGACATGTTATACATTTTTGTCTGTCTTTGCCAATGTTGGGCTTTACTTGAGTCCTGAAACCAAGGATGGTGAAGAAATCTCCCTCCCCTTTTTTGCCTTCCAGGAAAGGGCTTACTGCAACCAATACCCCACGTGTCCAGGTGACTCTCCTGTTTACCTGTGACAAGGCCAGACGCTGACCTTTGCCCTTTTTACTGGAACCTGCAGACAAGAGCCTCAGACTCTCCGGTCTTTGTCTCCAAAATGCTTATCGGAAATCAGAATCCTGAAACTAGAGAGAGAAACCGTCCTGAGCAGAGACCTCCCTGATTTGCAAGGATCCCAGCTGTTATCACCTCGTCTGTCTGCTACTCCCTAAAGTGTTCTAAGCAAAGCCAGTCAGCCCAGACGCTCTGATCTTTGTTCAGATCTGGGCTGTTCTCTCTGTTGCAAAAGCCTGAAAAAAAACAATTTTCTTACTTGTTTGGCTTTTGACCTTTGACCATTTTCTTGTTGACTTTCTCCCCCGCCAACAATGAAAAGGAAAAAGTCGTGAAAATAAGAGCTGTTCTCTTTGCTCTGGGCGCTCAGCACCTAGAACACGGTAGCAGCTCCAAGTGTTTATGAATTTGTTGATTGCCTCACTGAATGAATGAGAGGATGTGGGGTGGAAGCTTCTAAAAAAGGACGTGGGTTAGGGCAGGTCTTAAATCTTCTCTGGGGGCTGGCCCTGTGGCTCAGTGGCCCCGTGGCTTCGGCTGCCCGGGGTTCACAAGTTCGGATCCCGGGTGCGGACACGGCACTGCTTTCCACGCCATGCTGTGGCAGGCGTCCCACATATAAAGTAGAGGAAGATGGGCAT
The DNA here is from genome assembly GCF_021613505.1 of Equus quagga. Classification (NCBI taxonomy): domain Eukaryota; kingdom Metazoa; phylum Chordata; class Mammalia; order Perissodactyla; family Equidae; genus Equus; species Equus quagga. The sequence goes on from NC_060279.1 coordinate 85,813,656, forward strand.
GGATGTTAGCTCAGGGCCAGTCTTCCTCAGCAAAAAAGAGGAGGACTGGCAGTAGTTAGCTCAGGGCTAATCCTCCTCAAAAAAAGAAAAAATGGCAAGGAGACCTTGTTCAAGATTATCGCATTAGGCCTTGCAGAGGAGACAAATTTTTGCCTTTATGCTCTCAGGGCTGTTTTCACTGTGCTGGAGAATTAAATTGACGTCAGACAGATCAGCAGGAGGAAAGCATACATATTTATTTAAGACAAGTTTTTTTTTAATTTAAAAAAATTTTTCCTTTGTCTCCCCAAAGCCCCCTGGTGCATAGTTGTGTATTTTTAGTTGTAGGTCCTTCTAGTTGTGGCATGTGGGATGCTGTCTTAGCATGGCCTGATGAGAGGTGCCATGTTGGCACCCTGGATCCAAACTGGTGAAACCCTGGGCCACCGAAGTGGAGCGCGCAAACTTAACCACTCGGCCATGGGGCTGGCCCCTTAAGACAAGTTTTATGTGACATGGGAATCTTCATAAGGAATGAAGACCCAAAGGAATGGTGAAGCCTACTTGCTTTTATATTCGGTTACTCAAAGATTGTGGAAAAATGACCAAACCACGTGGGGAGGCTAAGGGAAGATAGTTATTTCAAGATCTGTTTGGACCTTCTTAAATGCTTTGGAATTCTCTGTCTTAGCTTTTAGTCCTTGATGACAAGAATGTGGCTTTCCTTCTGGATAGGAAAGACATTTTTCATATGGGAATTTCATCTCCTGCTTTTAAGGCAAAGAAGGAAGGTCATAGAGTGTTTTTCTTGTATTTTCTGTGTTTTCAATGCCTTTAACTCAAAATAGTCAATATGCCAGAACAGCACAGTTTGGGGGGGCATTTCCGAATGCCTTCAGGGTCAAGTTGATCTCAGTAGAGGAGACAGATTGAGCTCAACTCCAAATACAACAAGGAGAAATGGGAATTTACAGCCACGGAGCAGAGGGAGGGGTCAGCGGATGGGAAAGTACAAGAGGAGATGCCAGGGGTGAGGAATTCTTACTAAACCGGCCTCGCAGGATTCCTGCTAAAGGCAGTTGGAGGACTTGGACATTAAACTGTGTGGGATGAGAAATTTGATCAGATACAGGGTGGTGAGTATCAAAGGCGGAGGGGTGGCTTAGCAGGATTCTTAGCTAAGACAGGTCTGGGCGGGCCACAGGCGGGTCGAGGGCCAAGGTCGAGTTTCCCACTTCCACGATTACAAATGCCATCTGTGGGAGGGATGGAAAGGCTGAGGGGCCAGCATGGAGGGAGTTGACATGAAAGCAAATGGTAATCGGGGTGGAGGGTGGAGGGTGGGGATGATGAAAAAGGAAAACAGGATTTTGAGGCAAGAATTCCTCCCTCCACAGGACTCGGGAAAGACATTCAGACCCTCACTGAGTGCAAAGAATGAGATTGGATGAGCTGTTTAGAGAAAATTTTGAATATCACAGAACACAAAGACTAGGCATATGTGCGTTAATAATGGTAGATTCAGTCCCTTTGACTATGGACGTCCTATGGGTGGGGATGGGCAATGGGATGCACTCCCATTCACTGGATTTCTAAGAATTTACCAAGCTAGAACTTTTTTTTTTTAAATAACCTTTCACTTGTAGAACAATTTGAGATTTACAGAAAAACTGGAAAGATAGTACAGTTTCCATTGTACCCCGGGCCCAGTTTCCCCTATTATTAATATCTTACATTACTATGGTACATTTGTTACAATTAATGAACCAATATTTTTATTATTATTATTAGCTGTAGTCCATAGTTTATTTAGATTTCCTTAATTTTTTTTCTTTTTTATCCTACTGTCCTCTTTCTGTTCCGGAGTCCCATCAGGAGATCACATTCCATCCTCATGTCCCCTTAGGCTCCGCTTGGCTCAGATTTCTTCTTTGTGATGACCTTGACAGTTTCGAGGCACACTGGTCAGGTATTTTTTAGAATGTGCTTTCAATGGATTTGTCTGTCTTTCTCTTGCTTAGACTGGGATCGTGGGTTTGGAAAGAAAGATCATAGACGTAAATGCCATTTCCATCACATTTCAAAGGAACCTGCTGACAAAGACTGTCTTTTTGACCAAATTTCACTCAGGCTCCCATGAGCTCTCTTAAGTTAGACCTTGACTTTGGCCCCTGATCTGCCGTAGGGGTCCCCAGCCCAGTCTTAGCAAGGAATCCTGCTAGGTCACCCCCTACCCTGACCCTTGACACCTGACCACGCCCCATAGCTGATAAAGTTCTTCATTCTACACCTTTGCTAAGTCCTTGGCCTGCCTTTAGCAAGAAACAGTTGAGTAAGAATACCCCTACCCATGGGATCTCCTTTTAGGAATTTTCCACCCATTGACGCCCTCACTCTGCTTGTCGCCTGTGACCCCCCTGGCTTCTTCACGTATCTGGAGTTGAGCCCAATATACCTCCCCCATTGCAGTGGTCATGACCCTGTAGGGGTTCAGAATATGTCACCCTCAAATACACCTCTTTGGCACATTGATCATTTTGAATTAAAGGCACGTGGGAAACAACCAGTACAAGGACTCTCTGACCTCTGAGGACATAAATCCCTCATGTGAAAGGTCGCCTCTGTAGGGGAGGAGGACATTTCCTCTCCCCAAATGTGGGTTCGTCTGGCCGGAGAACGAATTAAATTCACCTGAGGCAGAATAGCAAGAGAAAATTAAACAAAGCTTTATGAGGAACCATGGCCCGGGGCCTTTCTTCCCGAAGGAAGAAAGGGCACCGAAGAAGTGGGGTGCACATAGTGGTTATATACCCCAAAACGGGGTGTTTCACATGTGACTGAAACGTCCCTCCCACAGTAGTCACAAGATTGCCCTGTCGGCACAGCGCTTGATGGACACAGCAGGTAGTGGTCTGCTATCTCGGTGGGCGTAGCCGAGGCAAGTCTATGTCTGGAGCTGGGCGGTCACAGGTGAGCGCAGCAGCAATCGGTTCCTTCCCTAAGGAAAGATGCTTAATCCCTAAGGAATGCCAACATTGGGAGGGGGAGGGAAGTCAGTTACAGGAGGTTACCAGACTAGCACAATGAAATGCAGATTTTAAGTCCTTGCCTTTGGTATTGATTAAGAGTTTTTAGAGAGAAGGTCATCTCCTTTCTTCTTCCTGGTACAGAGAGGGAGGCACCTTTTACAGATAGAGATTTACCTTACAAATGTAAACGTGTCCTAACAAAGGGCAAGTTCCATTCCTCAGAGCCTCCTTCCCTGTCCCAGTTTATCAAAAGCAATCAGCCTCAAATAATCCTGATGCCAAAGAGACATATCTTGGGGTGGCCATTTCCAGGTCCCCACACCTCCCGGTACCAGGAGGGTGGAAGGCATCTTTGTCACCCGAGACAGGGAATCTGGGGCCAAGAAGGCTGTGTAAGCAAACCTTGTTACCTCACCATTTTACCGTTCCTAGCCCAAACCCCTAGGTGCTGGCAATTCTTCGCAAAGTTAGTATTTCTTTTTCCAAAAGTTGTCCAAGCTCCCTGCTCTGGCCACTTCTTTGAGTCTTATATTGTTGTGGGGTCTCGTACTTAAGTACATCATTAAGTGTGTTTTTCTTGTTAATCTGTCTTTTTATTACAGGAAGCTCTCAGCCAAGAACCTAGAAGACTAGAGGGAAATTTACATTTCCTCCCCTTCAACCCCTAGTCATTTGTCTTGACGGAAGTCCTCCTTACTGTCTTTAACTCGTGTCCAGTGGATAATTTTTTTCTTTGACACTCGTTTCAGAGCCGGCACTGTTGAGTACTGATGGGGTACTTGTTACAAAAGTTAGACGGTACCTGCCAAAGGGGTGAAAAGATGACCATGAGCCATGAAGGACTTCTCTGGTGAGCACTGGGAAACCCACATCCCAGTGATCTGGGTCCAGATAATTGTCCACCTTCTGGACTCTTTTCACCATCGACACTGCTTGATCCGATCCGATGGCTGTCAGCCACATGTAGCTTTTGATACTTAAATTAATTAAAATTAAATAAAATTAAGAATTCAGCTCCTCCATGTAGAGTTGCCAGGCAAAATGCAGGATGCCCAGTTAAATCTGAAGCTCACATGAACAATGAGTCATTTTTGGTATAATTGTTTAGTATAAGTGTGTCGCGAAGAGCACGTGTATATCCTTAATGCACATTTAACTGGATGTCCTGTATTTTTTCATCCTAAATCTGGCAACCCTCCATCAGCCCCAGCAGCCACATTTCGAGCGCTCAGTAGACACTAGTGGCTGGCGGCTACCACGCTGGACACACGGATGATGAATATTTGCACCCTCACGGGAAGTTTTATTGGACGGTGCTGATCTATAACATGGCTTCTGTGGGAAGAGTCCCAGAGTCTGGGAGATGGAGATGGGTGCTGAGGGAGGGGAAACTGCCGTGAGGGCGGGTAGAGGGGGAGGTCTCCGCACTGTGATTAGATTCCAAGGCATGCCTCACACAGTTTGCAGCTTCTAGAAAAGAGATTTCAGGTGTGGTCACTTCCAAGAATAGGTTCTGATGAGCTTGAGGCAGAAAGATTGCTCTGTTAACAACAGGGAAAGAGGATTGGGGTGGGGCACGATCTCATCTTCTCTATCTGCTGAGGATTTACTAGGCGGCATTGTTTTTCTAAGTTTCCCAGTACACTTACCAGACATTCCTGAAGATTCTTTTTTTTAAAGTTTTTAAAAAAAGTATTTTATTGAGGTCATAATGGTTTTAACATTGTGTAATTTCAGGTGTAAATTCTTATTTATTAGTTTCCATGTAGACTGCATCTTGCTCACCACCAAGAGTCTAATTTTTATCTGTCACCATGCATATGCGCCCCTTCAGCCCTTTCACACACATCCCGCCCCACCCCCTTCCTCTCTGGTAACCACTGATCTGTTCTCTTTGTCCGTGTGTTTGTTTATCTTCCACATATGAGTGTAAGCATGCAGGATTTGTTTTTCTCTGTCTGGCTTATTTTGCTTAATGTCATACCCTCAAGTTTCATCCATGCTGTTGCAAAGGGCACGATTTTTAGACATTCCTAAAGATTCCTGTGACGAATTTAGCTGTTCAGTAAGTATTAGTTGAATTCTCCTATTTTCCTGGTGCTAATTCAACAGTAACAAAGGGAGACATAATTCCTTAGTACCTGGAGCCCTCAGTCAAGAGCTCAGAACCTGAAAAGGCTGAGAAGGACGGCAGTTGGGGGGAGGGGTCCAGGACGGGGGCAACCCCAGCCGTTTGGAAGTCATGCACGGCATTCTGAAGACCGTGCTGGGAGGACAACTCGTTCCTCTTCCAACCTGGGTCCAGTAGCTGGGGGCCTGAAAATTGACTGACAATAGACAGATTAACAGGAGAAAAGATGAGGTGTATTTACATGTGCATGAGGGACCTCCCAGGAAGGGGAAGCTGTGGAATAGCCTGAAATAAAGGTTTAGATCTATCAATTTAAAAAAAGGCGGAGTGTTAGGGCCTCCAAGGGAGAGTATGGAAAACCAGTTCTCTGGGGCTTTCTGACACTAAGGGAAGTGGGCCGTGGGCCTTGGCTGCTGACTCCACAGGAAGCTCCCTCGGAGCTGGGTAAACAGCTGCTGTTTTTTCGAGAAGCAGATGAGGAAAGTTCACCTAAGATTTCTTTCTGCATCTTCTGTAGCTCAGATGTTTTCACTTTGGAATAAAGACAAAATAACCTTTATCCAGCTCTGGGGGTCCACCTGGGTCCCCACTTCAAAGAGCGGTAAGACAGCCAGGCCTACCAGGGGTGGAGAACGTGCAGAAATATGCTGCCAGAACTTGCATCAGTGGGATAAAGGTTTTGACCTGAAAGGCTCTTGGAATGCTTCTGCGAGGAGCCCTTAAGGAGGCTGGAGGGGGAGATAGTGGGGCCCATGAGGAGGATGGAAGCCTCATAACTAGTCAGGAACTTATCTCTGAAACAGAAGCTCCATGAGAACAGAGAACAGATCTGAATGAATCAACGGTAGCTTTTCAGGATCAAAGGAAAGCTGCATCTGTGCTCAATATTTGATTCAGCTGTGAATGTTCTTGAGACACGCGACCTTTATCACGAGCAATTGAGAGTCCATGAAATGTTTCTGCAATTAGACTGCCGCCGTGCCCATTTCACAGAGGGGCACACTGAGATCCCCGAGTCTGAACCCCCGGCTGTCCACTCCCCTAACTGGACGGGGAAGCACATTTTGGGTGAACGTGGAGAGGGAAGGAGAGGAGCTGAGTAGACTAGAAATCAACTACGGAGGAGGGTTAAGTCCTCAGGAAGACAAATGTCTGCAGTTATCCAGCTCCTTCTGGAGTGACGACTTATATTTAGTAGGTGAGATCCGTGACTCGCCACATCAGCTCTACTGCCTGGGCCGCCCTGGGCTGTGGATGCCTCCCCTGTCGGACTGGGAGGGGCTCTGAGGGCAAAGCATGAGTCAGACCCATCTCTGGTATCATTTGCTGAGGTGCTGGCCTGCAGAAAGCTGGATGGATGGATGGATGGACGGACGGATGGATGGACGGACGGATGGATGGACGGATGAATGGATGAATGGATGGATGGATGGAAGGATGGATGGATGGATGAATGGATGGATGGATGGATGGATGGATGGATGGATGGATGGGTAGATGGTTGGATGAATGGATGGGTGGATGGATGGATGGATGGATGGATGAGTAAATCAACGAGTCCAGGTCTGGGGGAGGAGTCCTGAGCCATAAAAAGAACACTACTAGGTAGCTCAATTATGGCTCCATTTACTGTTTGCAAACTGGCTTTCCAAGTGCGTACGAGCACGCTTTTGTTTATCCTGGAGAGGACGCGCAATGGCTACTGCAGTTCTCACTGTACAGAGAATCCAAGATGTCAAGCCACTTGCTCAAGGTCACAGAGCTGGTAGGGGCCAGCATTCACACCCAGGCATTCTGATTGTTGTTATCTGAGCGTTGTTGTCATCTCATTTGTATTCTTAGCCCCATGTAATGGGAGCCGCCTATAATTCTCAATCAAGGGCATGCCCTGTATCCCATTGTGGTAAAAAAAAAGTCCAGGAAAATCTCCTTTCCTGAGAGAATCAGAGTTTAGGGCAATAGTGTGTTTGCTTGGGGAATTCTTCAGTGAGAGAAGGCAGGCCGTGTAGGGGAGTGGTTATAGCGGAGTCCTCGAAGGCCTAGAAGCCTGGGATTCAAATAATAGTAGCAATACTATTATAAATAATAACAAAAGCAATGGTGAAAATAATAGTAATACTTATAATATTTATAAGTAATAATAGTAATTCTTATAGATACTTACAAAAATAGTGTTAATAGTGGTAATACTTATTATTCTAATGATAGTAATAACTAATATTTATCACTGTAATATAGTAATCCTATATTATCTCTCAATTAATGAGAACTTATCACAAGTAAGACATGATGTCAATCACTTCACATAAGTGACTTTCCCCCACGCCCAGCCTTATGTTGTTCATCTCTTAAATGAGGATATTAAAAATCCTGATTTCAGGACGTTCTATGAGGGTGAATGAGTGAAATAAGATCAGGGGTGCCAGAGTCTTTTGAATCAGTGTCCTGTGAACAGACTCGACGGAGGTGAACCCCAAAACAGAGGATCAAGTAGCTTTGGAAATCCATGTCCCCAAATGGGCAAAGGATTTGAACAAATATGCCACGGAAATAAACTCACTGTTGGAAAACCAGTGGAGAAACAGAATTGCTCAGACATTGATGCTGTCACACAAAATGGCAAGAGCCTATGGACGCCAAGCGACAATTAAAATCACAAAAGCATTTGTCTTTTTACTGTTTCTTGCTAATTATCCTACAGAGGTAACTGCAAAGTTATTCACTGCCGCATCGTGTGTAACAGCGAAATATTGGAAACAATCCGTCAGTAAGGGACTAAATAAATAATTCTGATCCATTCCCGCACACTGGAAGGGTATGTAACTATAAAAAAGGGAGGAAGCTCTTTTTGATTTGGAAAAATCTCCAGGGTACACTGTTGAATAAAAAAAAAAGATAAGGTGCAGGAGAATGCATACAGTACGGGAGAAAATACTTTAAAAATCCAAGTAACACAGGACACGAAGCAGTATCTGCAGGGCCTCCATCTGTATGCGTCAGGGGGAAACAAGACTGGGCACAAGAGAAACGGGCTGGGAGTGACACCTGTCAGTTTGTATCTTAAAAATTATTATTATTATTATTTTTAGGAAGATCAGCCTTGAGCTAACACATGCTGCCAATCCTCGTCTTTTTGCTGAGCAAGACTGGCCCTGAGCTAACATGCGTGCCCATCTTCCTCTACTTTATATGCGGGACGCCTACCACAGCATGGCGTGCCAAGTGGTGCCATGTCCGCACCTGGGATCCGAACCTGTGAACCTGGGCCACCAAAGCAGAACGTGAGCACTTAACCACTGAGCCACCAGGCTGGCCCTAAAAATTATTTTTAAAATTTGCAACCAGGTAAACTTAATCAAATATATCCTCTTATTTCTTTCTTTCTTTCTTTCTTTCTTTCTTTCTTTCTTTCTTTATTTTCTCCCCAAATCCCCCCAGTACATAGTTGTATATTCTTAGTTGTGGGTCCTTCTAGTTGTGGCATGTGGGACACCGCCTCAACCTGGCCTAATGAGCCGTGTCACATCGTCGCCCAGGATCCGAACCCTGGGCCACCCAAGCGGAGTGTGCGAACTTAACCACTCAGCCACGCGGCCAGCCCCCTATGCTCTTATTTATTAAAAAGTTAAAAATAAGAAAACAAATTGGGAAAATGCTGGATCCTACATTGTCTCTTTTGAAAAGTCACCATGTTGCGTCTCAGCGTCCTGCAGGGTCTAAGGAGGAGAGAAAAAAAAAAAACAAAAAACCTGTGTGACTCTTCATTTTCCAAATTCTTTTTAGGAATAGTTTGGTTTTTGTCTTTCTCCGCAGGCCCTTTGGCATCCTACAGACAGCAGTATGGGGAGAGGAGTTTCATGAAAAGCAGTTAGCACAGGGGGTGGGGTGGGGTGGGGCGGGGGAGGGGGGTCAGGACTGGGGACTACTTTAAGGTCATTGAGGTCACAATAACAAAATTTTAGTATTTAACCAGCGCTTACCAGTGTGTGACTGGCTCATTTTATAACAGGAGAAAATGAAGCATAGAGACAGATATTAAAGGCGTCCTGTAACCCATCAAGCAGAGGCGCTGGGGTTTGAACCCAGGACCCTGGCACTGAAAGCGTTTTTCGCTGCCGCGGGATCCAGCCTTCGCCGTTCTGGTTTCGTTCATCTTTCTCCCCCTACTGGCCCGAGAGAGAAATGTTTGCAGAGACGGAGTCGCCCCTTTGCCCGCGATGGCCTCGCTCGGCGCGCCCCCAGGTGGCAGGGCCGGGGAAGCGCATCTCTGGCGAACGCCCGCTGCATTTCAGAAAATGAGCCTGGATTTAGGTCAAATTTGGTTTACTGATCTGCGTTCATACTTATTATCTTTGGTATTCGTTCCTGCTGCGAGTAGACTCCTCCCCCTCTCCCACCGTCCCAAGTCTGTTTAAACTCAGAGTCCTTGTGAGGCCACCTCCTAAAATACCCACCCTGCAGACGTGTCTCTACGCCCCTCTGCCCCCCATTTTGTGGCCATGATGTCTCCCCGGCATGACGAATCAGCATCTTATGCTCTCGCCCTACATCCACTCGGGCCTCTCTGGGATACGTTCTGGAGCTAGACCAGAATGTTCTTTTCAAAACGCAAATAATTATCCTGACACAAACCCAGCTAAAAAGACCTTAATGGTCCCCAGGGTCCTTGGAAAACCAAATTCTTACCCGCGCTTGCGGGGACCTAAATAACCTTGTCCCTGTTAGTTTTTCATCATAATTACTCTCTCCCTGCCTCCCTCCCTCCTCATTAGGTTTCAGCCACGCTGGCTGCCCTTCATTTCTTTTCTGACTGAGGGCTGTCAGCATACCATTCTCTCTGCCTGGAATGCTTTTCACTCGCTAATTACCAGCCTGTGTATCCTTTTAAACTTAAATGCCGTTTCCTCAGAAAAATAGTTCCCGACAAGCCCAAATTCCCCCATTCCTCTCTTTTGCATAACAGATCACAATTTTTTAAAATCATACTCAGAAGCTTTTAATATAGTGCTGCTTTAAAAAACAAAACAGAATCAAAGGTTACAAAATGAACAAGAACCTATCGGGTACACTGAGTTTGTATGAGTCTCTGATCTCACTGTCAGTTGGCGGGAAATAGAAAGGACATGGGCACGCAGCCAACTGCATAAAGAATGTGCAACCAGCAAAAGCCAGACTGTGGGTCACTTTTTTTCCTTGCTTTTTTCTCCCCAAAGCCCCCGGTACATAGTTGTATACTTTAGTTGTGGGTCCTTCTAGTTGTGGCACGTGGGACGCCGCCTCAATGTGGCCTGATGAGCAGTGCCATGTCTGCGCCCAGGATCTGAACCCAAGAAACCTGGGGCCACCAAAGCGGAGCGCGAGAACTTAACCACTGGGCCACAGGGCGGCCCCTGTGGGTCACTTTTGCGGGTCAAATGGCTCAGGTCCTATAACACAGATTATAACAAAGCAGATATAGTATTCAGGAGGAGTGTCTGGGTGATGGAGAAGCATCCGAAAGGATGGGAATATTATTTCTATATGCTTCTTTCTTTTTGGATAAAGAGAAAGTATATTTTATTACAATATCACTTTTTTTCTATATGATTTCCTTATTGTAGTGTTCATCAGTCTCTATTTTAATGATGTGTTTCTGTACCCTGCTGGGTCACCAGATCCTCGAGGACAGATGTTATTATTGAGTTCCCCGTCCAAACAGTAAGACAGCGTTTGGCGCGGAGTATTTCTCAAAAATATTTTTCTCAAGCAGTTCACTAAAGAACGATTGATGAGTCTTCCTGTGCTAGAGTGAGCGCCATCTGGCCGCATCAAAGATGGCAGGGAGCCGGTTCTGCCAGACAAGGACACTGCCAGACCAGTGGGCCTCAGAAGTAGGTGGCCGGATAAAATACAGGATGGCCCTTTAAATTTGAATTTCAAGTAAATGATGAATTATTTTGTAGTCCAAGAAGTACAGTTTCCATATTGTGGCCTCCAACAACTCCTCGTTGCACAGTCGAACAACAAATCGTTTTCCTCTAGGTCCCACGGGTGCAATATATAAGGACAGACTTGTACTAAAACATGGTCCATTGTTTATCTGAATTTCAGATTTTGCCAGGCGCCTTATAGTTTTTGCTCGAGCTGGCGCTCTGTCGTGGTGGGCTCCCCTTGGGAGTTCAGAGAGCTGTCACTCCAGATGGTTTGTACTTTCGGCAGGAAGTGGGGATGTGGAAACCTCAGCTGGGGACGGGATCATCAGCGTTTTCAGAACCTCTGCCAACCTCCTCGAGAGCTGGAATCCAGGCAGTAGGGGTGGCTGGGCTGGAGGGGCTGGCTGGGTCCCGGGCAGGGAGGAGTCCTTGTCACCAGGTCCTGTGGCCTTGGCGAGAGACTGCCCAGGTGCACAGACAGGGGATCCTGGGTGGCTTGTTCTCCCAGGACACTCTCTCAGACCAGAGCAAACCCCAAACTGACTCCCGATAGATGTCCTTGTTGGGGTGGGGGAAAGACCCCTTTCTACCCTTCTTGTGTTCTTATGGATGGACAATTAATAAAATTGACACAAGACCAGATTAATAACAGAAAAGCCCAATTTAATATGTACATATTGGAGATCATAGAGAAATGATGCTCAGAGGGTGAACAAAGCAGGCATTATATATATCTTTTACACAAAGAAATAATAAATTTGTGAGGAATGACAGGACAAAGAAACTTAGATTTCAGGTATGTAATTAGGGAGGAATTTTTTGTGTGTGAGAAGATTGGCCCTGAGCTAATATCTGTGTCAATCTTCCTCTATTTTATGTGGGATGCCACCACAGCATGGCTTGACGAGTGGTGCTAGGCCCACACCCTGGATCCGAACCTGTGAACCCCAGGTGGCTGAAGTAGAGTGTACGAACCTAACCACTACACCAACAGGCCGGCCCCTTAGTGATGAGTTTAAGCTGAGTTTGGGCCTGAGGTAGTAAATTAGCAAGGTTTGTTTACACAGGCTTCTCAGCTCTGAATTCTCTTGCTTTGGTGATCAGGATGCAAGGAGAACCCCTTCTCATGGGAAATTTATTTTCTGCTTTCAGGAGGACGACAGACAGGAGAGTCAGAACGTCCTTTTTACTTCTCCAGTAATCTTAATTCAGTAATCAATAAGCTATTGTGGGATTTTGGGGTGGCCTGCCCTGGGCCCCAACATTCTGCAGTTCTCTTTCCCAAGGGCCCCCCACAGAGTGCACGAGGGCAATGCCCTCATTATCCAAGGTGGGGTTACTTGCCATCCTCTACTGCATCCAGGAAGGGGGTCATCCTATTGTTCTCAGGGACCAGAATGGGGTTTCCACCCTCATGACCATCCCAGGGCTGGCTTCCCCACCGTCAGGGCCTGTCCATACCCCTCACTCCCCAGGGCAGACATGCTGCCCCAGACTCTCGCAGCTTCATGCTTCTTTCCAGGAATCACTCCCCAATTATGAGATCCCCATCATCCACGGAACAAAACAAAAACATGCATTATGCCAAATGAAAGAAGCCAGACACAAAATGCACGTATCGTGGTGTGGATTCCACTGATATGAAGTGTCCAGGAGTGGCAAGTCTGTACAGGCCAAAATCAGATCAGTGGTTGCCAGGGGCTGGGGTAAAGGGAATGAGCAGTGACTGCAGACAGGCACAGGGTTTCTTTGTGGGGTACTAAGAATGTTCCAGAATTAGATGGTGGTTATATCGCACAACCTGGTGAATATACTAAAACCCACAGAATTGCACTCTTTTTTTTTTTATTGTGGTAACATTGGTTTATAACATGCTATAAATTTCGGGTGTACCTCATCATATTTTGATTCCTGTGTAGATTGCATTGTGTTCACAACCCAAAGACTAATTACGATCCATCACCACACACATGTGCCTAATGGCATTGCACTCTTTAAAGCGGTGAATGTTATGGTGAATATTTTCTCCATGAAAAAATGAAAAATGAACAGAACCAAAAAGATCAGAAGGGCCAAACCAAATCTGTTCTCTCTTCCTGAGAATCATTCTGAACACTTTTGAGTCTCGACTTTGTAATTCTCTGCGGTCAGGGCACAGGAGGGGAGGTCACAGTCCCCGTGTGCAAGAGGCCAGTTCCGAGTCCCCAACCCCCTGTGGACTGTCATCCCCACGTTTCCTTTGAGTCAGGAGTTCGGGAGCCACATTTAGCCACAGTGATGTGGAGAAGAGTCATGGGGAAATTCTCGGACCGGACGGCTTTCCAACAAGGCTGGGGGCTGGGCGGGGTGGAGGCTGTGACGGTCAGGTGTGGATGAGGAGGAGATTTGGTGAATGTTCCCCCCACCCAAGACACAGGAAGCCTGGGCTTCTAGTTCTGGCTCTGACGCCCCCTTCAGGAGTCATTGTTGGCAAATTCCTTTCACTCATTTAGAACCAATTCCTCACCCCCACCATGCTTGACAGGATGAGGACCCAGTCTTTCTAAGTCCCAGCTCTGCCACCTGTTTGCTGCCTGAACTTGGAGAGGCAGATGCCATTCTCGGGTCCTCAGCTGAGTCATCTACACATAGACCAGTTCACCGGCCACCTGACCCTCTCCAGGCTGGGTTTGGATGTCATGTCCCGACCCCTCTGTTTGCAGGGCTGGCGGCTGATCTCTTGTGGAATGCTCTTTGTTTCTGTTGTAGGGGCTGAAATATTTTCCCTTCTAGATTCTATGGCTGGTGTAATAATTAAATGGACATAAGATAGATTAACAGGAGGAAAACTAATATAATTTTGTAGGTACGGGAGCCCCATAGAAATATGAGACTCAAAGAAGGGACCCAAACAGACAGCTTTCATACCTTTTAGATGTAGGGGAGGAAGACATTTCCTCTACCCTCTCTGGGTGCTTCTGGCCGGAGAACGAATTAAATTCACATGAGACAGAATGGCAGGAGAAAATTAAACAAAGCTTTATAACGTGTATACATGGGAGATGCTCAAGCAAACTGAGCAACTCACCAAAATGGTGGAAGCCACCACCTTAAATATCATCTTCAGCTAAAGAAAAAGGAGGATGTTGGCGGAGGGGGGCGGGGTGGGGAGTCAGTTGTGGGAGGTTACCAGAAAAGCACAGTAAACAAGAGTAAGGTTATTGTGCAGATTTAAGTCCTTCCTTCCACACTGATAAGAGTTTCTGGAGATAAGGTCATCCCCCTCTTCCTGGTACAGAGAGGGAGACACCTTTACAGATGGAGATTTCCTTTACATGTAAATGTCTCTTAACAAAGGGTAAGTAAATTCTACTTTTCAGAGTTTCTTTCCTGTCTGCAGTTTTTAAAAGTAACCAGCCCAAAATAATCCTCATGCCAAAGAGACGTATCTTGAGGTGGCCAATTCCAGTCCCCCACAGCCCTGAGCTGACATCTGTTGCCAATCTTCCTCTTTTTGCTTGAGGAAGATTATATCTGAGCTAACATCTGTGTCCATCTTCCTCTATTTTGTATGTGGGACGCTGCCACAGCATGGCTTGATGAGTTGTGTGTAGGTCCACACCTGGGATCCAAACCAGTGAATCCCAAGCTGCTAAAGCAGAGCACACAAACTTAACTGCTACTCCACCAGGCTGGCCCCAGGACTTGTATTTCTAACAAGTCCCCAGGTGATGCTGGAGCAGGCTGGTCCAGGGACCATATTAATGCAGTAAAAAGGCCCTTGGCTGCCTCTGCATCATTAAGATGCTGTGAGAAGACACAGTAAACAGTACAGATAGGACTTATGGCCTTGAAATAAAACTCAGAATTTGCCGACTTTATTATCTAAGCAACATGTATTTCATTCAGATGACGTGCCCAAATGTAAAGGCAGACTTTCAAGTGCCTCACAATTCCTTAACTTGCTATGGGGCTAAACACCTAAGAGTGGGCAGGGCTGGCTCCTTCTGGAGGCTTTAGGGGAGACCGTTCCCCTGCCTCCTCCAGCTCCTGGAGGTGGCCTGCATCTCTGGCCCCATCTTCCCCCAGAAACCTGCACATTTCTCAGTCTTCCATCTTGGTCAATGTCAGGTCCGTCCCTCCAATTGGTGGGATGCCAATGTCTTCAGAGTTATCCTTGCTTCTTCTGCCTCATAACACCCCATCCCAGGAATAAGGGAATCTCTGCTTCAACCACCTGCACCATCTCCTCTCCTCGTACCCTCCTGAGAACCACTCCCGTCCTCTGCTTGGGTGACTATTGGTGCTCAGAAGGCTTTCTTGTTCTGTTGGTCCCCAAAACACATACTGAAATATTTAAAACAAATTGGATTCCATCACTCTTTTCAAACCCTGTAATGGCTATCTCATTATGGAATCCAGTGTTGTCACAATCGGCCACATGAGCCCTGCCTAAACATGCCTCCCACTGTGCTCGTAAATCTCTTGTACCAACTACCCTTCCTCAAGGCCCCATGCCCCTGTAGGGGACTGGGATTGGCCACCCCAAGCTATGTGAATGTTCGGGTTAGGAGTGAGACCTGTCAATTTTTGGCATGAGGATTATTTTGGGCTGGTTACTTTTAAAAACTGCAGACATGAGGGCTGGCCTAGTGGCACAGTGGTTAAGTTTGCGTGTTCCGCTTCGGCAGCCCGGGGTTCACCAGTTCGGATCCCGGTTGCAGACATGGCACCGCTTGGCAAGCCACGCTGTGGCAAGCGTCCCACATATAAAATAGAGGAAGATGGGCACGGATGTGCGTTCAGGGCCAGTCTTCCTCAGCGAAAAGAGGACAATTGACAGCAGATGTTAGTTCAGGGCTAATCTTCCTCAAAAAGCCAAAAAAAACCCAGAAAAACCAAGACTGCAGACATGAGAGAAACTCTGAAAAGTAGAATTTACTTACCTTTTGTTAAGAGACATTCACATTTGTAAAGGAAATCTCCATCTGTAAAGGCGTCTCCCTCTCTGTACCAGGAAGAGGGGGATGACCTTACCTCTAGAAACTTATCAGTGAGGAAGGCAAGGACTTAAATCTTCATGGTAACTTTATTCTTGTTTACTGTGCTTTTCTGGTAATCTGTAACTGGCTCTTCCTACCCTCAACATCCTCCTTTGTCTTTAGCTGAGGATGGTATTTAAGGTGAGAGCTTCCACCATTTTGGCGAGTTACTCAATTTTTCTGGGTCTCTCCCATCTATGCATGTTATAAAGCTTTGTTTAATTTTCTCCTGTTATTCTGTCTCATGTGGATTTAATTTATTGTCTGGCCAGAAGGACCCAGAGTGGGTAGAGGAAATGTCTTTCTTCCCTACACCCCCCCTTCTTCCTTGGGTTCCTCCAGCACACCGTTCTTCAGGCCACATCATACACGTCTTGCCTCCTTTCTTCAAGGCCTGCCTGCAGCCATCTGCATGGGTGCATTCCCTACTTCATAAAGGGCTCAGCTGCAATGCTGAGAGAACATCCCAATCACCCAGGCCAGCCGAGCTGCTCCCACACCATCCCAGTTCACTGTATGCCCATTCTGATTTTTCTGCATGGTACCAATCACCAGCTAAAGATTTACACACACCTATTTATGCATGAAGGAGCCACACCAGAACAGGGTTCTATTTTATATAACATTATGTCTCATACCAGAGCACAGATGCATGAATTTTCTTATCCACCACCTTCACAAGCTTGATTGATTGTGCGATTCAAATGTTTGATCCTATCTCTTGACCATGACTGGTGTCGGAGAGGGAGAAATTCCCCCCTTTGACCCTTTCATGTTCTTATGTCTGGACTAACAACATAATTGACACAAGACCAGAGCAACAGGAGAAAAACCCAATTTAATACGTACATATGGGAGATCATAGAGAAAGGATGCTCGGAGAGTGAACAAGGCAGGCAGCATAGGTATCTTTTAGGCAAAGAAACAATAAATTTGTGAGGGAGGACAGCACAAAAAAACTTAGGTTTGGGGTATGTAATTAGAAGAATTTAAACAGAGTTTAGGCTTGAGGTAGTAAATTAGTAAAAGTAACAGGGTTTGATTATGCAGCTTCTCGGTCCTGAATTCTGTAGCTCTGGTGACTGGGATGCAGGAAGAGCATCTTCACGTGGGAGATTTATTTCCTGCTTTCAGGGGGAACAGAGACAGGGGGTCAGGATGTCCTTTTTGCTTCTCAAGTAACTTTAATACAAAATAATCAATATGCCAGTGTGAGATATTTTGGGGTGGCCTGTCCTGGACCCCCAACACCTGAGGATCAGACATCATTGTTCTCAAAATGCATAGAACTTAACCCACTCCGTGGAATCTTTCCTGGTTTCCATCTTTCACCTTGTATCCTTGCCTTGTGCCCGCCATGCTGGTAGGGCCCATGGTTTTCTGTGCAAACCTTAACCCCCATCTCCCCTCCCTAAGTTTCAGGGATCCCCCAATAACTGCTGTCTCTGGAACCAGACCATTTGCACTGGGACACCCTCTCCATCCAGAGTGGACGCCTTGCACCGCAGTTCTGCCCCTTTATCTTTCTTTTTTTTTTTTTAAAGATTTTATTTTTTCTTTTTCTCCCCAAAGCCCCCCGGTACATAGTTGTGTATTTTTAGTTGTGGGTCCTTCTGGTTGTGGCATGTGGGATGCCTCCTCAGCATGGCTTGATGAGTGGTGCCATGTCTGTGCCCAGGATCCGAACCAGTGAGACCCTGGGCCCCCAAAGCAGAGCGCTCAAGCTTAACCACTAGGCCATGGGGCCGGCCCCCTTTGTTTTTGTTTTTTTTCGAGGAAGATTAGCCCTGAGCTAAGTACTGCCAATCCTCCTCTTTTTGCTGAGGAAGGCTGGCCCTGAGCTAACATCCGTGCCCATCTTCCTCTACTTTATATGTAGGACGCCTGCCACAGCATGGCTTGCCAAGCGGTGCCATGTCCGCACCCGGGATCTGAACAGGCGAACCCCAGGCCGCTGAAGCAGAACGTGCTCACTTAACTGCTGTGCCATCGGGCCGTTCCCTCTGACCCTTTGTCTTGACTCCAGGCCATGCTCTGGGAATTTCCTCTTGCAGCTGTAATAGTGGGAAAAGCTGTGCTCAGCAGGTGTGACAAAGATCCCCCAAATCACAGTGGCTGGATGAGACACACCTGTGTTTCTCTCTCACAAAAGAGGTCTGTGGTGACGCAAGGCCAGCAGGTGGCTCTGTTCCCCCAACTCACCCAGGGACCCAGGCTGACGGGATGTCTCTCCTGTACTCTACAGATGGCATCCACACCTTGTCCTGAGGTGGCTGCCACAGTCGTCACCATACCCCAGGCAGCAGGAAGATGGAAGAAGTAAAAATGGAGAGCAAGCAGGTTTCTTACAAAACCAAGATCCATAAATCACACAGATCATTCCCTCATACCCCATCCTCCAAAACTTAGTCACCTGACCAAGGTAGTTGCAAGGGAGGATGGGAAATGTTGTTTCTGACCGGCCATCATGGCCTAGATAAAATTCAAGGTGCTCTATTGCTAACACAGAGACTGGATAAGCAGCGCGATCAGTGGTCTCCACCGTTACTGCCAGAGGCTGTGTTTTCCTAAGTAGAAAAGCAGTTCAGGGGCCGGCTCCGTGGCCAAGTGGTTAAGTTCACGCGCTCCGCTGCAGAGGCCCAGGGTTTGGATCCTGGGTGTGGACATGGCACTGCTCGTCAGGCCACATTGAGGCGGCGTCCCACATCCCACAACTAGAAGGACATGCGACTAAGATATACAACTGTGTACGGGGGTGGGGTTTGGGGAGATAAAGCAGAAAAAAAAAAAAGAAAGAAAAGCAGTTCATTCCGTATTCCATTTTCCTAGAATGCACTACCGTAACCACAATCGGCTTTTAACTTGTTTCCCCTTCTTCTCCCCAAAGCCCCCCAGTACATGGCTGTATATTTTAGTTGTGGGTCCTCCTCGTTGTGGCATGTGGGACGCTGCCTCAGCGTGGCCTGATGAGTGGTGCCAAGTCTGCGCCCAGGATCCAAACCATGGAAACCCTGGGCCAGCAAAGGAGAGCACAGGAACTTAACCGCTCAGCCAGGAGGCCAGCCCCTCACAATCAGCTTGTAAACTAGCATTTTTTTCCTCCCTCCTCAAGCGGGAAATAATTGCATTCATTGAAAAAGATTAAAAAGAAGCAGATAAGCAGCTCTCAGGAAAGCTTCTGCCCTGGGCTTCTCAGAAGAACACCCTCTCCCCTTGGTCAGCAAATCCCGGCCAGCTTTCTGGACCAGCTCATTCCCGAGGCAGGAGATGAAGGGGTTCAGCAGCGGCGACACGGTGGTGTTGAGGAAGGCAAGTCCTTTGTTGAGGTCCAGCCGCCCGGTCTGCGTGGGGCTCAGGTACATGACGGAGCAGCTCCCAGAGGTGAGGGACACCACCAGGATGTGGGAGGAGCAGGCGGAGAAGGCCTTGCTGCTACCCCCGAGGAAGGCAGGTGCAGGACGGTGGCGACGATGCAGCCGTGGGACGGGCCGGTCACCAGCACGGCGCTGGCCAGGGTGCGCACGGCCACCAGGAAGCGCACGGGCTGCAGGAGGCCGGTGTGGGCGCAGGCCAGCGCCAGCAAGGGCGCGCTGTCGCGGAAGAAGTGATGGAGAACGTCGGGGCCGCAGAAGGGGACGGAGAGCACCCAGACGCCGGGCCGCTGAGGAAGAGCAGGCGGCCCCCCCGCAGGCCAGCTCGAGCGCGGGCACACGCGCGTGCTCACGAGGGCTGGGGGCCGCAGCGGGCGGCGGCCGGCCAGGGAGCGGTGGGCGGCCGTCACCGCAGCAGCAGGGGCTCCGCCGGGCCCAGGAGGAAGGAGAGCCCCGTCTGCGCGGAGCATCCGGCCCGGGGGATGGTCCCGCGTCCCGTGAGGAGGTGGGCCGGCATCTGCGGGGGACGGCGGAGGGGAAGCCCAGCTCCAGCAGCGCGAAGTGCCGCAGGAAGTAGTACACGGGGGCGGCGAGGCGGCGGTCGGCCACCGGCAAGGTGACGATGAGCAGGTCCCCCGAGAGGAGGGTCGCGACTAAGCGGGGAGGAGCGCGGCGAAGAGCAGCAGCCGCAGCGCGCGCACGTCGGTGACCCCCGGGAGCACAAAGGCCAGCGCCTCGGTGCGGTTGGCCGCGCGGCCCGGCCCGGGGGCGCCCATCTGTGAGGCAGGAGAGCCTGGTGGTTAGAGAGGCGGCCCGAGGAGGCCGCCTGCGCCTGATCCTGCCTCTGTCTCTTAGCTTCTCCGGGTCTCAGTGGCTCCATCAATACTGCGGGGACAATATGTGTGCCCGCCCCATAGGTGGTTGTGAAGATGAAATGAGTGACAGCCTAGAACAGGGCTTGGCACATAATGCACACCATCCCCGATGCTACCTATTATCTGTAAATACGGGAAAAAGCATCATTTCCTTTCATCAGAAGAGTTTGCCTCTTGTCCCTTTGGAACTCTATTTGCTGAGTAAATGCTTTGCCCTGAGACCTGTTGCTGGCAGGGCTTTACTTCATATAGACTGAGTTCATACAGTTTGGGACCAGAAAGGATAATATAGAGAATTTTGGTTTTGCCCTTTGCAAGTATTTATCTGTTTGTTAATGTCTTTGAATTGTAGTATCATACACATTTTGAGAAGCGCATATATCATTACTGTGACATTCGCTGCGTTTCCTCAAACGGAGCGTCCGATTGCAACCAGCGCTCAGATCAAGAAGCAGAATGGGAGCAGGCTCCCACGCCCCTTTAGCCACACCCCCTCTCCCAGAGGAAACCAGACAGAAGGATTCGGAGAGGGGAGAGACGGGTGAGGTGTTTGCCAGCTGGAGAAGAACTCTTGAAAATTCGGAGCTACTGTGGTCTACTCTACCACGTCAGTTGTCTCTGCAGAACATGGGTAGCAAATGCCGCCCTTGTCCTCGTCTGAAATGCCGTACTCATTCCTCTAGAGCAGCAGCACCCAACTAGAAATATAATGTGAGCCACAAATGCGAGCCACATATGTGATTTCAAATTTTCATTTCCACATGTAATCGTTATGAAAAAGTCATTCATGAATTGCTTTACGTAGTTTTATTTTGGGCTAAGTCTTCAATCTGGTGAGTATTTCACACTTTCAGCACATCTCATTGCAGACCATCCACATTTCAAGTGCTCGATAGCCACACGGGGCTCACGGCTACCATACTGGATAGATGTGGTGGTTCTAGACCGTTATCCAGGCCCCGGGTCATTCGGTATCCATTCCTATGCCCTCCCGTCCATCTTCCATTTCAGCTTTAGAGAGATCTGTCTAGCTCTCAGGGCTGACTCTGTCTCTCCTCTGCCTAAACCCTCCATGGCCCCCTAGTGCCCTTGGGATAAAGTCCCAGCTCCTCAGCTTGGCATTCAAGGCCCTTCATGATTGGCCCTCACCTGACGTCTACGAAGTGACTGAGGGATAGACCTCCCAGGCTCAGGTGACTTAGATCCCCCAGAACTCCATGATATGACCTACTCCCTTCCTTTCAATTAAGAACAGAAACGAACACAAAATAAAAACACTTCTCCACAGTAGAGCGAACTCTGCACTGAGACTTGAGACAGACCTGGATTTGGACATTGGCTCTGCCATTTGTCGTGTGTGTGGCTGTAAGAGGAAGTAGCTTCACCTTTCTGAGGCTCAGTTTTTTCCCCTCTAAGGTGAGATAATACCTACTCTGTCTTTTCCATCGATTTTTTGTGAGACTCAAATATGGATATGAAAATATTTCATACTTATAACATGCGATGCAAACATCAGAGTTATTAAAAGAATCGAGTTTCCTCCGTCTGTTGGCATGTGTCACTTCCACGGGTTCTATCCAGCTAAAGACTGATCATCCGAACCTGAATCTTGGCTTTAGATGCCACCTCGTCTCTGCAGGTGACCAGGCTGCCCTCTCCCGACTCTTCAGGCCAGGCCGCTGAGGGAATCTCATGGCCTCAAAACCACACGAGGAAGGAATCACTATCCATCCCCCCGAGTCCCATTCCGGTCCCATCAGCATCGGGGAGACCCCTTCTTCTGCCTCTTCAGCCGTCTCCTCCCGCTCTGTCCCTCCTAGACGGTGACGCGAGTGGTGCCCGTGCAACGGGTAACGGCAGTCATTCTACCTGGAACTTACACGGTCTTCTTCATCACAGAAGGTCAGGGTTCTGACTCTGGAATTTTCCCAGAGAGGCATATGGCATGAAACAGAGACAAAGGAGAAGGTAATCAACAAAAGCAACAGGGGTGACAGAGACGAGGAGAGGCACTGGGAGGAAGAGAGACAGACAGACATGGAAAGAAAGAACCAGGGGGAGAGCAGAGGTACAGAGTGGGGAGGACAGGCAGACGAAGAGAGACAAAGCAAGAAAGAGTCAGAGAGCTAGAGACAGAGGGAAAGAAGCAGACAGGGAAGGAGAGAGAAAGGCAGCGAGAAAAATAAGATGAAGACAGAACAGGGAAAGAAAGACAGAAAGAGAGAAAGTCAGAGACCCAAGAGAGACTCTGAGCAAACAAAGAGACAGAAAACAGTGAGGACAAGGTCTTTGAGACTCTCGGTAGAATGGAGCTCTCCTGGTGCCAGACGCTATTGCTATTCCAGACCATAAATCCACCCCAAATGGGAAGGTGGGAATCCTTTCCCCTCCCCAACTCTTCTCACTCTAGGAGGTCCCATCCCAGTGGGACATGAGTCAGGCCTGAGGGACCCAGAAAACTTTGACAACTTCTAATCATCCTTAAGGGACTGATTAACTCAACTTCCTTCAAATTCTACTCAAGGGAAATTGTTTGGGGGCTAAAGTTTTGGGGACAGTCTCCTTTTTGTTTCCTTGTTTACTTTTCCCCAAGAGCGGAATATGACCAGGCTGGATTCAGGTCATTTTCTACTCTTTCTCTTATTTTCAGCAGAGTAGCAAGAGTCAACCCCACTGGACTCATGTGGTTGATGATTCTTCAGGCCTTGATATCCCCAAGGTTTAGCCCTGTAATACTCACCAGAATGATGCTCGCTTATTAATAACCTGCTATGGCAGGTATATGCAAATTTTCTTTTTCCTGCTACGGCTACGGTGTGCGTCCTTTTCCTAACAACATCTTCAACACCATGTTCAGGAGTTGTCTCTGGTCACCAAGTGAGAGACTCTTGGCTGTCTCTCCATATTCCTTCTTTTCCCAGGACTCTCCGTTTTAACTGGATCTGATATTTGTGTCATCCCCAAATTCATATCTTGAAACCCTAGTGCCCAAGGTGATGGTATTAGGATGTGGAGCCTTTGAGGAATGATTAGATCATGAGGATGGAGCCCTTGTGAAGGGGGTTAGTGCCCTTACGCAGGAGACCCCAGACAGCTCCCTCCAGAGCTGTGAGAAATAGATGTCTGTTGTTTATAAGCCACCCAGTCTGTCCTATTTGTTAGAGCAGCCAAACGGACCAAGACAGAGGGCTCCGCAGACTAAAACCCGCTTTTGCCAGTCCCCTTTGCAGATCTGGATGGCCCCACATTCTAGCTAAGTGGCTATGGGCAGTATTGAGTGTCCACTTTCCAGGTCAAACGCAAAACAGCAAATAATGACCCATTCTCTTCTCTTTTTTGTGCCTGCTCCGCCTTGATGATTGGAATGTGGTCTTGGTGGTGTCATCATGGGTCACAACTGCTCACATCTCCTTTTCCACCTCCACATAGAACCCAATGTACGGCTATCTGATAACAAGTCAAAATGCTAAGTGTAGGGACAAATTGTAAAAGACTTCAAAATGCTTCAAAGATACGACTGGGTGTCTTCAGTGGAAAACAAACACCTTTTTGGGTTATCTGATTCTATGGGGTTTTGTATCAATTGTACTTGTGCGATTTTAATTTGTAGAAGCGACTGAGTGATGACATGGAGAGGTCAATGCCACTGCATGATTTGTATCACTTACACTTTCTGAGAGAAGATGTGGGGTTCACCCTGCCATGCGGGGCCATGTGGGGAAGCACCATGTTTGGTTAGGACACAGAAGGAGGGAGGGGAAAGCAAGGCCCAGGGCTGTTATTGTGTTTTCCCCACTTTTTTCTTTTTTTTTGCAGAGGAAGATTGGCCTTGAGCTAAAATCTGTGCCCATCTTCTTCTATTTTGTATGTGGGATGCCACCACAGCATGGCATGATGAGCAGTGTGTAGGTCTGCACCTGGGATCCAAACCTGCAAACCCTGGGCCACCGAAGCAGAACACACTAATTTAACCATTATGCCACCATACCTGTCCCTTCCCCAGTTTTTAACCTGGCTACTAGAAAATTTAAAAATACGTATGTGGCCTTCATTATGTTTTTATTGGACTGTGCTATAGGATATAATACCTATTCATATTTTACCTTAAAAATATTGACCAATTTATAGTACATAGCCAGATAGTAATAATAATACAAGTAACACCCATTTGATGGAGTGTTTACCATTTGAATGTGCTTTATACATATTTACACATTTAATTTTCACATCAGTGTTGTGAATTGATAATAACAGCTCACATCGCTACAGTGCTTACTATGTGCCATGTATTTTCACTACATGTTTTAACTCTATTAATTCTCAAAATGTGGAGGTAGATAGCATTTTTAAGCCCATTTTCATAGCGATGAAACTGAGGCAGACAGTTTCAGTAGAGTTCCCAAGTCACAGAGTAGTGTTATTCTGGAGCCCATGCAAAACTTATGCATAAATATACATGGATTGGTTGCATCCAGAAGAAAATATTTTAATGATAGGCAAGTTTGATCGATTTATAAAGTGGGACCTGGGATGAAGGACAGGAGGCTGAGAATCTGGGATTTGAGCTCTAAGACAGAGCATTTGCATGATGCATTCAAAGGCTCTCAGTGATCTGCATTTTCTTCCTCTCCAGGGTGGGACCTGGATGAGGCAGGCAGAGACTGGAGGGTGGTGCGGCCCCAAGGACACAGAAGGTGAAGGAAAGAGCAAAAGGTGGAGGAAGCTATAAACCATGGAGGCAAGAATCTCAAAGTTCCCCTTTCAGTCCTAAGAAGAAGCTGGAGGAACTGTCAACAACAAAAGATTTTAATGACAAATACTCAAAGAGAAACATGTATGCCAACGTTCATTACAGCATTATTCGCAATAGCCAAAAGGTGGAAACAGCCCAAGTGCCCACTGATGGATGGATGGATAAAAAAATATGATGTATAAACATACAACAGAATGTTATTCAGCCTTAAAAAGGAAGGAAATTCTGACACACGCTACAACATGGAGGATCCTGGAGGACATTATGCTAAGTGAAATGAGCCAGTCACAAAAAAACAAATACGGTATGATTCCACATGTGATGTACTTCGGGGATAGTCAAATTCAGAGAGACAGAAAGTGGGAGGGTGGTTGCTAAGGGCTGGGGGAGGGGAGTTGTTTAATGGGTATAGAGTTTTACTTTTGCAAGATAAAAAGAGTTCTAGAGATGGATGGTGGTGATGATTGCACAACAATGTGAATGTACTTAACACTACCGACCTGTGCACTTACAAATGGTTAAAATGGTGAGTTTTATGTTATGTGCATTTTAACACAATTACGAATTAAACAAAGAAGGCAGCTGTAGGGCAGTATGCAGAACAGAAGACTAGCTACCCACACGCCCCGCTGGATCGAGAGGCAGGATACAGTGATGGAAAATATTGGCGAAGAAAGAAGGTCTGAGGAAAAAAACTAGGAATAAATGAATGAGAGAAGAATATATGAATCACCTTGAACACCCCAAGGTTTCCCTTCACACATATGGCTCAGAGTGAGAGCTTCACACTGAACACGGGAAACTTGTGTGTCATCACCGTCCTTCTAAAGCTTTGGTCAGTCTCCCTGAGCTGCTTCCGTGTCCGAATTCCCAACAGCTGGCAGCACATTGAGGACAGAAATGTGAGACCTTGGTATTACCTGTTCTAACTTCTGCCACTCAGGAAAGCTCAACAAATGCTTGTCAAGGGAGGGAATCTATAAATGAGACTTCTGTAAAGGAAGCTGAGGGAGAAGGAGACCCGGATTTATTTCAAACTTAACAATGTTCTCTCTCTCCTTTACAGATGAGAAGCATGAAGCTCAGAGACTAAGTGGGAGGCCCAACAGACCAAGGGACAGCCCAGGCAGTGTCACTCCAGAAACAGAGTGCTTAGTCTCTGCTTATATGACCCTCTTGTTTTTTTTTTTTTAGGAAGATTAGCCCTGAGCTAACATCTGCTGCCAATCTTCCTCTTTTTTGCTGAGGAAGACTGGCCCTGAGTTAACATCCGTGCCCATCTGCCTCTACTTTATATGTGGGACACCTACCACAGCATGGCTTGCCAAGCGGTGCCTGGGATCTGAACCTGTGAACCCCGGGCCGCCCAAGCGGAACGTGCACACTTCACTGCTGCGCCACAGGGCTGGCCCCCCTCTTATTCTTCATTCTTGTCCATCTTCACTCCCCAGTGGCCAGAACCACACCCAACAGCCCGGAAGCCCCCTGAAGGATAGTTGGCTGCCATGAAGATCTTGGATCCATCTTTCCCTCAGGATTCCCCTTGGCGGTTGAGATAAAAATTGCATCTGATTAATTTAGGAAGCCTGTGGCATTAAGCTAAAGTAAATTTCTGCTTTGGTTATAATCGGTTTACTATTGCATCCCAGTCTAGGGTTGCAGAGACAATACAGGATGACCAGGCAAATTTGAATTTCCGATAGATAATGAATTTTTTTTGGGGGGGGGGTGGTATAAGTATGCCACACGCAATTCGGGACAACGAATTGCACGGGACATAGTTATGTAAAGTGCCATTCTTATCACATCATATATCAAAATGATTTATCACTATTGATGTTGACCTTGATCCCGTGGTTGAGGTAGTGTCTGCAAGGTTTCTCTTGCAAAACTACTCGTCGGGCCCCTTTTCCGTACTGTACTCCTTGGCAGGAAGTCCCTCTGTGTAGTCCACACTCAAAGAGTGGGGAGTCATGTCGTCCTCCTCCTTGAGGACAGAGCATCTACGAAAATTATTTGGGATTCTTTTGCACTGCATGAGAGATTTGTCTCTTCATCCTACTTATTTATTCAATCATTTATGTATATTTTTAAAGTTCACTCCTTATCAGAATTTCAGTAAGGTACGTACACAGCAAATGTTCATTACATTTTTAAGGTCAATCTCCCTCTCCTTGCAATGCATTTGTGGAAGAAACTAAGTCATTGGCCTGCTGAGTTTCCCATATTCTGGGTTTTGCTCATAGTATCCCCAAGATATAATTTTAAAACAAGATTTTGGAGTTTCCTTGTCTTCTCTCTGCACTGGGAGTGAAAACAAAAATCTTCACCATCGCTCCCATGTTCACTGCAGCATTATTCACAATAGCCAAGATATGGAAACAACCTAAGCATCCATCAATGGATGAATTGATAAAGAAGATGTGGTGTATATACATATATATTTATACACACACAATGGCATATTATCCAGGCTTGAAAAGGGAAATCCTGCCACTTGCAATGATATAGATGGGCTTGGAAGACATTATGCTGAGTGAAATAAGCCAGACACAGAAAGACAAAAACTGTATGTTTTCACTTATACGTGGAACCTAAAAAAGTCAAAATCATTGAAGCAGAGAGGAGAATGGTGGTTGTCAGGGGCTGGGAGGTGGGGAAAGGGGAGATGCCAGCCAAAGGGCACAAACTTCCAGTTATAAGATGAGTAAGTTCTGAGGATCTAATGTATAGTATGGTGACGATAGGTAATAACACTGTCTTGTATACTTGAAATTTTTTAAGAGTAAATCTTTAGTGTTCACACTACACCAAGAAAAAAAAAAAGGTAACCATGTGAGGTGATGGATGGGTTAATTAGTTGGTCGTAATCATTTCACAATGTGTATGTATATCAAACCATCATGTTGTACATCTTAAATATGTACAATTTTTATTTGTCAGTTATACCTCAATAATGCTGATGGGACAAAAAGTCATCCTCTCCCCGAAAAACAAAACAAAAAAAGCCCCCCTACACAAAATCTCTACCACGATCTTCAGTCTTTCGAGGCTTTGCCCTACCTTCCATGAACCTTATCTCCAACATGCTCTGCCCCCTTCATTTTTTCAGTCAGTCTTTTCTTCATGCCCTCATTCACAGAGACTTCTGTCTCACTGGGGCCACCAAGCTTGTCATTCCTCTCCATCCTTCCAATTTTATACTTCACATCTTGGAAGGGAACAACAGTAGCAACAGTGACAACAACAACAAGAAATGACAACTTGGGGCCAGCTCTGTGGCATAGTGGTTAAGTCTGGCGCCCTCTGCTTCGGTGGCCCAGGTTCATGGGTTTGGATCCTGGGTGTAGACCTACACCACTTGTCAGCCATGCTGGGGCAGCGACCCACATACAAAGTGGAGGAGGACCGGCAGAGAGGTTAGCTCAGAGCAAATCTTCCTCACCAAAAAAGTAAAAAAAGAGAGAAATGACAGCTTTTCAGAACATGGTGACTTTGTTAAGTGTCTCTGTACTTTCCTTTTGTACAAACAAATATGTTTAACATATTTAAGTAGTTGAAAATAAGATAAGAAAATCAGAGAACTGTACACTTGACCAGAGGTATTTGAAAAAGAACCCCAAAGAGCTCTTAGAAATTAAAAATAATTGGAATATTGAAATAAAATCTTAGTATGAGGCAAAGAACAGATTAAACCCATCTGAGGAGGAAATAATGAACTAGCATTTAAGGCTGAATAAATTATACGTAATATGGTTTAAAGAGACAAAGAGATAGCAAATAAGAAACAAATGTTCAGAGATATGGTGGATAGCATTTGAGACCACTTCATACATCTCTTCAGAGTCCCAGAAGGAGAGTAGAGAGGATGGGGGTGAGGCAGTTAATGAAGTGACATGTAATAAAATAGTAGAGCATCAAAGACGAGGACACAGTCTTAAAATCAGCCAGAAAGAAATAACTATAGGCAACAGTGACATTTAGACTGGCAACTGACCTCTCAGCAACAATTAGCCAGATCACTATGGGGAAAAATGCTTTCAAATTAGCACAAAGTAGCTGTTTATTTAAAACTGTATCTGTAGTGAAATTCTCTTTCAATAATAAGTGCAAAGGGATGATATTTTCAGACAAAACCCCAGAAAATTCATTACCAACTGACCTGCATAAAAGAGCTTCCAAAGTATTGGTTCTCAGCTTTCACTCTCTCACAGATTCACAAGGGGAAGGATGTTTCGGTCCCACCTGTTATTCTGATTTAATTGATCCAAGTGTTGGGATTTTAAAAGGCTTCCCAAGTGATTTGAGTGGGTAGCAAGGATGGAGGATCCTGGTCTAATGGTTTGAGTAGGTTCAGGTTCGACTCTTCTGGCATGAAGACGTCACATAGGGCCTCTGAAGTCAAACTGCCTCTCGTAAGGAGAGACCTAATTTCCTATTGTGCCACTTTCTTTTTGTTTTTTTTTTTTTTTGATGAAGATTAGCCCTGAGCTAACATCTGCTGCCAGTCCTCCTCTTTTTTTGCTGAGGAAGACTGGCCCTGAGCTAACATCTGTGCCCATCTTCCTCTACTTTATATGTGGGACACCTGCCACAGCATGGCTTGACAAGCAGTGCCATGTCCGTACCCGGGATCTGCACTGGCAAACCCGGGGCCACCGAGAAGCGGAACGTGCACACTTAACTGCTGCGCCACCAGGCCGGCCCATATTGTGCCACTTTCAATGGTTAATTTTTTTGTTGTTGGGCGTAGGACAGATAGAAAGAGAAGAAGGATGCAGAAAGGAGGGTTTTGCATGTGATGTAGCAGCTGCTTAAATGACTATATTCTTTTTATGATAATAAGAGAAAAGACTTGCACTCTTTATTTATGGTACACTTTAACACTAACTTCAAGTGGGTCAGGACCCCTTCTAACTCCAGGTGCTTGAAAGAAACACACCAAAACCTTGCTGGATATAAGTCTCCCTTCTAAGCCCCCAAATATTCCTAAAATACAAGAAACAGCACATAATCAAAGAAGTAAGAATCAGGAGGGAAAAAGGCACAATGAGGGAGAACCAGCAAGGAAAGAAGAAAGGATGTTTGCGCAGATCTACAAAAAATTCAGTTATTGCATCATCAGACACAGAATATACAACTATGCAACATTGTTATTACAATGTATTATGTATGATTAGCAACATTATAATTGTATTATAAGCAGTTATTATGTATTATAAGCAACATTCAGAACTCAGTGGTATTCTTTGTGTTTTTGTTCTTTTATGTACGGTCGTGGTATTTCAGCTATGTTTCAGATAAAGGGTTCTTTTTTTTCCCCACAGGTACATGCTGAAATCTTTACGGTCCAAATAAAATGATTTTAAGGATTTGCTTCAATGTGCGGTAGAGGGTGAGAAAGTAGCTGGGGTAGAAACAAGCCAGATTGGCCATAGGTGATTCTTTTTGAACGTGGATGCGACAATCAGGCTGAGTGTAGCTTCTCAACAGCAGTAATGGAAGTCAGAAGAGAGTAGAATGATATTTTCAATGTAATATAAGGAAATAACACAAAAATTATAATTTTATATAAGTGGGTATAGCCCACTTATATGATATTTCGTTAGTGCACTAAAGCCTTCACATTGCCTGGGAGGAGGATAAAGTCACTAACTAATGTTTGACTTTGATAATGTATGCTTGTTAAGAATTCTAGAGTAACAGCTAAAATATTAACAGCATAATTTCCAAACTAGGAGTGGGAGAGGGGAGAGGACGATACAAACGTATGTTCAAGCATTCCAAAAAAAGGCAAGATACAAGAGAGAAAAAAGTGTATGAATTATATCTCAATAAAGGTTGCCACAAATGAGAGCATTTCCTCCTTTTTTATGGCTACATAATATTCCATTGTGTGTATATATTTATCCATTCACCCTTTAATGGACACCCAGGTTGCTTCCATGTCTTGGTTGTCATGAATAATGCTGCGATGAACACAGGGGTGCAGATATTTCTTTGAGATGGTGATTTCAAGAAATGTTCTATATCTTAATGCTGGTGGTGGTTATATGACTGTCCATCTTTGTCAAAACTTATGGCATTCTTCCCTTAAAAAAGGTAAATTTTATTGGATAAAAACAACAACTTGACAAAAAACAATTTAAAAATGTATGTATAGTTTATCTTAAATGTCACATATTTGTTTTTGTCCACCTGCTCAGTTGCCTACATTCTCCAAATCTGTGAGCTCCCTGAGGGCTGGGCCATGGTCCGTGTTGGTCATTGTCATTCCTCAAGTGCCCAGTATAAGCTTGTACACAATGAGTAGTTAATAAATGCTTGAATAGTAAGTGAATTAATGAATGGATCACACTTAACGCCAGCTTCTAGCTCCTTCTTGCTTCCCCTGACTACCTCCCCCATTGAAAGTTCACTCCACCATCAATCAAATGCCTACTATTCATTCAATAAATGCTAACTGAGTTCCTTCGTGTGGCAGTCGTGTTCTTAGTGCTGAAAAAAGGGTGGCAAATGCATCAGGTAAGATTCTTCTTCTCTTGGAGTTTATGTCCTTGGGTCTATGGGGCCAGACTGACAACTGACAGGTCAACAAATAAGCCAACGTGACATTTTCAGAAAGCGGTGAGGGGCTGAACATACAAGGGTCAGACCCTACAACAAGAACTCTGACACACAACCTGCAGCAAACAGTCCAGGGAGCCAAACCACGACCACTGTGCTCATTGGCCCCCAAAGGCCAGGACTTGATCAAACGCTGCCGTTGCTCCTTGTTTTTGCCCTACCCCCTGACCCCTTGCGTCCAATTTAGGACTAACTGGAGAAGCACAAACACGGCTCCCTAATCAATTACACAGGATGCTCCAATTCTAGTCAGCCTGCCTCCAGCTTCCCTTTTTACACCATAAAGCTTTCCCACTCCTTTGCCTGCCGTTGAGTCTCTGCCAGGATGAAGGTGATGGTGGCTGATGCCCTTGCTACAGCAAGCTCTGAGCAGCCTTTGCCTGTCCTCACGTGAGTGGTCTTTGCTTACTTCTGCAGTGGTAAGTAGAAAGAAGGAGTCTACCGGGGTGCTGTAATATTGACTAGAATAGAGGGTGGAGGGCTGCTTGCGTTGGATAGACTGATTAGGGAGGTCCTTTTCTGAAGTGATATTTGATCTGAAAGGTGATTAAGGAAAGCATAAGCCATGGCAACATCTGAGGAAAGAGCCTTTCAGGTAGTGGGAACAGCAAGTGCAAAGGCCCTGAGGCAGGAATCACCTTATCTAAGTATAAAGCGCCATCCTCTTACAGAGCCCGTTAAATGTTCACCAGACTCTGACCTGGGAGATGGGTAATACTATCATGACACATTTTATGAACAAGGCTATGTGTAGTCTCTGAGAGACTGAATACACAAAGGGACAAGGGCCAGACATATAAAAAAATAGAACTCTGAACTCTGACCCACAGTCTGCAGTGACCAGCCCATGAAACCAACCCATCATCTACAGTAACCAGCCAGGAAGCCAACCCTCTATGACAAGCCACACTTGTAGGAAGTCAGATCACTATTTCCAGCAACCAGCAGGAAGCCAGACAACTCCTATAAATTGTCCCAAAATGGTCAGGACTTGATTAAGAACTGGCAGCTTCCCTAATTTTTGTTCCTGCTTCTAACTTAGGACTAACCAGAGAAGGCCAAATATACAGCCCTAAGCAATTACACAGGCTGCCTCGCCTCCATTGTCTCCACGCCAACAGCCTCCACTCACGGCACCCCGGAGACTTTCCTTTTTCTCCTCTGAAGCTTTCTCAGTCCTCTGTCTGCCTCTGAGTCTCAAAACACAAGCCATGGGGGCGACTCCCTTGTTACCGCCAGCTCTGCATACACAGCCGGTACCTATTCTCATTCGGGAGGACTTTGTTAATTTCCACAGCTCAGAGAGTCAGGCAATCTGCTTAAGTTCACACAGCTTTAGAGTGGGGATGCGGGAATTCAAAACCAGATCCGAGCTCAGAAATCCTTCATCCTGAGAAGGTTCTGGGATAGAGGTCCCAAAACCCCTTTGCCCCCCCACGTTTGAGCCACAGATTCCCTTTGGCTCTCGCTGACACCCCCTCTTCTCTGGTGCTCAAATGTGTTCAATTTTTTTTAAAAACCTACCTTCTACTCAAGGAATTATTTCCTGGAAGACGGGAGAACTGGGGCCAATGAGAGAGTATGCCTGCGGACAAACTGACAGGACTGGGTTGAACCTCAGAGCTTCCCTGTTTTCATCATCTCTAAATACTTTGTACCCTCCCTGAACACTGATCCTCTCAGGATGTTCTTGAATTCTCAGAAACCACCTTTTTAGGCAGACAATCACGCCATCCCATTCGACACATGGGGAAACTGAGGCCCTGGGGGGACAGCCTTGCCCACGCCTAATAATGGAAGCCACCCGCAGGTGTTAAGGGCTTAGATTTTCCTCAGGCTCTGGGTCAAATGCTTTGTGTTCAAGGAAAAGTACCTAATATGAAAAAACATGCAGTATGGCCATACAACAGAATATTACTCAGCCTTAAAAAAGAGGGCAATCCTAGGGCTGGTCCCGTGGCCGAGTGGTTAAGCTCGTGCGCTCCGCTGCAGGTGGCCCAGTGTTTCATTGGTTCGAATCCTGGGCACGGACATGGCACTGCTCATCAAACCACGCTGAGGCAGCGTCCCACATGCCACAACTAGAGGGACCCACAATGAAGAATATACAACTATGTACCGGGGGGCTTTGGGGAGAAAAAGGAAAAAATAAAATCTTTTAAAAAAATAAAAATTAAAAAAAAAAAGAGAGGGAAATCCTGCCGTTGGCAACAACATGGATGAACCTGGGGGAACATTACGCTAAGTGAGATAAACCAGACAGAGGAAGACACCACCTGACCCCACTGATATCAGGACTATATGAAGAATCTTAAATAGTTAAACTTACAGAAGGAGACAGGGGACTGGTGGTCGCCAGGGGCCGTGGGGAGGGGGAATTTCAAGATGTCAGTCAATGGGTATAACCGTTCAGTTACGCCGGATGAACGAGTCCTAGCGATCTTCTGCACAGCACGCTGACTACAGTGAACAATAGTGTATCGTATATTTAAAAACTTGCTAAGATGGTAGATCTTAGGGTCAGTTGTCTAATCACACATACGCATACACAATTAATAAATAAAGAGTGTGGAGGAAATTTGTGGAGGTGATGGCTATGTTGATGGCATAGATTATGGTGATGGTTTCCTGGGTGTATACTGATCTCAAAGTCACCTAGTTGTATACAGTAAACATGTACAGCTTTCTGTATGCCAATCGTACCTCCAGAAAGTGGTTACAAAATAAATTAAGGTCTACTAAAATTGTTCAAAAAACTAAAACTAAAGTATCTAGTATGTATTGAGAACGTACTATGGGGACTACGGGGGTATGTAACTATTATGATTCCCATTTCACAGAGGAGGGAACTGATGATCAGATAGATTAAGAATTAAGACAGATTAAGAAACTTGTCGGGACATAGCAAAGATCTGACAAAGGTGGCATTCAAACCCACAGCCCATGAAGGCTTGACCTCTCTGCTACTCTGACAACCCCATA
Source organism: Equus quagga (assembly GCF_021613505.1). NCBI lineage: Eukaryota > Metazoa > Chordata > Mammalia > Perissodactyla > Equidae > Equus > Equus quagga. The sequence continues at coordinate 85,848,336 of NC_060279.1, forward strand.
ATTATCCCCATTTCTCAAGTGAGATACTGGAGGCTAATTGAGGGGCTCAAGAGAACTTCTGCTAGCCTACGATGGGTATCCCATTTTGTTTCCTTGTATCAATGCCAATTCTGTGACATTAATATTTTAAAAAACCACCAGGGGCCGGCCCAGTGGCTAAGTGGTTAAGTTTGTGCACTCTGCTTCGGCAGCCTGGGCTTCGCTGGTTCGGATCCTGGGTGTGGACCTAGCACCACTCATCAAGCCATGCTGTGGTGGCCTCCCACATAGAAGAACTAGAATGACCTACAACTAGGAATTGCAACTATGTACTGGGGCTTTGGAGAGGAAACAAAGGGGGGGGGGGGAAGATTGGCAACAGATTTTAGCTCATGGCCAGTCTTCCAAACCAAAAAACCAAGAAAAAGCAAACAACAAAACAGAAAATATCCCTTGCAAAATATTAGGTAAAAAAAGTAACATACTTATAGTTTTAATTTGTATTGCTCTTACAAATAAGGCTTTTCCTTTGTCACTTTCTTTTTTGGAAGATTGGCCCTGAGCTAACATCTGTCGCCAATCTTCCTCTTTTTCTTTTTTTTTTTCTCCCAGTACATAGTTTTATATCCTAGTTGTGGGTCCTTCTAGTTTTCCCATGTGGGATGCTGCCACAGAATGGCCTGATCAGTGGCATGTAGGTCCACACCCAGGATCCGAATCAGTGAAGCCCGGCGCCAAAACAGGGTGTGCCAACCTAACCACTACCCACCTGGCCGGCCCCTCCTTTTTTCACTTTTAACATCTGTATTAAGGTAGACTTAACATACCAAAAAAAATCACCCTTTGTAAGCGTACAACTCAAAGATTTTTAGTGAATTTATAGAGTTGTGCAACCATCACCATAACGCAGTTTTAACTTTTTCATCGCCTCCAGATCCTTTGTGGTCCATCTCTGCGGCCATTCTCAGGCCCCGGCAAACACACACCTACACTGTCTCTACCGCCTTGCCTCTTCCGGACATCTCACGGAAATGGAATCACACAATATGGAGTCTGGCTCCTTGCACTTAGCATGAGGCTCTTGAGTCCATCCCAGTGGCTGCACGCGTCAGCTACACTTACCACCCTTCTTTGTTTGACCAGCCTCATTTCGAGCCCGTGGCTAGCGGCAATTTTATTGGACAGCGCATCCTATAACCCACCAAGCTTGATGCCTCTGCTTTACCCAATGTGGCTCCTCCTGCATCCGGTCATGGCTTGGATGCCTTGGAGGTCCTCCCTGCCCATCCTCAACCTCCAGGAAGTACCCAGGATGTTGTCTATCTCAGCGTTCAGTTTATACTCTCCAAAAAGTGCGTTGCAATTCGTACTCATTTTTCTTTTTTACAATGAGAGGATTGGGGGTGGGGGGGGACCCGCAGGATTAGAGATCTGATTGGGAGAGAGAGGAGGAGAAAGGGCGGGGCCGTATCATGTAAAAGATGCTGAACCAGCCCCTGGGGCGGGCAGTTGGAGCGGAAGGAGGCGTCCCGGGCTGCAGGGTCTCTGCGTCAGGTGGGTTGAAGCGGCGGGAGGGCCCCATGGCGGTGCCACCCAGTGGGAGCCATCGTGCTTGAGGCTGAGAGATTGCTGGCTCCCGGGCCTGTGCAAGACCTTCTGTGACTAACTGGCCGTCATAACTCGTGTGCCTAGGACTCGCGGCATGCGTATCTTGGCCAGAAAAATTCCCAAGCAGTATATGTGGGTTTACTTGTTGAGTTGAATCTTCAATAGGCGTTCTAAGTCGGGACCTCTTTTCTAGGGGGCCTCCTGCCTTAACTCCAGAAGATGGAGTCACACCAGTGGTTCGCAACCCGGGGTCGTTCCGTTCTCCCTCCCCCACCTCAGGGAACATTTGTCAATATTTGGGGACATTTTTGGTGGTCAAGACAGCGCGGGCGGGGATGGGGGGGGGAGCTGCTGTTTCTAGTGGGTAGAAACCAGAGACGCTGCTCAACACCTTATAGTGCACAGGAGAGAACCCCCCTCCGCTAACCGCACAACAAAGATTTTTTCGGTCCAAGATGTCAAGGGTACCCTGAGAAACGCCCAGGTGCAGTGTTCGGATAAAACGCGCAAACGTTTGGGTTGAGGTTAAGCCGAGGTAGGAAGGCTTAGGAAAAAGGGCTCATTTCCCAAGGGAGATGGACAGGGAAAGAGAAGAAGAGGCCTTTTGTGTTTTCTGTAAACAAAAAACAGAAGCAGGGGCCGCCCAGTGGCTCAGTGGTTAAGTTGACACATTCCACTTTGGGCGGCTGGGATCCCAGGTGCGGATCTTCGCACTGCTTTGCAAGCCATGCTGTGGCAGGGGTCCCACATATAAAGTAGAGGAAGATGGGCACGGATGTTAGCTCAGGGCCAGTCTTCCTCAGCAAAAAGAGGAGGATTGGCAGCAGTTAGCTCAGGGCTCATCTTCCTCAAAAAATAAAGAAAGAAAGAAAGAAACAAAACAGAAGCAATAGAGGGACTGGAAAAAAATGTCCACACTGGGGGACAGAGAAGTGGAGAGAGATGCCACTTTCATTTTGTTAATATAATAACATGTGAATGTATTTCCAGGGTTTAAAAAAATGAAAAAAAAAAAAGACATAGCAAAATCCATTGTGATTTTTTTCCCTCTAAGCCAATCTAGGCCTTTTCTGTGTCATTATATTTTATATACTTACAGTTAATTGTCTGCCGAAATGCATGGAAATGTTTGTATTTTTAAGCTTTTTTATTACTGGGGTATAATTTCTGTATAGTAGAAATCACTGTTTTTAATATAGTTTTACAAGTTTAGACAAAGACATGGTCATGTAACTGCCACTACTATAAAGATACAGAACAGATCCATCACCGAAAAATTCCCTTGTGTCATCGTCTGTAGTCATTCTCTCTCCCCCATGCTAGCCCTTAGGAAACACTGATTTATTTTCTGTTCCTAGAGTTTTCTCTTTTCCAGATTGTTGTGTAAAAAGAATCATACCGTCTGCAGTCTTTTGAGTCTGGCTTCTTTCACTTAGCAAAACGCGTTCATCCATGTTGGTTCTTTTTTCTTGCTGGGTTACATTACGTGGGTGCGGGTATAAAAGGTTTTTTGGAATCCTTTCACCCATTGAAGGAATTTTGGTTGTTTTTAGTTTTTGTCCATCATGAATAAAGATACTATAAGCCTTCGTGCACTGGGTTTTCTGGGAACATGAGTTTTCATTTCACTTGGGAAAAAACCTAGGAGTGAGATGGGTGGGTCATATGATACGTGTGTGTTTAGCTTTTAAAGAAATTGAGACACTGTTTTCCAGAGTAGCTGTTTTACATTTCCAGCAACAATGTATGAAAATTCCAGTTACTTTGCATAGTTGTCAAAACACTTGGTATTGTCCATTTTTTAAGCCATTCTAATAGGAGTGTGGTGGTATCATTATGATTTTAATTTACTTTTCCCTAATGGCATTGTGTTGACCATCTTTTAATATGCTTATTTGCCATCCATATATCTTTTCTTTTTAAAAATTATTTTCTTGAGATCCTATTGGCTTATAAGAGTGTGTAATTTTAGGTGTACATTATTATATGTCAGTTTCTGTATAGACTGAATTGTGTTCGCCACCAATAGCCTAGTTTTAGTCCGTCACCTACGTATGTGCCCCTTTACCCTTTTTGCCGCCTCTTCCCACCTCCCTCCCCTATGGTAACTACCAATTTATTCTTCTCCACCATCCATATATTTTGATGGTGTCTGCTTATATCTTTTGTCCATTTTTGAAATTCAGTTGTTTAGTTTTTCTGTTACTGAGTTGTGGGAATTCTTTTTGTCTCCTCGATGCAAGTCCTTTATCAGACATGTGATTTGCAAACGTTTTCACCCAGTTTTGTGGCTTGCCTTTTCATTCTCTGAACAGGGCATTTTGAAGAGAACTAGTTCTTAATTTGGAGGAAGTCCAATTAAAAAAAAACCTCGATGTCACAATCCTGTAAAATTTCATTGAGATTGTGTGCACTGGTACATTTTGGGTACAGAATAAGTGGGGGTTCTATTTGAAAATACATTTAGTACCTTCATACCCTATATAACCTTTTTTGGCTCCCCGGCACCCTCAAGGCAGTAACAAACTCTTACTATTGTCCACAAGGCATTGAGTATTTTGTCCTTGCTTAATTCTGCATCTTCATTTCTTTAAAATGTAGAAGGTTCTTATCTTTTGACGTGGTAACCCTGACACCCAATGCTTATATAGCCCTCAAAATGTAGGGGACACTAATCTTAGCACGTTATATCAATTTATTTAATTCTCACAGGAATCCTGTGAGGTCTGACTAATTGTTTGCATTTTACTGAAGAAGCTAAAATAAGTTGACCTTCATGTCCTGTACATTCCAGAAATGGAATTTCACCTCTTACGGTCAAGGTCCAGGGTCTGTGTTTTTTCTTACTGTGGTCAAAAAACACGGAACATTAAATTTACCGTCTTAACCGTTTTTAAGTGGACAGTTGATTAGTGTTAAGTACATTCCCATTGTTGTGCATCAGATCTCTAGAACTGTTTTATCTTGTAAAACTGACTGTATACCAATTAAACTCTAACTCCTCCTCTCCCCTCCCCCCAGTCCTCAGCAACTGCTTTTCTACTTTCAGTTTCTATGGCGTTTTTCTATGATTTTGACTACTTTAAATACTTCATATGAGTGGAATCTTGTATTTTGCTTTTGTGATTGGCTTATTTCACTTAGCATAATGTCCTCCAGGCTCATTGATGTTGTCACCTGTGACAAGATTTCCTTTATTTATTTATTTGTTAAATTTTTTTAACGTTTCTTTTCTTTTCTTTTCTTTTTGAGGAAGATTAGCCCTGAGCTAACGTCTGCCACCAATCCTCCTCTTTTTGCTGAGGAAGACTGGCCCTGAGCTAACATCCATGCCCATCTTCCTCTACTTTCTATGTGGGATGCCTGCCACAGCATGGCTTGCCAAGTGGTGCCACATCTGCACCCGGGATCCGAACCGGTGAACCCCAGGCTGCCAAAGCAGAACATGCGCACTTAATTGCTGCATTACAGGGCTGGCCCCTGAAACAATACTTTTAACTAAGCTACAGACTTCTGTGGAAATTAATAAAAGCAAGCTTAATTAGACTGGAGTAAGGAAAGCCTGTAGCGGGAGCTCGCATGTCCTATAGCACATTCTCAATTACAGCGAACAGAAAACGATGAACTCTTGCATCTTGGACAGAAGTAAAACTACTCTGCTGTGAGGGAAGGTTTCTCTCCTCACCTGGCAACAGCTCAGCCAATGAAAAATGCTGCAGCTCATCCAATGAGAAGCTGTTGCCACTCTGAGCTGTTACTTTCCCCCAATGCACTTTTTTTTTTTTAGAACAGCCACTTCTTACTCTCTGTTTTCTCTACAAAGGCAGCTTCCCTCCTTTGTTTTCTGGATTTGCCTGTAATTTGCTCTAGCGTGCACAACTCGAATTGCAATTCTTTTGGCTATTCCTGAGTAAACTCATTTTGAGATAAAGTAACATGCAAATTTGCTTTTTAAGTCGACACTTTGAATCCCGTCAGTTTTCCCAATAATGCCATTTATCTATTGGAGGATCAAATCCAGGATCACACTTGGCATTGAGTTATTCTGTCTCCTTAGCCTCCTTTAATAATCTGTGACGTTTCCTCAGTCTTTTCTTGTCTTCGATGACATCGATACTTGTGAAGAGTACTGATCAGTAACTTTGTATAAAGTCCCTTAGTTTGATTTGCCTGACGTTTTCTCCGATTTTATTCCGGTTATCCTTTCTGGCAAGAATACCACAGAAATGGTGTGTGTCCTTCTCAGGGCGTTATATTTAGGGGTACACGATGTTGATATGTCTTATCACTGGCTCTTGGTTACGGTGGTGACTGCTGAGTTTTTTCCTCTGGAAAGTTACTATTTTTCCGTTTTCAATGAAAAGCATTAGTTTGGAGTTATGCTTTGAAACCCTGCAAATATCTTGTTTCTCCTCAAACATTTGCCGACCAATTTTAGTATTCACTGATGGATCTTGCTTGCAACAATGATTACTGTGATGTTGGCCTACTGGCGGTTTTTGTACTTCCCTCATTCCTTCTATATTTATTCATTGGAATTCTTCTGTGAGGATGAGGTATCCTTGAGATAGGAATTCCTTTATTCCCATTTTAAATGAGACCTGAAGAATCAAAAGAGGAGAAGGCTTCTTTTCCCTTTCAAACTTATGTTTTTAAAAGTATAAAGGAAGCATGAATATATAGTGTTGCTTGAGAATGCAACCTTATTTGGATGAATTCAAAATTACTTCTTGAAACTCATCCAAATTTAGACTTTTCTTTTAAGGTAAATGGGACAGAGGAATGGTATTCCCAGATCTTTTCTCTAAGCATTTACACACACACACATATACACACACACACACGCAGTTATGCACCACATAACATTTAGGTTAACAGCAGTTAGACTGCATATATGACGGTGGACCCATAAGACTAGGATCATATTGCCCAGGTGTGTGGTAGGCTACACCAACTAGGTTTGTGTGAGTATATTTTATAATGCTCAAATAACAACAAAATTGCCTAATGATACATTTCTCAGAACATATCCCCATCGTCAAGCCACTCACGAATGTATAGTTCTCTGTGTGTATATACATACAAAAAAGGCAGCAAGAGGGATGTCTTTTGTTTTTCCATGTAAATAGAATAATATTTTTTGGTGATTTGAATTTCTTTTTTTTTGTGCCAGATAATCCTGTCTTAGAACCCTCATCCCAATATGAGTTTTCTTCATTCTTCCCTGTTTGGCGACCTCCCACATCTTAGAATGGATGTCCCCTATTTTGGAAACTCTTATGTTAGAGGTAAGCATTTAGATGGCTTCCAGTATGTTGTTATTACAAACAGATGCTTGCTCCTTCACACACATGCATCAGTATAGGTGTGGAATTGGTGGGGAGTACAGAATGCACATTAACATTTTTAAAGAGCTGGGGGAGAGGTCAGCAATGGCTAAAACATAGTGACAGACTTGTAGTCATGATGAAGATTTTGGTCCTTTGAGTGCAATGAACAAAAATACAAATACCTCCATAGAAATAATCAACAGGTAAATAATAAAATAATATCACTATATCAATAAATAAATCTCTTGTTCACCAAATATATATTTATGTGTGTATATGTGTGTGTGTATGTATACACACACACACACACACACATATATATATACTCAGCTAGGAATTTTATTTTTAAAATTAAATTTTTATTTTCATCGAGTTAAATACATTATGATATAAAACCCGTATCATTATTATGTATAATTATCATCATTATTATGAAAACTTCCAGTTTCCTGCTGACCTTTATCCCATTTTTGATCATTATTAGCAAATGCTTTCAACTTTTTAGTTTTTGTGCAAATGTGTATGTTTATTCCCCATGTCTAAATAATATGCTTATATTTTTATTTCTTGACTTTTCAATTTTGGGCATTTTCTATTGATTTCTGCCTCGTTCTTCCCAAATGTGAACTAACCCCCTCTACAACCTGCATTCACGCTTCCCACCCCCTGTACTCCAGAGAGTCTATTCTAATTTTTTGTCTGGATTAACATTTATTGTCTACGTAAGTAAACATTGATCACTGCTGAGGAACTTAGCACAGCGTGATTATTTTCATTTTGGGAGCATCACATTCTTGTTTTCTCTGAAGTTCATCATCTTTTTGTTTCTTTGTTTGCTTAGTTTTCTATGTTCCTATCACTAGTTCAGGGCGTCTTTTTCCCAATGGTCTGGGTCCCTCCTTGGTACAATCACACACATCAGGCTTTCTGTCAATTTCACGTTCTTGACCTGCTCCAGTGGGGGACTGCCCTTTTTGCCAGATGAGCACCTGTTATTTGGCATCTCCTCCACTATGTTCTTAGGCATTTCCCAGCCTCTAGGAATCCAAGGTGCAACCATGCCATCAGCCGTCTGGCCTCCAGTGACTGTCCCATCTACCTGCTACAATGGGAATTGTTTTCACCAGGTAAGCTGAGCCCCAGAAGACCACCCTCCAGTCCTTGCCAAGAGGCAGTGCCTTGTGCCTCTAAGCTCGGCGGTAAGTCATTTTCCAGAAGAGAAGAAAGTGAGGACACCAGGTGGGACAAGAAGGGGACCCAATCCATTAATTCAGAGAATCTTTCAACATATTTCAGGGGAAATCAGGATGTCACCCAGAGAGGAAGGAAACAATTCATATCATAGGGACCATATTGTCTGAAGCAATGCCTGTAATAAAAATACAATTCAGGGGCTGGCCAAGTGGCATAGTGCTTAAATTCACACGCTCCTCTTTGGCAGCCTGGGGTTCATGGATTGGAATCCTAGGTGTGGATCTATACACCACTCATCAAGCCATGCTGTAGTGGTGTCCCACATACAAAATAGAGGCATATTGGCACAGATGTTCGCTCAGGGCCAATCTTCCTCAGCAAAAAAATAAAATAAATACAATTCAATAGCCAAAAGATGGAAACAATCTGCATATCCATTAATGGAAGAATGGATCAACAAAATGTGATAATATACATACAATAGAATATTATGCAGCCTTAAAAAGGAAGGACATTCTGACACATGCTGCAATGTGGACAAACTCTGAAGATGCTATATGAAACATTGCTAAGTGAAATAAGCCAATCACAAAAGTACAAATATTGTATGATTCCACTTATATGAGGTACCTAAAAGAGTCAGATTCATGGAGACAAAGTAGAATGGTGGATGCTGGGGCTTGGGGAGAACGTGAAATTGCTCTTTAATGAGTACAGAGTTTCAGTTGGGGATGATGAAAAAGTTCTGGAGGTGGATGGTGGTGATGGTTGCACAACAATGAGAATGTAGTTAATGCTGCTGAAATGTACACTTAAAAATGGATAAAATGTTACGTATATTTTACCACAATAAAAAAATGCAATGCAATGCAATAAAAATAGAAGTAAACTCCTAAAGATGGCAACTCCCATTCACTTGGGAACCAAATGAAAATGAGAAACGGAGAACCAAGAGACAATGAAGTACTTACACATTAAAGCTTCTGAGATGCAGCCTTAAAGACATGTGAACAATTAATAAAATGGGGAAGTAGGAAGTGATAAGGATAAGAGCACAAATTAATTAAAAAATACAGTAGAGAGGATAAATAAGCTTTCTTAGGGCTGATAAACATCTAAAAATATTCAACAAGAACATAGAAAATCACAACAAGAAACCGTATTTGAAACAAAAAATAGAGATATGTATAGAGATATATTGGAAACTATTACAAATAAAAATATGTAAGATCTTTTGGCTAATAAATGTGAAAAGAGACGAATTAGACAATTTTCTAGAAAAATATTAATGACCACATTGATTGACCTGTAATGAAGGAAAGTGGGGTCAACAGACTTTTTCTGTAAGGGGCCAGATCGTAACTGTCTTTGGTTTTGCAGACCACACTGTGTGCAGAGTGTAAATGAAGGGAGCATGGTCATATTTGGCCAACAGGCTGTCATTTGCAACCTCTGAAGTTCTCGACAAATTGAATTGACCTCTAGTTGACATTTAACCTTTAAGAATAGTTGAGACTGTAATAAAACAAAAATTCCCCTCAACCTGCCTACACCGTCTCAGATCCTCACAATGGCTAGAGAGTCTTGGAGTGACTAAAAAAGAAAACCATGCAAAAACTCATGAGCCTGGGGTTACCTGGATATCAAATGTAAAAGATATTATGAAAAAGAAAATTACAGGCAAGCATATTTTTGAATGCACACACAAAATAAGTGTAATTTTAGTTGAATCCAGTGATGATTAACAAAAATAGCAAATATTAACATAATGACCAATAGGGGGCACATTAGCACCCCAGGGCTGGCTTGTTATAAAGTGTATGCATGTCATCAACCATGAAAAGATCCATTGCTAAAAATAACAGTCTTGGGGCCGGCCCTGTGGCCGAGTGGTTTAGTTCACGTGCTCCGCTTCGACAGCCCAGGGTTTCGCCAGTTTGGATCCTGGGTGTGGACATGACACCGCTCATCAAGCCATGCTGAGGTGGCATCCCACATGCCACAACTAGAAGGACTCGCAACTAAAAATATACAACTATGTACTGGGGGGCTTTGAGGAGAAAAAGGAAAAATAAAATATTTAAAAAAAAGTCTTTTCAGAAGATGCAGAGATGTTGTTTGAAATATTTTTTTTACTTTTTTGCTGAGGAAGATATACCCAGAGATAACATCCACTGCCAATCTTCCTCTTTTTTTTGGATGTGAGCTGCCACCTCAGCATCGCCACTAACAGATGAGTGGTGTGGTTCCACGCCCAGAAACCGAACCCAGGCCGCTAAAGTGGAGTGCGCCGAACTTAACCACTAGGCTGCCAGAGCTGGCCCTTGAAATATTTTTAAATTAAACATTTGTGAAAAGTCAGATTAGACAAGGGTTTCACAGCCTAGGCGCTATTGACATTGGGGTCAGACAATCTCTGTTGTCAGGGGTTGTCCTCTGCGTTGCAGGATGGTCGGCAGCATCCCTGGCTTCTACCTTCTTATCAGCAGCATTTCTCTCCCATCCTCACACAGTTGTCACAACCCAAAATGTCTCCACATGTGACCTAATGTCCCCTGGGGGACGAAATCATCCCAGGATGAGAACCACCATTGGGCCATTGTCTTTTGTTTAAAAACCTTCACGGGCCTTCCATTGTTCACAAGACTCTCCAGAGTTAATCCCATAGAGATGTCTAATGTCGTGCGCTAGTGCCGTGAGCGGATCCAGCCAAACTGGCCTTTTACTCATCCATGCGTTTGTTGCTCCCCCACTGTACTGGGGGTGCTGATTCAGCCGTCGGCCGTGGCATGGTCTCCACTGTACTTCAGGATTCTTTACAGCACTAGGTCTGTGGAAGCTCTCATTGAGTGGGTGGGGGTGGCTGTCAGGGAGGGGTCCCGAGACCCCTAGGGGCAGGGTGGATCTGGGAAAATGCAGGGCGAGATTGGATTGATGTCCTGTCTGTTTTCACCCAGAGAACACAGGAGGACAACAGCATGCCTACAGAAAGGTTGCTTAACCGCCAAGCAGCAATGGCAGCTGCACTGCCAGGTAAGCTGGAGTAGCCCTGAGGGACCCTAATTTGTAGCATTTGCCAATTATGGTGATATAAATACTCCAACCGTGGTCGGTTTCAAGCTGCCAATGCATTGAATGGTTTGCAAAAATATCTGAAAACTTAACAGTCACAAGCCAGTATGAGCCAACTTCAGCACACCATTGAAGGTTGGCTCAGAATCGATCTCTTTTTCCCATCCGGAATAGTTTATATATCATACAGTTATCTTTCCTTAAAAATTAGTAGTCCTTACTCATTTTTTTCCCCAATGTAACATTTTGGGTGGAATTGTGATTATTATTTTTCTTCTGAGGTTAATAAAATCTCAGTTTTCATAAATATATATTCTCCCAGAAAAAAGAATTCTTGGGCCAGCCCAGTGGTGCGATGGTTAAGTTTACACGTTCTGCTTCAGAGGCCTGGGGTTCACTGGTCTGGATCCCGGGTGTGGACCTATGCATTGCTTGACAAGCCATGCTGTGGTAGGCATCCCACATACAAAGTAGAGGAAGATGGGCATGGATGTTAGCTCAGGGCCAGTCTTCCTCAGCAAAAAGAGGAAGATTGGTGGGAGAGGTTAGCTCAGGGCTAATCTTCCTCAAAAAAAAAAAGAAAGAAAAAACTCTTCCTCAGTATACTAAGTTATTAGATTTAATGCACAGTATTCTCCTAATTTAAAAAAAAACATGTTCTCCATTTGTGTAGTTATGACTGGTTTCTAAAGACCCTTTTCATTTTAAGTGGGAAATAGAGACCTAGAGTCCAGTTCCCAAGTAGGACAGTTAAAATCCCCGATTAAACAGAGGATTCAGTGAGACCCAGATGTACTTGGTTCCCTTGACTTGAAAGAGAAGAACAAATTATGGCCCATAAGGGAAGCCATTTTCTAGCAATGGGAGAAGGCAAGTAGCTGGCACCCTCAAGAAACTGGGGTTGTTTTTGTTTTTTGGTGAGGAAGATTGGCCCTGAGCTAACATCTGTGTCAATCTTCCTCTATTTTGCATGTGGGACGCTGCCACAGAGTGGCTTGATGAGCGGTGTTTGGGTTGGCGCCCAGGACCTGAACCTGCGAACCCTGGACTGCTGAAGCGGAGTGTGCAAACTTAACCACCACGCCACTGGGCCGGCCCCCCTCTTTTCTTTTTTAAAGTAGATTTATAAGGTAGTACAAGTCAAATCTAAGTGTAAAACAAAAGTGCCAGGCTTGGGGATGACAAGAGGGGGCGAAATTGTAGCAGGAACAGATTGAAGACTGCTTTAGTCATGAAGCAGAGAGTCAATGCCCATGTTACCCAGAGATGGCACCCAGAACCCAGACCAAGAGACATGGCTGGTTTCAGCCTGTAGGTGGTGTGACTAACCAATGTCCCCCTCTCCTCAGACAAACCGAAGAGGAGAAGCCGAGAACGTACCTCATTCACCCCCGATCAGAAGGCAGAGCTGGAAGCGCTGTTTAGTTTGACTCAGTTTCCGGATTATGTCACCCAGGAGTCGCTGGCGTCAAAAATCCATTTGCAATACAGTGTCGTGCAGGTCTGATCATGAGGCTGTGTGCCAGGCACGTCCTGTGCTGCCCAGGTCCTTCTCATGCTCTCTCCTTCCTCCCTCTCCCTTCCCTCTGCCCCACGATCAAATCGCCATCATCATAACTGAGCCTCCGTTACTGAGCAAGCATCAGGTGACCCACCCGCCTTTTGTGCTGGACACGTTTTGTGTTTTTGCCCTCAGAAGTACAGACTCGTTGTACATGTGAGAGACATGGAGGCACAGAAGGGCAAGGTAGCTTCCTCAGTGTTTCAGGGCTGTTGTGCCCATGGAATTCCAACCCAGGTCTTCGAAGCATAGAGCCCTCGTTCTAAACTGTGCCTTACACAAAACCCCAGTGGGAACGGTCGTCCTTCAGGGTCAGCCACACCATTGTTTGCTGAAGCTTATCTCTGGTACTTGCTCAGTGAGGGCCCTGGGAAGCCAACTAGAGGTCACTAGCTGGAGTTGTAAGTCCACCAAGGGTGTATCACAGCCCTTCTGGAATACTCCTTCCTTTGGTGGGTCCATCAAGAGGCTTCCGAAGATACTTCTCAAGGACCTTCCAGGTCAGACTGCAATACGCTACTCTACAGAGCCCTGTGCCCCCTCTCCTGCAGAGAACCCCATGATGCAGGGCCCGTTTCCTCCCTGCGCCTGCTCCTGTGTCTGAGTCCTGTTCCACTCCCTTCCTTTTGCCTTCTCCATCCTTGCTCCCCTCGGCCATGGGCAGGGCGGGTAGGGAGACAGCCTCTGCCTTGGGCATGGTGGGAAGAAGCCCCCTGTTGCCTCCCAGAAGCAGCCTCATTCGTGGGGAGGATGAATGCACATCATCCGGGTCCCTTTCCCGTTCACTCTCCTCCATCTCCCCTCTTTACTCCACAGGTTTGGTTTAAGAACCGCCGGGTTAAATGGAGAAAGAGTGAGTGGAAAGTGCGCGAAGGGCTTCCAGCCCGCGCCTGCCCAGCCAAGAGGAAGACAGCGACAGCCCCCAGAGACCTTGCTGACGGAGACGCTCTTCTCCCCAGAGTTCCAGACCCCCAGAGCACACCTCTGACTGGCCATTCAGAAGACTGCTTTCCTAACCCGGACGGGACTTCTCCACAGCGTGACTCTGAGCTGGATGGGCTGGTGGCCACAGTGCCCGCCTTGTCCTCCACTCCCTATGACATAGCCCAGGTCATGGAAGCCTATGGATGTTTTGAAGAGGCTGAGAGTTCCAGCACCTTCACTTGTCTTTATCAGTATCTCTCCCTGTCTGATAGCTAGCTGCGTCAGTCCCGAACTGCCCTGCTCCTTAAGGGCTATTGATGCCTACAGCACAGGAGCAAGCTGGGAATTTCAAAAAGCCTCTGAGATGGCTCATCTCATTGATTTCAAAATTGATGGCTTTAGGTCACACCAGAATTTATGGAAGATCTTTCCATCTTTTCTTCTCTTACTCGTTTTCTCTTTTTTTCTTGAGGAAGATTAGCCCTGAGCTAACATCTGCTGCCAATTCTCTTCTTTTTGCTGAGGAAGACTGGCCCTGAGCTCACATCCATGCCCATCTTCCTCTACTTTATATGTGGGACGCCTGCCACAGCATGGCTTGCCAAGTGGTGCCATGTCCGCACTCGGATCCAAACCCGTGAACCCCAGGCCGCCGACGCAGAACGTGCGAACTTAACCACTGCACCACCACGCTGGCCCTCACCCCTGTTTTCTGTTGGGTGTGCTTCCACACCCAAATTTATAGGATAGAGACATTCCTCTGTTTCCCCTGGTAGGAAACACGCCACAGATACCAGAGCCCTTTGGACCCAATCTGACTTTTTCTTTTCCTGTAAGAAGAAATTATATCTGTATATCTGGAAGGTAAGTTTGCAAATAAAGTTGGCTTTTGCTCGTGATACTGAGTCTGTGTTCTTATCTGTGAGGCGGGAGTGAAGTAATCCTGTCAAAGAAGGGTGTTGTGAGTGGCCATTATCCTATCAGATGTCAGATTGTTTTTCATTTCTTTTTTTAAATAAATTTTATTTTTATTTATTTTTAAAAGATTTTTTCCTTTTTCTCCCAAAAGCCCCCCAGTACATAGTTGTATATTCTTAGTTGTAGGTCCCTCTAGTTGTGGCATGTGGGACGCCACCTCAGCATGGCCTGACAAGCAGTGCCATGTCCGCGCCCAGGATCTGAACTGGCGAAACCCTGGGCCACTGAAGTGGAGCACACAAACTTAACCACTCGGCCACGGGGCTGGCCCCTATTTTTTATTTTTGAGGAAGATTAGCCCTGAGCTAACTACTGCCAATCCTCCTCTTATTGCTGAGGAAGACTGGCCCTGAGCTAAAATCCGTGCCCATCTTCCTCTACTTTATATGTGGGACTCCTACCACAGCATGGTTTGCCGAGAGGTGCCATGTCTGCACCCGGGATCCGAACCGGCAAACCCTGGGCCGTCGAAGCAGAACGTGCGCACTTAGCCGCTGCACCACCAGGCCAGCCTCCATCATTTATTTAAAAGAGCACATTTTCTTCAGTGATTTCAGGTGATGCTTTTGTTATATACTACATATTCTTGTGTCTATTTCTATCCCACCAGTCTGTTTGCCTCTGGAGGCGCCAGTAGCACACTGCGTCAATCAGAAAGCCTTTCCAGTTTTATTTAATATCTGTTGGAGCTGGTCCCCTCCCATAGCTTTCCTTTCTCAGTGTTTTTCTTGTTGTTCTTGCATGTTTGTTTTTCCATGGGAACTTTAATCTCAAGTAGACTAGCTCTACTAAAAAGCTTGTTGCTATTTTTATTGGGCGTATATTAAATCTGTAAGTTATCTTGTGAAGAGCTGACATCTTGATGATATTGGATCATCTTATCCAGGAAGGAGGGATAGCTTTCCATTTGTTCAAGTCTCTTTTGTGTCTTTCAAGAGGACTTTAAATTTTCCACTATCCAGGTTTTGCAAATTTCGTGTCATGTTTATTCCAAAGTATTCTTATCATGGTTGCTCTTCAAAATGGCATTTTCTCTACTGGTGTATTCTCTAACTACTTGTATATTTTGATTAGGATATTGAAGGATATTGATTTATGTATTATGTAATGTGAAATTTATATCCGACCCCCTTACTCAGTACTTTCTTGTATGTGTGTGTGAGGAAGATTGGCCCTGAGCTAACATCTGTTGCCAATCTCTCTCTTTTTGTTTGAGGAAGATTGTCACTGACCTAACACCTCTGCCACTCTTCCTCTATTTTATATGTGGGACACCGCGTCAGCATGGCTTGATGAGTGGTGCGTAGGTCTGCACCCAGAATCTGAACCTGCGAACCCCGGGCTACTGAAGCGGAGGCTGGGAACTTAATCACTACACCACCGGGTTGGCCCCTCAATACTTTTATTTTAGGAGTTAGTTTCATTATTGATTCTCTAAGATTTTCTAGGCATCTTTGTGTAATCAAGATAATAGTGGTTGCCCAAATCTGCATTGCCCCATATAGCCTCTCAAAACAATTCAGAAGGGGCCGGCCCAGTGGCCGAGTGGTTAAGTTCGGTCGCTCCACTGTGGCGGCCCAGGGTTTCACCAGTTCGGATCCTGAATGCAGACACGGCACTGCTCATCAGGCCACGCTGAGGTGGCATCCCACATGCCACAACTAGAAGGACCCACAACTAAGAATATACATATAGGTCCCAGGGGGCTTTGGGGAGAAAAAGGAAAAAAATAAAGTCTTTAAAAAAAATTCAGAAAAATATATAAACAAGTCAAATACCATGTCCTTAATGTAAGGGATCTTATTGGGGTGATGAAAATCTTCTAAAACTGATTTTATGGTGATGGTTGCACGAATTAAAGTTACTAAAAATCATTGAATTGTCCACTTGAAATGGATGAATTTTGTGATATGTAAACTATACCTCAATAAAATTGTTTTTAAAAAGCTAATCTACTTATCTGATCCAAATGCATATATATCTATGCCACGCATGTTAGCTTACTGTAAGTGAGTAAGCTACCGGTATTGATAATACCTGAACAACATTTCAATATTTGTATGTTTCCAATATAACTTCTTGGTATTGGCGATAGATGGAAAAGGGATAAAAAAGTCATGCTCTGGGGCCGGCCCGGTGGTGCAGCGGTTAGGTGCACACGTTCTGCTGTGGCGGCCCCGGGTTCACCAGTTCAGATCCCGGGTGTGGACATGGCACCACTTGGTAAAAGCCATGCTATGGTAGGCGTCCCACATATAAAGTAGAGGAAGATGGGCACGGATGTTAGCTCAGGGCCAGTCTTCCTCAGCAAAAAGAGGAGGATTGACAGTAGTTAGCTCAGGGCTAATCTTCAAAAAAAAAAAAAAAAAAAAAGTCATGCTCTCAGGTCAACTAGAAGGCAAAGAATGCCCAAACTTCAAATTTCATGTAAGAAAAAAATCCACACCAAAATCCCAAGACATTCGTTCTGAGTCTTTGCAGTGAGCAAGTGCATTTCAGAAAAAACTGCGTGGAAGGGATGACAGAAAAAGAAAGTGCAACCTAATTGTGAAAATGCAGAAGTGTCCTAGCAGGTGAGAGCACTGAGTAGAGGAAGGGACTTACACGTGACAGCCATCTAAGGGGTGTCTTCAGGACTCTGGAGGTGGCATCTGTGAAGAAGTAAGAGAAAAGCAAGGAAGATGAACCCTTTGGAGATTAATCCTGGGGGGTGTGGGAAGCAAAGAAAAGAATTAGGGCCTTACAAAACAAATAGAATGAATTGAAATCGGAGGATACAGAAACTCTCCTCCCACATCAAAATCTACTGAAGAAACAGTACTTTGCTAGACTGACAGGAAGGGGCGGCATTGAGCTGGCAATCTTGAAAACTACCCAGGTCAACAAAATGAGAAGAAAACTGAGTCTTTATAAAATGCATACTCATTTACTGATAAAAATTTGACTTTAGGGGCCAACTCCGTGGCCTAGTGGCTAAATTTGGCAAACTCCGCTTTGGTGCCCCGGGTTTGTGAGTTTGGTTCCTGGGCGCGGACCTACACCACTGGTTGGTGGCCATGCTATGGCAGCCACCCACATACAAAATAAAGGAAGACTGGTGCAGATGTGAGCTCAGCGACAATTTTCCTCACAAAAAAAAAAAAAACAAAAATGTTGGACTTTATACCATTGTAATGATAAACATTAAAACATACTCTTATGAATGGAACCACGCTTATGAGAGAGTGGCACAGAATCAAAGAGATTCATTTTAATAGATTAACCAGAAAAAATAATAATCAAATCACACCTCAGTAGATGCAGAAAAAGCAGTTGTTAATAGTTAGTACCCAGTCATAGTTTAAAATGTTAGTAACATCCTGGAAAGCAAGGAATAAAATTATTAAAATCTGATTTAAAAACCTCTGCTAGAAAGAGACAGCAGGCTGGCCCCGTGGCTGAGTGGTTAAGTTCGTGCGCTCCGCTGCAGGCGGCCCAGTGTTTCGTTGGTTCGAATCCTGGGCGCAGACATGGCACTGCTCATCAGACCACGCTGAGGCAGTGTCCCACATGCCACAACTAGAAGGACCCACAACAAAGAATATACAATTATGTAGCCGGGGGGCTTTGGGGAGAAAAAGGAAAAATAAAATCTTTAAAAAAAAAAAAAGAAAAGAAAGATACAGCAAACAATCCACAAACTAGGTAAAGTACAGAGCATTCCTGGAATGACAGGCAAGATGCAGATTTCCACCATTCTTGCACATATTCAGCTTTATATCTAAGGTCATAACCAGCCCAGTGGGTCAAGAAAAAGCGGGATAAAGGAAACTTGGTGAAAAAGATACAAATTATAATTATTTGCCCAGGATATCTGCCTACATTAAAAAACCAGGAAAATCTGCAAACAATCAGAAATGTTACAGATTTCACCAAGGCTGCTGCTGGACAAGAGATCACCTCCCACAACTCAAAAGAGACCTATTCACCAGCAACAACTTCTTACAGAAAAAAAATGATTTCTTTTCAAAAGAGCCCTCTCAGAATAAAAACAAAGACTGGGTAATTGAAGGACAAATCTACAAATAATCGTCAAGGTCATTCTGCATAAAATGGTAAACTTTTATTGGGGGGCATTAAATATCTGAACATATGGGGAGATATAACTTGCCTACGAATGGGAAAGTTTAACAAGAAGCTGATTCGTCCAAATTCACTTGTCAACCCTAAACAATGCTGATCTGAATGCTACCTGCCCTTTGTGTCTGTGTGTGGACTTGATAAAGTTTTGCCCCCAAATCATATAAGCAAATAATATAAATGCAATGTAATACGTCAATTATATCCCAAAAGAATAATATGGAATAAATTCTCAACTATTCTAAAATTTATGTGGAAGAACAGGATATTTTGAAAAACATGAAGGAAAGGCTTTCTCTGTATGCCCTTCAGAAAGGTGAAATGATAAAAAGCTGGTAAATGGTGTGGGTTGACAGGGGTCAGGGCTAAAGGTCAGAGTGTAGACTGGGGTATCCATGATGGAGATTAAATGTTTTATACGTTTAAAACATGACCAAGTAGCCAGGATCCTGGGAATGAATCGAGGAAGAAACTCTCATCCTGGTCAACGAGATGACAGTTGAGGGGGTTGTCACAGAATCCTTCACAGTCATGGGAGTGGGAGGCAGCCTAAGGGCATTACTGAAGGAAGATGCCAGCAACGTGTGGAGATGCACACCAAGGAATACGATGCAGCAATGAGAAGCAATGGGATAAATACACTCAGTGTCACACAGTTTTATAAATAGTGGTGTGCAAAAAATAAACAGAATGAAATTTAAAATACAATCTTATTTATGTACATTAAAAACATATGCTCCCGTGAAAATGTCCTAGGAAAGGAGGACTCAAATAAACAAAGTTGCTCATATAAATAAGGGAAATAAAGGTTTTTGGACATTGGAAGAGTGGTCTGTGGTGGGCAAGAAAATGAGAGAGAGGCAGGAGATGAGAGAGAAAAAGAAAAAGTAATGTAGATGGAATAAGCTCCAGTGAGATGGCAGCTAAACAGGTGGGCATTTGTCTGGGGAGCAAACAATGAGGGGAGATGCCCTAAGTGGGTGGCGGAGACCCCACTTCAGCTCCTGGGCAGCTGGGTGTCTTACTGATGCCCTAACATGCACTGTGCAGAACTGCATTCTGGGATTCCATAGAGGGTCTGGTGGACAGGGTGACATACCTCCAACTGAATGCATTGCAGCGCTAAACCTAGGCACGCGCATCCTGTTACCAGCTCACAGTTATAGACAACATATGAAATATTCCACCACGTTCACCAAGTTCAGTCATGAGACCTTCTCTGCGAGAGAGGTCCTGCAGGCAAGGCTCTGTGAATAAGCACAAACTGTGGACAAACAGGTTCGAGACCTTCTTGCTTGCCCTGTTTGAAGACAGTGGAAGCAGTGACGTAGCATATACACTCACGGGGGCGCAGCAGACAAAAAGAGGGGAGTGACCAGAAGGGGGCAAACTTTTCTCTCTGGACTATTCATAGCTGGAGCTCTGATCCCACGGGTCCATGAGGTCTAGTGCACTTGATGGGTGATGGGATTCCTGGGCTTGTAGATGGCAGAGGTTTGCGCGCGCGCGCGTGTGTGCCTGCGTGTGCGCGTGCATCTGTGTGTGGAGGGGGGGGGGTGGGTGCATCAAGACAGCGGGTGAATAGGGATCCATTCAATTGCTGGCGTTTGGAGAGGGCCTGAGGGCAGAGAGCAAACCTTCCATCTGCGCTATCGAGGGGGAAAGATTACTGATCCATAGTGAGAAGCTGGAAGATCATTGCTGAGACGGAGAAGAACCAAATTCCCAGGTCGGAACAGACAAGGCAGAACTCAAATGGTGCCAAATTCCAATTAAACAAGTTTCCACCTCTGAACAAGATCTAGGTTCCTGAGGTCAAATAAAGATTTCCCTGGAATTGGTGTGTCTGCGCGAGGAGACCAGCCTTGTGGGCCAAGAGGGAGTTGGGACCAGTGAACAGATGGGAAGTGACCTCGGGGGGGGGGGGGGGGGCTGGGAGATAAGACTCATGAGTTGCACGCGTTTCAGGAGAGGAGACTTGCAAGGGCAGGAGCGCGGATGCCAGGGCACCGACACTGGCGAGGACACCCGCAGCTGGAGCGCAACGGGCGTGGAGACCAGTACGGAGTCCAGCGTCGCCACCGTTGCAGGAGAGGGCACTTGGCAGCTGAGAAGACTTGCACTGTGGGTGTCACGGGCGTTGTAGGCGACGAGACAGGTCTTGTGCACGTGGAGACGGGCGATGAGACTGGCGACAGGGGCTTACGCACGGAGACTGGAGAGGAAGTCTCTGTCCGGGGCATCACCAACATCCGGGGCGTGGAGACTGGCGTCACAGACGTCGGGGGCGTGGAGAGGGGCGAGGAGATTGGCAGTGGGGTTTGACCAGCGAGGTGAGGAGACAGGAGCGGAGAGCAGCCTTGGGGTGTTGGTGGCGTGGAGTCGAGGGAGGAGACTGGTATCGGAGGCATAGAGATGAGCGAAAAGATGCCAGACGAGGGTGTCGAGGGCATGGGGGGCGTGGAGACCGGTGGGGAGACCCGCGTCCCGGACGTTGCAGCGGTCTGGGGTGGGGAGATGGCCGAGGAGAGCTGCGTTCCAGGCGTGGAGACCGGAGATGCGGGCATCTGAAGCGTGGAGATCCAAAAGGAGACCGTGTCTCGGGTGTTGCAGGTGCGGAGACTGGCGTGCGGGGAGTGGAGATTGGCTTAGAGACATGCGTCCCAGGAGTCGTGGGCATTGAAGGTGAGGAGACCCGTGACACTTGCGTGGAGACCCGGGAGGGGACTTGCGTCGTGGGCGTTGTAGGGGAGATCGCCAGCGTTGCAGGCGTTGTGGGCATGGAGAGGGGCCGGAAGACTGACAGTGAGGGCTTGGCGGGTGAGGAGATGCGAGAGGAGACACGCATCTTAGGCGTGGAGTCCAGGGAAGAGACTGGTCGGCAAGGAGACCTGCATGACAGGTGTGGAGACGAGATGCGAGCATGGGGAGCGTGAGGATCCGAGGGGAGACCTGTGCCTCAGATCTTGGGGGTGTCGAGGGAGAGAAGACTGGCAGTGGGAGCTTAGCGGGAGAGGAGATGGGAGAGGGGACCCGCGTCTCAGGCGTGGAAACAAAGAGGAGACTGGCATTACAGACTTTCGAGATGTGGAGACGCAGAGACCCATAAAGGGCCCAGCTTTGCGGGCGAGGAGACCTGCATAGCAGACGAGGGGGCCTCGGAGGTGTTGGGAGAGACAACAGCAGAGACTGTGGTCAACATGTCCGCCTTCTCCACTCTGGCCCATTCCTCCTGACTTTGATGGGGTTGACGTATCCTGCTCTGGTTCTTCTGTTCTGGGACCAAATCTAGAGAGGAGAGAAAATGTGAATCGGGATGAGTGAGTGTGAAAAGGGCCCTGAGAAAACACAGCTCCCATTTTTCCCAGGACAGAAGCTGCCTTCCCAGAGAATAGCAGCGTTCCCATCAGATTCTCTGGATCCGGTTAGGAGACTGGTTCCTAACTCCTGCTGTTACTCAGGTTCCAGGAGGGAGGCATGGAAAAGGGATGGAGCAATTGGGAGGTATTCAGGCCACCAGGGGTCAGGGACGTCACAGCATCCTACACTTGGGAAAGCGTGGGAAGTCTAGAATGCCGGAGCTCTCTTTCCCGTAAGAGGCTCTTTGGCTAGGGAAATTGCTTGGTCTGGGCTCAAAGAGGCTGACTCAGAGATTAGTGGGATGTGATTGACCTTGGAACCCTTCAGGTTCATCTAGTGCTGTTTCTGGGACTGTGAACAGGAATAAAAATCTGATAATGAAACAGCCTCCGCAGACCTCAACTACATGATCATGTAGAATGGGTTTTAAAGACAGTTCTTTAAATATTATTCAGCCTTGAGAAGGTAGGAAATCCTGCCATTTGCAACAGCGGGAATGATCCTGGAGGGCATTATGCTAAGTGAGATAAACCAGTCACAGAAAGGCAAATACTGTCTGATCTCATTTACATGTGGAATCTCAAATAGTCAATCTCATAGAAGCAGAGAGTAGAATGGTGGTTGCCAGGGGCTGGGTGGGGGAAATGAGGAGACGTTGGCCAAAGGATAGAAACTTCCAGTTATAAGATGAATAAGTTCTGGGGATCTGAGGTACAGCGTGGTGACCATAGTTAACAATACTGTATTGTATACTTGAAATTTGCTCAGGGTAGATCATAAGTGTTCTTATAACATGCAAAATATAATTATATGAAGTGATGGATGGATACCACAGTTAGCTTGATTGTGGTAACCATTTTGCAATGTATGCATATATCAAACCATCGTCTTGCACATTTTGAGTATATACAATTTTAACTTGTCAATTAGCCTTCCATAAAGCTGGGAAAAATAGAGAAAGTTCCTTAAGTTGGGAATTTGTTAGGTATTGAGCCTTACTGAACATTAACTCCTTTAGCTGGTCTTAGGTAAAAAATGGTTTTTGGCTGGTGCTGCCCCCTTTGCTGTCCTAGGAAAGGATGAGGAAAAATGCGTGACGGTGCCAAATTCATGAGCTGCCTTTCCTTTCCCCTGGAACCTGAGACAGGAAGACCCTAGAAGCAGACACTAACAATGTGTGTTGCACAGCTAAATCTCAGCGCCTTTTCCTTCCTCTGGGAGCCCTGGAATAAGGCGGTATATAACCTTTCCCAATCAGCCCAGCCTCAGTCTGCCCTCAGTTCCAGTGGAAAAATGAGAGTACTAGCTAGCACTTTTGGGTCCCACCATATCTAGGCACCATCCTACACCCTTCCCAGACGTCATCTCATTTAAACTCTTGAAACCAATTTAATAGACTATACACTATTACTATTCCCAGTTTCAGATTAGAAATTGAAGCAGAGAAGTTACATAATCAGGATTGTCTTTCCCAATCTCATTTACACTTTCTTAGATGCCCTTCTGGAAGATAAGCTTCCTCATCTCTTTTGGGTGAGATAACCAACTCATCCTGATTTGTTCAGGACTTTCTTGGTTTTAGCACAGGGAGTACTGCATCTGCAAAACCTCTCAGGCAGGGACAAACTGGGATGGTGGGTCACCCAGGTTCTAGACCAAAGGTTGGCAAACTATAGCCTATAAACCAAAGTGTGTTCTTGGCTTGTTGTGGTATAGTCAGTGCTCTAAGAATGGTTTTTACAATTTGTAAAGAAAGAAAAAAGAAAGAAGGAGGGGCAGTGGGGAGATCAGGGCGGGGTGGGTAGGGAAAGATGAGGGTGGGGTGGGTGGAGAAAGAGCTGAGGGTGCGGTAGGATGGAGAAAGATGAGGGTGGGGTGGGTGGGGGTAGAGATGAGGGTGGGGGGGTGGGGAAAGATGAGGGTGGGGTGGGTGGGGGTAGAGATGAGGTTAGAGTGGGTGGAGGGTAGATAGAGGGTTGGAGGGAAGAAGAGGGAATGGTGGGTGGGTGTGGGGACAAGGAGGAAGATGAGGAGGAAGGGGACGAGAACATAAGCATAGATTGTGCATGGCAGAGAAAGCTTAAAATATTTACCATCTGAGTCTACATGACCGTTTTTGCCAACTCCTGCTCTAGATGCCCTCAAGGTGAAAGTTTGAGCCGCACCCATGAAGAGGCTTTGAAGCGGCAATGGTGGAAGCATCCACTCTTGCTGGGAGGCCTCAGAGGAAGCTCTGGATCAGGGCTCCTAACAGAGGACGGGGGGGACAGAGAGAAGGGCAGCTCATGCTCACTGGAGGGGTGCGGGGATTCGGTGTTGGGTTCCCTCTGGGATCCACGGAACCGAAGGTGCTGGGAGAGTCACCATGATGGACGTCCATGCACAGGGAAGGTGTCCTCAAGGACTGTGGATGGCTTGAAGGTGGCCTGTGGGACAGAAGGGCCAGTGGCTTTGTGGCGCCTTCATTAAGGGCAGCATGGAGAAAGCCTAAGGGATCCAGCACCTGGGGACCGAATTCCAGACCAGCTACCCACCAGCTCTGTCTGCTTGGATAATTGTCACTTTCCTGAGCCTCAGTTCCCCTCTTACTTAATGTAGGTATAATAACCACTTCTTGTCAATCTGCATTTTACTTCGCTGTTAGCCCAGAGTAAGCTGTTCTAAGTCAATCCCGTCTAAATGGGGATCATTATTCTCACTTATCAGGTGAGAAAAGTCAAGTAAAGAGGGCTTAAACCACGAGTGTGGGAGGCGGGATGTGAACACAGGCATTGCTCACCACGTAACCGCATGTTTGCGTGTGCGAACCTCAGATGCCCAGGACTGAGGCCCCCAGCCCGAGGGTCACAGTCCACGCCTACCCTGGTTGGTCCAGCCCAACCAGGACTTCTCTCCATCCTTCATCCTCCCCAGTCCTGCTCACCCTGAGGGCCTCCTCTGGGAATTCCTCCTTTCCACCTGCCCCATCCTTGCTACTCAGTGTTCCTCCAGGGCCCTGAGTCTTTCCTCAACTGTGTGCTTTACTTGGAGCTTCCACCGAAACAAGATGGACTCACTCTCGGAGCTCACGGGCTCACAGGCGGGTGTGAGAACAGACAAATGGCCCAGGAAACACCCTCTGAAAATAATTACTCGTGGCAAGTGCTATGAGAGAAATGAGGATTGGGTCTGGAAATGGGGAGACAGAATCTATAGGGAATGGTTAAGGAAAGTCCTCGTTTTTTTTTTTTTTTTTTTTTGAGGAAGATTAGCCCTGAGCTAACTGCTGCCAATCCTCCTCTTTTTGCTGAGGAAGACTGGCCCTGAGCTAACATCCATGCCCATCTTCCTCTCCTTTATATGTGGGGTGCCTACCACAGCATGGCTTTTGCCAAGCAGTGCCATGTCCTCACCCGGGATCCGAACCGGCGAACCCAGGGCCACCAAAGTGGGACGTGCTCACTTAACTGCTGTGCCACTGGGCCGGCCCCAGGAAAGTCCTCTTGTGGGAGCCACTATTTCCATTGAAATGGTAGAAAGGAGGGGGAGATTAGTGAGGAGAGAATTTGGGGCAACAGGAAGAGAATGGATAGAGGTGTTCACTTGGTATGGTTATAAAACTCAATGAAAATGTGTGCCTGTATTTTTCCAAATGCTTCTGTTAGTTCCTATCGCCTGTTTAACATGTGAGTCTGTATATGTATATGTTTATATTTACACGCATGTACATTTCTGTATATAGATAACACATGTACTCTGAGTCCCTCTGCAGGTGAGATGTCCTAGAATCTGGATTCAGAAGCTCTCTAGGTGATTCTCATCAGGCAATTTGGGGAAACACTAGATTAGAAGGAGGTGGGAGGGGACGAGGCAGGATTTGATGCAAGAAAGGGCTGCTAGTCTTTTTTTTTTGAGGAAGATCAGCCCTGAGCTAACATCTGCTGCCAATCCTCCTCTTTTTGCTGAGGAAGACTGGCTCTGAGCTAACATCCGTGCCCATCTTCCTCTACTTTATATGTGGGACGCCTGCCACAGCGTGGCTTGCCAAGTGATGCCGTGTCTGCACCCGGGATCCAAACCAGCGAACCCCGGGCTGGCCCCAGGGCTGCTATTCTGAAGACATGGGAAAAACATTCCTTCCTTTCTTTCTGTGGACAGTGATAACAAAATGGAGTAACACATGTCAAGGCTTCTAAAATGGGGCTGGGAGGCCATTAAAGAAATGGGGCTTATGCATGTACGCCACCTCTCTGCCCAGATGGAATGTAGCTTTTGAACAGTGCCTGGCTGACATTATTTTGACCTTCCTTTAAGAAAAATGCTTCCTCTAGTAGATGAGAACTTTTTGCCTTAGAGATACCCTTAGCAACCAATCATTGGGGGGGCCAAGAAGTAACCGTTGTTGTCAGCGCCAGTCACAAGTCTTGCAAAACAACCTGTGTGATTTATCCCTTTTCGTCTTTATAAACCTTGCCTTCTTTGTCTTCTCTGGAGTGTATTTTGGGTTTCTGCCTAAATCTGTGTCTCCCGAGTTGCGATTCTAATTGCCCAAATAAATATCTGCTGTTTCAATTACAGTGATTCTTTCCTAGGTCGACATTTCTTTCTAGAATATTTTTTTGAAAACCTCCTTTGTGACATTCTGGGAACTGAGGACAGATGGAGGAGATGAAATCCTTGCTCAGAGGAAATGTACCCTCCATCGTGAGCTCCCAGGTGGTCAATAGTCTATACTCTTTGAAAAATAGAAGTCCACGTACTTGAAATAATACTTAAAAAAAGATAAATGAACTCATCGGTCACCAGTGGAACAAACAAGGACACGAAAAGAAGAATTAAGCTTTTATCTTATATTTCCTGTATGAATTCTATTGCCTGATCAATTATTACTATTGTTAGTGATAATTGATGAGGAAAAGTTCTTCCAAGCAGAGGATGTGTAATAATTGTGGAAGGAACGATTGAATTCATTAACATGCATTTGTAAGCCTTAATATGCTGATATTACTTGAAAGCTGGTTGATTTAAACCAGAAGGTGTTTTGGGGGCGATCAGAGAAATTTGAATATTATCCGGTATTAAGTTACACCAAGGGCTCTTTTTAAAAAATTTTAAATTCCATGCTCGCTTTAACATGAGTGAGTTTCACCAGTGAAATGGTGAGTGAATGAGGTCACATAACTCAAGAGTTCCTGTGTTGTGATTCAATTTCTCTGAAGTTCAACAACAGGCAAGATGAACCAATGGTGCTGAGATGAAATAGCGGTTCTTCTGGGGAGACAAAGATGGCACCTGAGAGGACACATTTTATAGGAACACATAATAACAGAGGAAGAAAGTCCCCACAATGCGGACAATGTCCTCCACTCATCAGGTGAAGAAGTCAGGACCAAGGGGCTTCAGCACAGTTTGCCAGGGGAGGAGGCAGGATGCAAGCCCAGCTTTGGGGACTCAGGTGTTCCCATCCCTCTGTGCTGTGCATGGTGCCCAGCCCTGAGCCCCCCAGCCTGAGGTTCAGAGCCCCCACCCACCCCGCCTGCTCCAGCCCTTGGCCCCCTCCACATCCTTAACTCTGCCCTCCTGCTCACCGTGGGGACATCCTCTGGGAGTGTCTCCTTTTCATCTTCTCCAAGAAATGTATCTCTCTGCCTGTCTCAGGCTTTGGCTGTGCCTCCTGCACTTTGACCGTTGTTTAAATACGATCCTGGGTAAAATCTGGTAAAATTGTGCCTGCTTCCAGAGACCGCAAACTCCCTCCGCTCCTGGAATCTGGGATTTGAAAGCTCCCCCGGTGTTTCTCATCATCTTACCAGCAGGTTTGAGCAATACTGGGCTAGAAGGTGGTGAGGGAGGAGAGCCGGGTTTGTTGTGAGTCGGGGCTCTTATCCTGAGGATGCCATTCATTCACTGAATCAACCAATCCTTCTTTCTTTGCTTTTTTTCTTTCTTTTGAAAACATCTTCAAAGCCTGCTTTGTTGCTGGCGCTGTTCTGGGAACCGGGATTTTGTTTGCGATAATTGATGAGGAAACGTTCTCCCAAGCAGGAGCATCTATCTGATAATTGGGGAAGGAACGGCTGAATTAGGTAACGTCCGTTTGTAGCCGCTGATGTGTGGATGTTGCTGGGACGCTGACTCAAACAATGGATATTGAGAAAGTATTTTGAGAATGAGCAGAGAAATCTAAATATGGGCTAGGTAGAAGGTTTGTGGAAATCAGTGAAAATGAAATGAAATGAAAACAAGAAAATATTTATTCAGCGCTTGCTACAGTAAGGGAGTCAGCCACTATCAAGGGGTTTGGCAGAGACCAAAAGGCAAGCAAAGGAGTGTGAACGCTTTATAGTGGAAAAAAGAAATCTTCAGGTGTGCCCTGACTGGAGACTGGTCGGCATGGGGAAGCTGGAAGCGGGCTAATTAGAAGTGGGGTGTCCTACGTGATTGGCCAGAGGAACATGTGTGGCTTTGTCTGGTTGGTCCTAAGTTGAAAGTGAGGGTGGAAGGGCTGCACGCATTAGGGAAGCTGTCAATGATTGATCAAGTCCTGGCCACTTTGGGCCACTTGCTACAGAGGTTGTGGTTTGGTTTCCTGGACTTGTTGGTACAGAGGTGGTGGGTCGGAGTTCTCTTTTTAGATGGGGTCTGGACACTGTCCATTTGTATATTCAGTCTCTCAGGGTATTCCAGGGTTTCTCTGCCTGGCACCAGCAGCATTTTGGGCTGGATCATTCTTTGTCGTGGGGGCTGACTTGCGCATTGTGGGACGTTCAGTAGCATCCTTGACCTCCACCCACTACGTGCCAGCGGCACCCTCCTCACCCCCCAGCTATGCCAACCAAAAATATCTCCAGACATTGCCAAATGTCACCTGGTATGCAAATCACCCCTGCTGGAGAACCACTGGGTTCTACCAAGGATTTTTCATTGTTAACCGTGTACTCTCAACAATATGCATGAATTTCATCTAGAACATGGCGAGTGAAAGAAGGCACACAGAGGAGTCCATATGGAATGATTCAACTTATGTGAAATTTATGAATAGGCAAAAGTCAAAATAGCGGTTCCTTCTGGGGGGTTACAGATGGCTTAGGAGAGCATGTTTGTATAAGAACATACACCACAGAATGAGGCACATGAAACATGTTGGAATGGTTGTCTCCAGTGGGGAAGAGAAGGAGGGGGAAAGAAACTAACATTATCTTAGGTCAGCTCAGTAGCATGACAGCTACCTAAGAAGGGACTTAGTAGGGGGTAGATAGACATTGAGAAGAGGGTTGGACAGGGCGCAGGGGTTGGCTCTGGTCCTCCACAAGGCCCACCCTCTGTTCTGAAGCTCCTGGGTGGAGTAGAGATGCCCAAACCTCACACTGCAGCCACATCAGTCTAAGATGCCTTTGTGAGACCAGGGGGCAGGGGTATGGGCATCTACCTGCGCGAGGCCACACCCGGGTCTGACATGCTGTAATGCGTACATAATTCTACAGGCTCAAAATTGCATCCACATTACAAAGCACATGGCTAATTGATCACATGTCCCTTTATTCATCGATGCACACATGCAGGGAGAGGGGAGTCAGAAGGAGGAAATCAGGAGGCTTGAACTCCCTTGGAAGGGCTTGTGGTGTTTTCATTGTCTTAAGGAGAGACCAGCTCCGTGGCCAAGTGGTTGAGTTCGTGCCCTCTGCTTCGGTGGCCTGGGGTTTGCCGGTTCAGATCCTGGGTGCAGACGTGGCACCACTCATTGGGCCAGGCTGGGGTGGTGTCCCATATAGCACGACCAGAAGGACCTGCACCTGGAGTGTACAGCTGTGTCCTGGGGAGCGCTTTGGGGAGAAGAAGAAGAAAAGAAAAAAAGGAAAAGGAAGATTGGCAACAGATGTTAGCTCAGGTACCAATCTTAAAAAAAAAAAAAAAGATTAAAAAAAAAATTTGGGAGCTGGAAATATTTGAGTGGTCAAAGTTATAAAGAGATGGCTGGGAAGGTGACTGAAAAATAGAAAGTAGAAAAAAATAAGCCAAAGCTCCACTTACTGACAGTGACTAAACCTGAATGATACTGGAGAAAAAAAATAAAATCATAACAAAGAAGCAGGAAAAAGAAAAAAGATACTGCCCATACTGGTCTCTTAGATCTACCACATGGGCAGCCGCTAATCTTTTTTTTGGCGCTGTGGTATTTCCCGCTCCAGGAATGCATATAAATGGAATTATATAGTATTTTGTCTTTCGTGTCTTTTTTTCTTTCATTCAACACAATGTTGAAACGCATCCATGTTGTGTATATCTTGTGTTCCTTCCTTTCTATGGCTGAAAAGCATTCTCGTGTGTGGGAATCATTACAAATCATTCCACCACGTGACTTTTTGTGTCTGGGTCCTCTCACTGACAAGATCTTGGTGGTGATGAAGAGCAGAAGGAATTAGCGCTGATGCTCGTGGAAACAACTTGGGATTCCAGAGTGGGAGAGAGGCAGTATATGTTAGGGTCTCGGCAGCAGCCGAAATGAACTATTTTGTGGCCAACAAAGTGGTCTGTGTGAGCATTAAAATTGGGGCACAGGCGGAGCTGGAAGGCAGGCACTGGATGCTCTGTATAAACCAGGGATGGGGGGAGGGCCCCGCGAGGGGATCTGGGAGGTGTATCTGCTCCTGTCTTGGAAGAGCTGGCCTTGCCTCCTGCCTCAGCTAATTGCTGCTGTTGAGCCTCTTGTTGTTTTTGCTGAATAGGCTTGTATTTGGCTCTCTTGAGTTTTGCTCTGTGGTTCTTGAACCAAACCTGAGGAGAAGAGAGAGAGGAGCAATGGGTTGATGAATCGGGTGAGATTCTGGAAGAGTTTTCATTTTACCCAATAATGTGGGTTCTTCTAGGTGGGAACAGCTGGTCCACACCTCTGCCGCTTATATCCTATTTGTGGAACCCCTCCCAACCTACGCCCGGGGAGGGGCAGAAATGATAGGATGTTGGGGCAGAAAGTGAGGCGGGGATCAGAACACCCCAGCAAACGGGAGAGAGGAGAGCAGAGGGGTCACCCTCGGGGGTGCTCTAAGGCTGACGTCAGCACACTAGCGCTCCTGGGCCAAATCTGACCCACCACCTCTTTTTGTACGGCCCATGAGCTAAGAATAGGTTTTACATTTTAAAATGGTTGGGAAAAGACCCCCAACACACGTGACACGTGTGTTTGTGACACGTGAAAATTACATGAACTTCAAATGTGTGTCCATAAAGTTTGATGGGAATGCAGGCACAGCTGTTGGTCGACATTCTGTCTGCGGCTGCTTCCACACCATCACGGCAGACATGAATAGCTGCGGCAGAGACAGTGTGGATCCACAAAGCCTAGAATATTTACTGTTTAGTCCTTTGCAGAAAAATCTTGCGGATCCTTGGGCTAGGGTTGGGAGGGAGGGTTACAGGGTATGGAGAGGAGTCTGGGTCTTGGAGCCTTGGGGATCGGGGTGGGAGCAAGCTTCAGGAAGTTTCTGAGTTCAGGGCGTTCCACGGAGGTGGCTTGGCGAGACGGGGCATTACTGCTGACCTTCACGACTGTTGGATGTATCTCCATTTTTGAGGCCATTTCTCTCTGAAGGCTGGAGGTCGGGTATGGGTTCTCATTGAACAGGAGCCGCAAATCCGCCAGTTGTTTCTGAGTGAATATGGTTCTTTTCCTTTGTGGATACTTCTGGTGCTTTCCTGGGAAGAACGAGAGAAATCACACATGAGATGCTTAGACAATTCCATTCTCAAAACCCTGCACGTCCCCTCCCTCTCCACGGAGATCAGGCGTGGCCGTCAAGTGACTGAGATTCCCAGAGAGCTGTGTGTGACTTTTCTGCTAGCTTTCCTAAGCCTCCTTTTGCCATGGTCGCTATTCCATATCCCCACCATAGGAAAGGGTTGTTGATGTCCCCTTGGTTTTTTGGTCCTTTGTTATTTAAACATGGATTCCTTGTGTGTCAACAATTGGGTTCTATTTTCTTTGTGTGGAAAATAGGCAACTCCATTCAGTGTGAGATGGACATGATTTTATCCTCATCATTCATTCAACTTTTATTGAGCACTGGTATTCTTTGAAGGATACAGCAATGAAATAAACATTAAAATAGAGTCACCGCTCTCCCAAGCCCATACGAGGGTACAACACCAGAGTGAACCCTGATGTCAACTACGGGCTGTGGGTGGGAGTGATGTGTCGATGTCGGCTCATCAGTGGCAACAGATGTACCACACTGGTGGGGGATGTGGATAATGGGGGGGGCTGTGCATGTGTGGTGGGCAGGGGGATAAAAGGGAAATCTCTGTACCTTCTTCTCAATTTGCTATGAAACTCAAACTGCTCTAAAAATAGTCTAATAAAAACACTGCTCTCATGGATATCACATTTTAGTGGAGACACACATATACACAAAGTAAAAGTACTAAAATATATACTACCTTATAGTGCTAGGTCCTCTGTAGAGAAAAGAATTAGGGAAGGGGGGTAGGGAATTTGAGCAGAGGGTTTTCGTTTTAATGACCCATGAGTAAAGGTCTGTCCGGAGGGGCTGAGGGAGTGAGCCATGTACGTATTTGCAGGAAGGGAATTTCAGACAGAAGGAATGAGTACACAATCCCTGAAGAACAATAAAGAGGTGACTGTGGTTGGAGTAGAGACAGTGAGTGGGACAGGTATTAAGAAATTAGTCACTGTTGTGGGGGGTGGGCAGGTCATGCACTTCTGGGTTCCCCCAGCTCAAAAGGTTATTAGAATAGATGACTGCAGAGGTCACTGGGTCTCCAGAGTCTGGAGTAATATTTCTGTGAGACAATAGATTTGAGGTGAGTAATAGAAGACAGAGAGGCTCCAAGTATGGACTTTGAGTCCCAGCTTGGCAAATGACCTTTTATTTTGGTGAGGAAGATTGGCCCTGAGCTAACATCTGTGCCAGTCTTCCTCTACTTTGTATATGGGATGCTGCCACAGCATGGTTTCATGAGCAGTGTGTCCATCCGTGCCTGGGATCCAAACGCATGAACCCCCGGCCACTGAAGCAGAGTGCACGAACTTAACCACTATGCCACTGCGCCGGCCCCAGCAAGTGAGCTTTAGTACATGCATTTGCTTCTTTAGAGTTCAGAAGTCTCATGTGTAGTTGGTGATGATTTAAGACTCTGTCGCTGGGTTACTGAGGGTTCAGTTAGGTCCTGTCTGTGGAAGACAGGACTTGACATATTGTGAGTCTTCAGGGAATAGCACTGAATCTCAATCTCTCTCTCTCTCATACCCACACACAGAGTACATCTGACTGTGTCGTTCTCTAAGGCATATGGTGCTTTCAAGATGGCATCCCATGAGCCTTACCTCCTGGTATTAACACCTTTGTTCCATCCAACATAGTACCCAGGTTGGTGTGTGTGACCAAGAGAGTACAGCAAAAATGATGGGATGTCACTTCTGAGGTTAGATCACTTCTGTCTTGGATCGCTTACTCTTGGGGAAGCCATGTTGAACATCCCTCTGGCAAGACCCTTTGGGCAAGCATCTGAGGTCTCCAGACAAAAGTCAGGGAGGGGCTGAGGCCTCTGGCCAACCACCTTGTGACGAGCCATCTTGGAACTGGATCCTCCAGCCTCAGTCAAGCCTTAGATGACTGTATTCCTTGCTGACAAGTGAACTGCCACCTCATGAGAGACCCTGAACTCAATCCCACTGTGTGTTTTTAAACAGTTTTATTGAGATAGACTTGACATATAATAAACTGTGCATATTTAAAGTGTGAGATCTGATAAATTTTGATATATGTATATCAATACTCATGATTTGGTAGAACAAAGGGATATGAAGAAACTTCAGGGACATGTCAACCTTATCTCAAAAAAGCTGTTAAATGCATAGTGGAGTCAGCCATGCTGGATATATCTCACTATGGTACACACTTAGAAGATTGGACAAAATATATAAAGCTGTTTTCAAATATTGGACATCAGATACAAGGCTGTGATTCCTGAGATAAGGGAAATCTTATGAAATCTTTATGAAAATCAAATGAGCCAACTTGACTATATATATAGGACACTACGCCCTACAATGGCAGAAATGACACCTTTTCCAGGGCATATGGAACATTCATCAGGATAGAGCACATGCTGGGCTGTAAACCAAGTCTCAAAAGATTTAAAATGATTTAAATTATACAAAATATGTTCTCTGAACACAATGGAGTTAAAATGGACACAGAGAACAAAAATCTGAAACATCGCTCCCCCAATATCTGGAAATTAAACAACACATTTCTAAAAAAACCATGAGACAGACAAGAAATCAAAGGGTGTGTGATCAGCTGGATCTCCACATGGAAAAAAAAATAGACCTCAACTCTTATGCCACATGCAAAAATGAACTAGAAATAGATTAAAGACATAAATATAACGCCTAACTCTATGAAACTTCTAGAAGCAAACACAAAAGAACATCTTTGAGACCTTGGATTAGGCAAAGATTAAAAAATCACCAACTATAAAGGTAAAAACTGATGAATTAGGGTTTATCAAAATTAAAACTATTGGAGGCTGGCCCCATGGCCGAGTGTTTAAGTTCATGCGCTCCGCTTCATTGGCCCAGGGTTTCGCTGGGTTGGATCCTGGGCGTGGACATGGCACAGCTCATCAGGTCATGCTGAGGCAGAGTCCTACACAGCACAACCAGAGGCACTCACAGCTAGAATATACAACTACGTACTGGGGGGCTTTGGGAGAAGAAGAAGAAGGGGAAAAAAAAAAGAAGATTGGCAACAGTTGTTAGCTCAGGTGCCAATCTTTAAAAAAAAGAAAACTATTGCTCTTTGAAAGACAGCATTAAGAAAACAAGGAAGCAGCCACATCCTGGGAGAAAATATTCATGACACATATCAGATAAATCTGTATCCAGAATATACAAATAACCCTTACAACTCAAAAAGACAAGCTGATAAATAAAATGGTCAAGAAATGTAAACAGATAATTCACAGAGAGATAAAGGAAAGGCCAATACACTCACAAAAAGATTCTCAACATCATTGGTCTTTGGAGAAATTAAAATTACAACAACAATAACTCACTCATTAGAGTGGTTAAAATTAAAAAGACTGACAATACTAAGTGCTGGTGAGGATGTGGTGCAACTGGAACTCTCAGATTGCTGGTGAAACGGCAAAATGTTTCAGATACTTTGGAAAACCATTTGGTAGTTTCTTATGATGTGGAACATATATTTATCATATGACCTAACAATTCTACTCCTAGATATGTACCTAAGAGATATGAAAACATGTCCACACGAAGGCTTGTTTGTGAATGTTCATAACAGTTTTATTCATAATAGGCAAAAATTGGGGGGAAACCCTCAATATTCATCAGCAAGTAATGGATAGCCAAATTGTGTTGTAATCATACAATGGAATAACACTTATCTATTAAAAGAATAAAATTCTGATCCATACAACACAAGTGCATCCCAAAAACCTTATGCTGAGCAAGAGAAGCTGGACACTAAAGAGCATATACTGCATGTACTGATTGATATGCAGTACTGTATGCAGGCAAACATAATCTGTGGGCTGAGAAAGCGCAGCAGATGGAGCCTGGGGCTAGTGGTGGTGGTGGTGGTGTGTTGTGGGTTGGGGTGGGGGTGGAGATGATGATGACCCCAATGGGACATGAAAGAACTTTTTAGGGTGATGGAAATGTTCTGTTTTCTTGGGGTGGTGGTTCATGGGCATGTACATTTGTGGAAAGATACAGAACTGTACACTTAAAATGAGTAGACTTTGTTGTAAATAAGTTACACATCAACAAAGTTGCTGTTTTAAAAAACTGAAAAAGAAAATCTTAGCAAATTAGGGAGTAAAGCATCTTGCCTTACTTTGTGAAAGTTATATATCAAATCCATCCAGGGCTTATCCTTAATGGAAAAAGATTACGTGTACTTCCTTCAGAATCAGGAACCTGGAAAGGACATTTGCAAGCATTGTGACAATGTACCGAGTACTGCCATAAGGAAAGGAAAACACATGTAAGATCAGAAAGGAAGAGATAAAACTAATTCTTTGCGGCTAACAGGATTATTTAACGGAAAAGCCAAGAGAATCATCAGCAATCAATAGGTGGGTTATTAGAACCATTAAAAGGGCTAAGCAACTTTGTTAGTTAAAGATCTGTCACATTTCTCTCTACCAGCCACATTCAACTAGAAATAAAATTGGAAAAAAAAAAGACATTCACAAAAGCAACCAGAAACTCCAAGATATCTACAAATTGTCAACCAAGAGTACAAGACCTCAGAGACTGAAATGAGAAGGGCACAGCTTAAAACTGTTAGAGAATAGTTTTTGGAGAATATTTTTATGACCTCTGAGTAGGGAAGGATTTTGAAATTAGACACTAAATGAGCAAACCATTGAAGACAAAAGATGGATACATTTGACTATATTATAATTAAGACATGCTATTCAAAGATTCCTTAAGGGAGTGGAAGAAAAATGGGAGAAGATATTTGTAATGCATTTAAGTAACAAGGCTATCTTAGCCATGGTGTTGTGAACGAAACTATGGAACTTGTGAATCACTAAGGAAGAAGGGGGGAGGTTCCTCAAAAAATTCAAAAAAGAACTACCATATGATCCGGAAATTCCACTTCTGGGAATATATCCGAAGGAAACAAAAACACTATGTTAAAGAGATGTCTGCATCCGCGTGTTCATAGCAGCATTATTCACAATAGCCAAGTCATGGGAACAGCCTGAGTGTCCATCGATAAAGAAGATGTGGCATGGATAATACACAGTGGAATATTACTCAGCCAGGACAAAGAAGGAAATCAGGGGCTGGGGTGTGGGGGAATTGGGGAGATGATGTTTAAGGTACAAACTTGCAACTAGCAGATAACTAAGTCCTGAAGATGTAATTTCCACCATGGTAATTATAGTCAACAATACTGTAGTATAAACTTCAAAACTGCTAAATGACTAGATCTTAAATGTCCTCACTACAAAAAAAGAAATGGTAATTATGTGGTGTGATAGAGCTGTTAGGTAACAGGTAATGCAATATGAGCTGACTCAGTTCTTATTATTCCCCATGTGGTCGGTACATATGGGGAAACTGAGGCATAGGGTGATTAAGGGATGCGTTTGAGGCTGTGCTATGCTCTGTCTCTGGAGAACCAGTGACCAACACATCCTTAACAGTGTACGAGTTTACTGACCTTGGTTCCAATGTTAACGACAGAGTCCTAGTGTGCCTGCTTACCTACTAAGTGAACCCGGACCGAGCATTTCATCTCTCTAAGCCTCGATCGACAACAACGTTATCTGTGAACTGGAGACTTCTCTAACCATAACCTCCTTAAAAGATTTTAATGGTTGAATCAGATCATGCCTGAAAGTGATTTAGCACAAGCCCTGGAATCCAATAAATGATCAATAAAATGACGAGCTTTCCAGATTTCTTGGTTAAGCCTAAATTCGACAACTTAATCAACCTAATGGAGATCAGAGTTCCCATTTCCCAATGATTAGAGGAATTATAACACAGTTAACAAGGGGGAGAGTTGGAATTCAAAGACAGACTTTGGTTTCCCTCTGATTGGGTTTGCCCTCAGATGACAGCTTCCAAGCAGTCTCCACCACCCTGTCAGCTGCTCTCAACTTCTGCACATATCTCTCCTTCAGTTCTCACGCCAGCTTACCTTTAGGAAGATCCCCTGGGTCAGACATCGTGTAACCTGGATGTGTTCCTATGCTCTGGTCCAGTGACAAGAACTCACAAAAGTGGAATTGGGACTTAAATACGTCCCTAGACGGCCACACCCCTGTCCCGCCCCCTCCACCTCCTTCTTCCCCAACCACTAATCTGATCCCTGGATCATCCAGAGGCCCCGGATCGCTCCCATTTCTGCCGTTTATCTGATATTTGTTGAGTATAGACTCACTTTGCTATTCAAAGTGAAGTCCACAAGCCAGGTGCATCAGCATCACCTGGGAGCTTGTTAAAATGCAGAATCTCTGTATATTGGTCAAAGCTGATAAACTTGCAGTGAAAAGATTAACAAGTTCTCTGGGATTTACTGTAAAACATGGTGATTAGAGCTAATAATACTGTATTATATACTTGAATGTTGCTAAGAGAGTAGGTCTTAAATATTCTCATCACAAAAAAGAAATGATAGTTACATGACTGGATGGAAGTGTTAGCCAATGGGATGATGGCGAGGATTTTGCAATACATGTATTCGTCAAATCGACACGTATGCTATGGCGGCAATCATCTTGCAATATATAACTGTATCAGATTAACACGCTGTACACCTTAACCTTCACAGTGTTATATGTCAATCATATCTCAATACAGTTGGGGAAAAAATGCAAAGTCTTGGCTCACCCCAGAGGGGCTGAGTCCGAATCTGCATTTTAACGAGACCCCCGGGTGGTTCAAGGGCAGCATTAACGACTGAGGAGGACTGCTGTGCCTCAGGGCCCCTCAAAGGGTAGGGTGCGGCAGGGTCACCTGACCTTATTGGAACACGGATTGCTGGGAGCAGCCCCCAGAGTTTCTGATTCACTAGGTCTGGGGTGGGGCCCTCGGGTGATGCTAGGTGATGGGGACTGGGGATGCACCTGTCGAGAATGAAGTCCAGGCTCTTGCCGTCAGGAAGCTTGCAGACCGCCTACATGTCCTTAGTGGTTAGTACGTGCCTGACGATGTTCTAAGCGCCTGCATATCCTAGTTTATTTAATCCGCTCGATCTCATTTATAGATGAGGAAACTGATAAAAAAGGGAGTTTAATTGACTTGGCCAACATCCCACATCTAGTAGGCGGCAGAGCTAGCCTTCTTCCCAGGTGGTCTTGCTCTAGTAGCCCTGCCTGAACCACCAGGTGCTGTTGCCTCTAAACCCGGTTGCGGGGAGCCAGAGAGCTCACAAGTAAGCAAACAAAACAATGGCTTCAGGGAAGAATCGCAAAGAAAGAAACAAATGTGCTCAAATAGACAGACTGAAGATACTTTAGAATAGCACTTCCAGCAAGTCTTCTAACTGGATTTCTGCCTACTTTTTTGTCCTGGGTTTTGTGCTCTGGACTAGAAAGCATTCAGCCAATTTAAGTATCATCTCAGCTGTAAAAAAAAAAAAAAAAAAATCGCATAATGAGAAATGATAATCACATCATGGGAAAATAATCGCCATCATCATCGGATAATCAGCATCACCTCCCATAATTAGCATGACAAATAATCTAGCTGAGAGGCAAATGGTGAAGAACACATCTTTAGAGCTGAATCAGCCACACCAAGCAACAACGTAAAAGCCACATTTTCCTCTTCTGATGGTGTCAGAAACCAATTTTTAAAGAGCCACCAATCTGCTTTCTCTTTCTGTGGATTTACCTATTCTGGATATTTCATATACATGGAATCATACAATATGTGACCTTTTGTGTCTTAGCATACTGTTTTCTTTTTCTTTTCTTTTTTTTTTTGTGAGGAAGATTGTTGCTGAGCTAACATCTGTGCCACTCTCCATTTAATGTGGGATGCCACCACAGTGTGGCTTGACGAGTGAAGCTAGGTCCATGCCTGGGATCCAAACCTGGGAATCCCGGGCTGCCGAAGGAGAGCGAGTGAACTTAACCACTATGTCACCAGGCCAGCCCCAACTTAGCATACTGTTTTCAAGGTTCATCCTTATATCGTCTATCCATACTTCCTTTTTGTGGCTGAATTATATTCCATTGTATGGACAGACCATAATTTGTTTATCCATTCATCTGTTGATGGACAGCCGGGGGGCAGAGGGGAATAAGGAGTAATTGCTTAATGATTACGGGTTTTATTTTTGGGTGGTGAAAACGTTTTGAACCTAGAAGAGGTGTTGGTCACACAACGTTGTGAGTATACTGAATGCCGCTCAATTGTTGACTTTAAAATGGTTAATTTTATGTTAAGTGCATTTCACCTCAAAAAAAAAAAAAAAGACCCACTAAGAAAGTGCCAAATAAAGTCTCATTTTCAGGAGCCAGCCCCATGGCCGAGTGGTTAAGTTGGTGTGCTCTGCTTCGGTGACCCAGGGTTTTGCTGGTTCGGATCCTGGGCGTGGACATGGCACTGCTTGTCAGGCCATGCTGAGGCGGTGTTCCACAGGCCACAACTAGAAGGACCTGCAACTAAAATATACAACTATGTAGTGGGGGGATTTGGGGAGAAAAAGCAGAAAAGAGACAAAGATTGGCAACAGTTGTTAGCTCAGGTGCCAATATTTAAAAACAGATAAATAAAGTCTTGTTTTATGATTATTAACTTTTTGGCTGGGTGCAGTGTACTTTTCTGATGGTACATGACGCGGTGGGGCTCCCTAAGCCCTTCCCTTTCCTTAGGCGTCTGGGACAGAAACCATTTGGAGGAGGGAGCTTCTCAGTGTGCTGGGGGATTGAGTTGGGGCAAGAGTTCCCCAGCAGCCGAGGGCCTCTCTCTTCCTCTCATGCCCTTGCTGGGGCTGGTGGTCCAGGGGCTTTTACTTCTTGGAGGCCATGAAGTACTTGCTCTAGTCAAATTCATTGCCACACCCAGAAATGAGACTGACGCAGTGCTTATGGAGGGCAATGCCAGCCTCAGCACCAGAGGCGGAAGAGTGGGTGTCCCTGTTAACCTCTCAGGAGACAGCCGGGTCCTCAGTGCAGCCCAGGATGCCTTTTAGGGGGCCCTCTGATATCTACTCCACCACCTTCTTGATGTCATCATAATTGGCGGTTTTCTTCAGGCGGCAGGGCAGATCCATGACCCACATTGGGGGTGTGGACACTGAAGGCCATGGGTGATCTTCCCATTCAGCTCAGGGACAGCCTTGCCCACAGCCTTGGCAGCACCAGTAGAAGCAGGGATGATGGCCCCTTGGCCATCACTGGACAGCTTCCCACAGGGGCCATCCACAGTCTTCTGGGTGACAGCAGGGACTGTTGTCATGAATCCTTCTGTAAGTGAGCGAAAGTGAGGCCACCTTGTTTTTTTTAAAGATTTTATTTTTTCCTTTTTCTCCCCAAAGCCCCCCAGTACATAGTTGTATATTCTTCGTTGTGGGTCCTTCTAGTTGTGGCATGTGGGACGCTGCCTCAGCGTGGCTTGATGGCGTGTCCGCACCCAGGATTCGAACCAACGAAACACTGGGCCACCTGCAGCGGAGCGCGCGAACTTAACCACTAGGCCACGGGGCCAGCCCCAGAGGCCACCTTGTTTTGCTAAATGGTCCCAGCCCCTCCTCTGTGTGACTACTGGCTGCTCTGCACGTACTTTAAAAAATTCACATGCTCTCCTGATTTACGGCCTCTGCTTACTGTACTGCCTGATACCTTGATAAATTAAAACTTTGTTTTATGAGTTTCTTTCCAGGAACAGGCTGACCACAGGCGGGAAATACACCTGCAACGCATCCATCACAGCTGACAGAAGAATAGAACAATGTGATGCCCGGAGCCTGTCATGCCTGGAGACCAACATCCCTGGCCCCCCTCATTGCCCATTTTCCCTCTGTAACTGCCTCAAGATTCTCTAAACCTTGAAGATGGGTTTTGTGAGACATTAGTCACCTATCTTGTGATTAGCCGGCTAATCTAATTAAACTTCCTTTCTCGATCTCTGTTGTGATTAATTGGCTCAGATCACAGCGAGCAGAGCCATCCCATTGCTCGGTCGGTATCACCTCCACAATGCCAAAATTGTCATGGGCGACCTTGGCCAGGGATCCCAGTGGTTGGTGGTGCAGGAGGCATTGCTGACGATCTTGAGGGCGTTGTGATACTTCTCATGGTTCTTGCCCATTACAAACATGGGGCATCAGCAGATGGGGCAGAGACGGTGACCCTTTTGGCTCTACCTTTCAAGAGAGCCCCAGCCTTCTCCAAAGCAGGGAAGACACCAGTTAATTCCACAACATGTTCAGCACGGGTTTCACCCCATTTGACGTTGGTAGGCTCTCCATCCTGGAAGATGGAGATGGGCTTTCCATTGATGACAAACCTTGACTGTGCCACTGAGCCTGCCAAGGTTGGATCATTCTGGAACACATAGACTCTGTAGTTGAGGTCAGTGAAGGGATTATTAATGATGCCCAGGTGCCCAACGTGGCCTGATCCATTTCCTCTGACCTTCACCATTGTGTCTCAGGGACATGCCTAGCAGGCACAAGATTTGGCTGCCTGTTGAATGGGAGGAGCAGAGGGCCTAAACTTTTTAAATTAAATGGTCTCAGAAATGCCTACCTGAGTCTGAAAAAGCATACCTTAAGGATAAGCTTTTAGCTTGAGGGAGAGAGAAGAAGACAATGAATTTCTGAGTCTTAGTGGTGGTTTTCATCCATGGCCATATATCAGCATCCTCTGAGGAGTTTTACAAAATGCCTGGGGCTTCACCCCAGGGTCAGTCAACTCAAATCTCTGTAGGTGGGGCCCAAGAATAAGGATTTGTATACAATCCTCAAATGGCTTTAGTGCACAGGCAGAGTTGGAAACCACTGGCTCAGTTACCATCTTTAAAAGGATTAACTTGGTGTCCGCAGGAGTTCACCTTGGAGTCTGGGGAATAAAAGTGTGCAACAGAGTACTTGGGACAGCTAGTAAGAGCATCACCCCCTGGCTAACACTCCCTGCCTACCTGGAAGACAGTCCCAGGTAAGGAGGCCGGCTGCTACTCACCAAAGTCAGGGGAATTAATCTTCTCAGTGCCTGGATCACTCTCTCTAATCTTATCATAGCTCTCAAAGCTTTATAGTTTGAGTCAATCTCCTGCCTGTCTTTACCAGGAAACCCTTTCCCCATGCCCGCTGGAATTAAGGGTTCAACCTCAACTATCCTACTGGCATCTTCATTCCTCTTGTCTCACTAATCTTTCACACTTTCACTCTAAAATTCCTGAAGATTCGGTTTTCCCTCCAAAGCAAGTGGGGTGTGTTTCTCCATCCACATCCCATTGGTGGGTGGAATATTTATCCACTTTGCGCTTCAGGCTGAAATTTGACTGTTGTTTATCCTTTGCCTTAAACAGATCCAGATAATGTGAAATACATGCCATTAGGCTGGACATCTGCTGCCTTGGACCAGTAGCTTTCCACCAGGGGAATTTTGCCCCCAGTAGACATTGGCAATGTCTGGAGATATTTTTGGATGTGACAGCTGGGAAGTGGGGGCGGGGGGGGGGGGGGGGGGGGGGGGGGGGAGGGGGATGCTACTGCCATCTAGTGGGCAGAAACCAGGGGTGCTGCTAAACATCCTACAACATCCAGGACAGCCTCACACAACAAAGAGGTATCAGGCCTCAGATGTCAATAGTAATAAGACTGAGAAACCTGCCGTAGATTCTACCATCCACTACGCTTCCTTATTGAGGTTCTTTACCGTCATGTTGATTACCTCCTCTCATAGACCCAAGATTGGAATGTCTTCCACCAGATAGTCACATGGCTCCTTCTCATTTCATTCAAATCTCTGCTGAGATAGCACCTCCTCAAAACAAAAATAAACACAAAACCTCCCAAAGACCACCCCCAAAATCAAAACAAAGAAATACTGCCCCTAAGCATTTTATCTTAAAAAGCATCCATTGGTCTCCATCCCTTTGCACTGCCTTCTTTTACTTTTCTTTTTTTTTTTTTTCTTTTGAGGAACATTAGCCCTGAGCTAACATCTGCTGTCAATCCTCCTCTTTTTTGCCGAGGAAGATGGGCCCTGAGCTAACATCCGTGCCCATCTTCCTCTACTCTATAAGTGGGACACTTGCGACAGCATGGCTAGACAAGCAGTGTGTAGGTCTGCACCTGAGATCTGAACCAGCAAACCCCAGGCCACTGAAGTGGAACGTGCTAATTTAACTGCTGCGCCACTGGACTGGCCCCTGCCTTATTTGTCTTGAGCACATTT
The DNA here is from genome assembly GCF_021613505.1 of Equus quagga. Lineage (NCBI taxonomy): Eukaryota > Metazoa > Chordata > Mammalia > Perissodactyla > Equidae > Equus > Equus quagga. Next base: position 85,892,358 of record NC_060279.1, read on the forward strand.
ATCACTTCTTAGCATCAAATTACCTATCTCTTTGTTGTCTTTTTCTTTTACTGAATGTAAGATCTATAAAATCAGGGCCTCTTTTGTTTACTGCTGAATTCATTCATTTATTTAACAAATAGTAAGTGACCGACTATTCCAGTCACTATCATAGACCCCAGGGATGTAGAGGACACAAACAAACCCACACGGGTTTATGGTTTAGGGAAATTACATCATCCTTCAGGTGGAATGCAACTAAAGCATGGAGAAGTTTTAAGCCTGTGACCTGATTCAAGCAATCAATTAATCACTTCACTCAATTGATCTTCAGCAATTTATTGAGCTCTTTACGTCTAGTCTCTGTGGACACAGGGATGAAAAACAGTCATTGTCTCCATGGAGGTTATTTTTCCCCTGGTCGAGGACTCTCATGATAAATTAGTAAACATAAACAAATTCATATTTTTATTTTTTAATTTTTTTAATTTTTAATTTTTTTGCTTTTTCCCCCAAACTCCCCCAGTACATAGTTGTATATTTTAGTTGTGGGTCCCTCTAGTTGTGGCATGTAGGATGCCACCTCAGCATGGCCTGATGAGCGGTGCCATGTCCACACCCAGGATCCAAACCAGCGAAACCCTGGGCCGCTGAAGCGGAGTGCGCCAACTTAACCACTTGGCCACGCAGCCTGCCCCAAATTCGTATTTTTAGAGAGTGATGAGTGATGAAGAGAATAAAGCAAGATAGTAATGGGGAATACGTGGGAGGGAGTGTGGGGTCACGGCAATAATCTAGTTATGCTGATCAATGAGTCCCCTCACAGGAGCGAATTGAATGTTGAGAAGGATATATCCTGATGTATATACTAGGTCCTAATCTTCCCCAAATAACCAGTACCCAAAAGACCACTAAGATGACTCCATTTGGAAAGCCTCCAACTCATTTATTGGGTGACATGAAGGTGGCTAGTTTTGAGTGGACCCAGAGGAAGGTTAGGCCGTGCAGCATGTCCAGGCTGGTGGTACTAAGCTCCTTGACACTTGGGGTACATATTACAGCAGTTCCAACGGTGTCTAGCAGTATCCGTGGTGATGAGGATGCTCTGAAGTCGTTGGCAAGCACCTGTTCAAGAATCACAGTGCAAATTCCAGAGTCCTGGAGCAAGGCCGTGCCTTCTGCAGCAGAGAACGACTCACTATTTGAAATGCGGTTCCTGGCATGCCACTGAGCCATAATAGATACTGAACACCTGAAATGGGACATCAAGAAAAGCCCATCGTTATCTGGGTGCAGTTCGACCCTCCAAGCATAGCATTGGGTGGGTGCGGCAGCAATCTGTTGTACAATGGAAGACAGCCGAGCGGGTCCAGAGGGCACAAGTTAGTTACATGAACTATTGTCACAGACTCCCATGTCACCTAATACAGTTGTACTGATATCTCTTCTACTCACACTTGTGGTCTTATGGGGTTTCCTATGACCAGCTGATAGAGAAGGAGAAAACACCAGTCTGCTTCACAGGTGGGTCAAGTCAACATGTTGGCACTAGCTGAAAGTTAACTGCAGCTCCTTCACAGTTCTTCTCAGAGGTGGCCGTATAATCGTTAGCGAAAGGAACTTATCCCAGTGGGCAGAGCTGGGACCAGTATCCATGGTTTCCCACTTTGTATGAAGAGAGGTGTGGCCTGAAATAGGTTATATATGGGCTCCTGAGCAGTGGAAAATTGCCTGGCTTGTTGGTTAGGGAAAAGAATAAGATTGAAAGATGAAGCCAAAGAAGTCTGTGGGCAAAGTAGGTCAATGGACCTATGAGAAAGGGCATGAAGCATGTAGATCTTTGTGTCTCAGGTTGATGCCCTCCAGAGAGCATTCCCCACAGAGAAGGACCTCAACAACCAGGGAGAGGATGCTATATTTAGTGGATGTAATCTAGACTCTTTCCTCAGACCAGCCCTTGTGTAATGAGCCACGAACAGGGACATAGTAATAGGAGTGGAGGCTACAGATGGGCCCAATAGCATGAGCTTCCTCTCACCTAAGCAGATCTAATTATTGCTGCTTCAGAATTCCTGATCTCTTCACCGTGAAGACCTCGGTATGGCACTACACTTCAAGGAGAACAACTAACCACTTATGGGCAAATTGACGACATGAGGTCCCTCCCACTCTGGAAAGGGAAGTGATGGAAATGATTCATACTGGAATGAATGCATATCCTCCATATGGGTTTACTTTTTTTGCCCATGGTGCCTTCACCAGCACTACTCTCTTAGAGCCTATGGAATGCCTTCTTTCCTGATATGAGATCTTACATAATACCACCTCAGACCAAGTGATTCATTTCGTGCTGAAGATGTTACATTGATATGTGCATGACTATGAAATCCACTGTTCATATCATATATTTCATTACACAGAAATCGCTGCTCCAGTGGAATGATGGGATGGCTTGTTAAAGGCTCAGCTCAGGTACCAGCTCAGGAATAACATCCTGTGGAGTTGGGGTGCTGTCCTTCAAGATGCAATATATGCATTCAACCAACAGTCAGTATAAGGCGCTGTGTCCTAAGAGCTAAAATACACAAGTCTAGCTATCAAAGGTGAATGTAGCATTGGCTTTTACTGCTACCATTTCTAGGGACACACTTAAAGAATTTGTGCTTCCTGTCCCCCAGCCTTAGGATCTATGGGATGAGATGCCTTCATTTTCAGAAGGAGAACACTTCTAACAGGAAACATGGTAAGGATTCCTGCCTGGTTAGTTTGGGCTTTTCATGCTGATTAGTGGGCAGAGAAATGAGTTACTTCACTGGCATGGATAACCAATCTGGTCATTACGAGGAACTAGGGTTACTGCTACATAGTGGGGTTGGGAAGGCATATATCGAGAACTCAGAGGATTCCCTATGCTCAACAATCATGGTGAACAGGAAATTGCACAAGTACAGCCCAATAAAAGAAAGTGACTGAGATAACACCAAGGGAAGGTGACATAAGACTCAGGAGAATTAGAGAGTCTTGATACCTGGTATCAAACCTTATTAATAATTCCAAGGATACAGCTAATTGCAAGACACAGGCAAAGCAGAGAGAAATATGAGACAACCAACACAGCTGCTCAGGCCCTTCCTGCCACATTAGAATGATCCTCGGCCCTGATTTAAAATATGAGGTCTTCATTTAAGTGATAAATAAATGTGGGGGCCTCACTTAAGCATAGCTAGTTATTTTGATCCACATCTTGCTCTCTCCCTTTTATTCTTTGATAATTAAATAGCAGACACTGAAATTTTCCACTGGTCCATGCCTCATAAACCCTTAAATTCCAGGTTTGTTGACTATAAGCCATCTAGAAAGACCAGGTATATCCTGTTAATAGATAAGGACTCTGAGTCGTTCTCCTCCAATAAATGCCATGAGGACGTCTGAGTAGCATGTTTACAGAGAGGTTTGACCAAGTCATTTGTCCTTGGGTAACACCAAGATAGAAAGAATGGATTAAAGATCAGCTGCTAACTCTTTCCTTCCTAGCAACCTAGGATTTAGACCTCTCAGAAATGAAGGCCTGAATCGCCCCATCAGACAAATGGCTTAGACAAAATGCGGTGCTGATCCATCATGACAGAATCTAGAAGATGTGGTGGAAGAGAGAGATGAATGTCAGTAATGGTATTGGGACTAAGCTACCATGGGGACTGTGGCTTGTTCCACTAACCATACTGTATCGAGAATTTTATAGAGATTGTGGCTGAATCCTTCCTGAAGGACTCAATGACGAGGTGGAACTTAATATGGGAATGAGCATATTTAAGAAGCACAAGGATTGTGCAGTAGCAGATGTCAATATCACATCCCCTTGGTATGCCTCTAATTTCAGTCTGAGCTTCACTGTACAATCTCACGTAAACATAAACACACTTTATCCTGCCATAATCTCATCTCAAGCACGGGCCATGCATCCTTCTGCATTCAGTCCAAGTCTTTTCTGATCCTCTTTACCCCAAAGAAAATAACAGCCCATAATTGCAGAAAGTCATTGCCAGCCCTGGTGGTCTAGTGGTTAAGATTCGGTGCTCTCATTGATGTGGCTTATGTTCATTTTCTGGTCAGGAAACCACACCATCCATCTGTCGGTTGTCATACTGTGGCAGCTGTGTGTTGCTGTGATGCTGAAAGCTCTGCCACCAGTATTTCAAATACCAGCAGAGTTGCCCATGGTGGCCAGGTTTCAGCAGAGCTTCCAGACTAAGACAGACTAGGAAGAAGGACCTGGCCACCCACTTCCGAAATAGGTCATGAAGACCCTATGAATAGCACTGGAGCATTGTCTGATGTAGCACTGGAATGTGAGAGGATGGCACCAGAAGACCAGGCAGGGCTCTGCTCTTGTGTACACAGTGTCACTAGGAGTTGAAACCAACTCCATGGCACTAACAACAAATTGCTTCCAGGGGTAACCCTCAGCCAATGGGGGTGAAATTTGGTACATAAATGTCCCAACCTCCCATCTTTCTGGCAGGGGATTATATGAGTCATCATATATACTCTGTAGTAGGTTCAAAGGAATCAAGCCTCCATTGCTCACATCGTGGATTTCACCTTCCTTCTCTACCTTGCTCTCTCTGCTGCCTCCCTCTTGTCTTTTGGGATCAGTTTTCAAATAAAAGTCTTAAACTCAAGTCCTTGTGTCAGGCTCTGATTTGGGGAACCTAAATTAAGACAGTGTCATTCTGATAAACTGAATGGGGAAGAGGTGTGAGAAACAGACACAAAAGTGGAAGATCTTCATCCTGCCAAACAAATGAATCTGTTAGAGATAAAATAGCCAGAGCACAGAAGATCAGAGACAGAACAATGGGAAGAAATGAGAGTTCATGCCATTGCTTTTCCCACACATTGCTTTCTCTCCAATTGTTGGTACTGCCTTACCCTACATTTAACATAGTCTTTTTAGGGGAAAGATATGGTGGATCAGGAGTCTATCAAAATGCATGTGGTGAAGAGAAAAACTGTTCACTGGAAATAACAAAAGTTCTACCAGCGACCCCAAATCTGTCTCCACATCTTCTTCAAGTCAGTTCAAGAAGACACATCCATGATGATTCCTGCTCTAACTGAAAATAAGAGAGTTCATGAGTGAGGGATCAAATCAATGGCTAGAACTTAGGAGTTCCAAATGCTGAGACGAGGGTGTTCCACGCCATGGAATTGGGAACTGAAATTGAGGTCTGATGGAAGGTTACCAGACTGGCCTGCAGGGATCCTGTGACTGTGAAACACAGAGAGCAGAGTCCACAGAGGCGGAGGAACAAAAGCGAGATGAGCAGGTCGGAGCAGGAGTCTAGGAGCTGTGTGGTGGGGGGATCTTTCCGGGGCAGGGATTGGAGGATGTGTGGGTGAAATGTTGGCCTTGATCTTGGTCACACTGGCCTTGACTTATCATCCAAGCCTTCACTGTTGTTCTCTCTGCTGCTGCTTTTATGCCCCTCCTCTTTCCCGATTGAGTCTAGCCCCTGTTTAACCAGAACTGGGGAATGTGCAATGGGTAGGCTGCCTCAAGAGTTCTCCTCTTCCTTCCAAAGGTGGCTGCTTTGGGGTCAGAACATTTGCTTCACACCTCTTCATCCTAGAGAAAATGAAGAGGACCCCTCCCCACTTGCCTCTGGCTAGGTGTTTCCAGAAGGAATAAAGGAGATCTGGGATGGAAATGAAAGGATTACAAGAAAGGAGAAAGATCAAGAACCTTGAAGGAGGATGGAGACAGAGATAAATCTGTCTCAGAGGATCTTTTGTGGAGTTCAACAAGGTTACTCCGTGGCTTGGTCAGAAGATCCAGGCTTAGGGTATTCTGAATGGGGTCTGGAGCGTGGGGTCCTCAGGGATTATCCTGAAAGGTTTTGGGGCCTTGGAGACCCTTAGGAAATTCCTGGAATGAGGTTAAGAGTGCATCTGATAGGCCCAGAGTGGGGACGGGTTCTTTATTCAAGAAAGCATCTTGGTACTTGGAAATACCCTGGTTGAACAGATTCAAGGGAAGGATGGAATACATAATTGGTGGGTCCTGTACATCGGTGGCATTCAAATTCTTTTACCTGGGTCTCATAATAAGAAATAGATTTTCCAACATGACCCACTACACACACATACGTATAACTAAAAACTTGTACATGCACATTGATCTGTTCTAATCTGCCTTTGTCTACTCTCTTTTTAAGATCTAAATATAGTGAACACATTAATTTCATGATCCACTAATCTGTCATCATCTGGAGTTTGAAAAACTGCTGAAATGGGGAAAGGACAGTCTTTTCAGTAAATGGTGTTGGGACAACTGAATATTCATATGAGAAAAAAAGGTATTTGACCTCTACCTATACATAAATTAATTCTAGTGGGTTGTGGACATAAATGTGAAAGGCAGAACATTAAAGCTTACAGATGAGCTTCATGACTTTAGGCTAGGAAGACATCTCTTAAACAGAAGGAAAAAATACTAACTATATAATGAAAACAGGATTTCGAAGAGATATCTGCACTCCCATATTTATCACAGCATTATTCACAATAGCCAAGATATGGAGACAACCTAAGTGCCCATCAATGGTGAATGGATAAAGAAAATGTGGTCTACATACACAAAGGAATATTATTCAGCCATGAGCAAGGAGGACATCCTGCCATTTGTGACAACATGGGTAGACCTTGAGGGCGTTATGCTGAGTGAGGCAAGTCAGACAGAGAGAGACAAGTACTGTATGTCATTACTTATATGTGGAATCTAAAAAAGCCAAACTGGTGGAAACAGAGTAAAATGGTGGTTATCAGGGGATAGGGGTTGGGGGGGATAAGACAGATGTTGTTTCAAGGTACAAACTCACAATGAGTAGTAAATAAGCCATAGAAATCCAATCCACAGGGTAATGAATATAGACAACAATATTGTACTATAATCATCAAACACGCTAAGAGACCAGAACTTAATTATTCCAACTACTAAAAAGAAAGGATAATTATGTAATATGGTAGAGGTGCTAATTATTGCTACAATGGGAATCATATCATAATATATAAATGTATCAAATTAACATGTTGTATACCTTAAATCTATATACAGTGTCATATGTTAAATATATTTAATAAAACAAATACTAAGTATGAAAGACTGAAACATTTCGTTGTATTAAAATTAAGGATTTATGTTAATCAAAACACTGATTCCCCACAACATAATGGTAGGCACCTAAATCTGAATCTCCCTTCATCCTTTAAAAATCAGACCCATCAACAGAAGGACAAATAAGATCACCCATTGTCCACAGCGATGGCATAACAGATGGATCTTGATCCTACCTCATCCCACACATGAAAATCAAACACAAATAAATTACAAATCTACAATAAGAAGGTAAAACAATACTTTTCTTTTTGTTTTAAAACAATACTTTTTTAGACGGCAATATAGAAGAACACTTTTATGGTACAGGAGTAGGCTAAGATTTACTAAAAAGGATACAAAAATTTTTACAATGAAGAAAGAGATATAAATAAGACTCTGTTAAAATGAAGGACTTCTGTTCTTAAAAAGACATCATTAAGAAAGTGAAAAGGCAATCTGCAGAGTGAGAACAGATGTGTTTAACAAAGGACCCACATCCAGATGACAAAGAACCCTTACAAATCAGTAAGGAAAGACACCAATCCCACAGAGAAATGAGCGGAAGACTTGGACAGAAAAACAAGGCAGGAAGGAGTGACGTCAGCATCACAGCGGCGTGACAGTTCTCCTCTTTATCCCCCCTTTTATTTTTATTTATTTATTTTTTGTTTATTTTATTTTATTTTATTTTATTTTATTTTATTTTGAGGAAGATTAGCCCTGAGCTAACATCTGCTGCCAATCCTCCTCTTTTTGCTGAGGCAGACTGGCCCTGAGCTAACATCCATGCCCATCTTCCTCTACTTTACATGTGGGATGCCTGCCATAGCATGGCTTACCAAGTGGTGCACAGGTCCGCAACCGGGATCCAGGCCAGAAGCCCGGCCACCAAAGGAGAACGTGGGAACTTAACCACTGCACCACCAGGCCAGCCCTATCCCCTCTTTTAAACAAATGAGATATACATTCAGGAACAAAAGTGCCTTTGTGGGTGTTGTGGGATCTAGCACCAAACACCAAGGGACCCAAGAGGGGTCTCACCCACCTGTGCATCCGGCAACAGGCAGGCAGACCTCTGTATGGGATGTGGAACCTGCGGGGCCAGTGAACCTGCCTAGACCCCTCTTAGGGTGGTCAGCGGGGGACAAAATCTGGAGAATGCTGACCTGTGCAGATTCCCATTCAGGAGAGAGAATTTGCAGAGGTCCAGCCTTCTGGAGAAGAAATTCCAGCATGCCACTGGAGAAAAAAACAGAAACAAAAACACAACCAACAAATCCCCAAAACCCAAAAAACAAAACGAGTTTGGTGGCAGTGGATGCCTCAGGAAGAGAAACTTTCCCAGTGGGTCCCCCTCCCCCAAGGAAACACTGCGCGGGGCTGATCCATCTGGTGGGAGTGACCTGTCCCATGGAGGGGGGCAGGAGGTGGCGGCGGGGGGGCGGGGGGGTTGGGGGAGCGGGAGGTTGCGGGCGGTTGGGGGAGGAAGAGAGCGGTGAGATAGGGCCCCGCTACCCGGGGACACGGGTGGAGAAACTTGTTTCGCTACGGCAGCACCCAGAGTACTGCGGAGGGACCTACATGTCTAGGGAGAGGAAGGACATTGGCAAAGAGGCAGATAAAAATTTCAAAGGGCATTAAAGGGATTGCTCTCAGCAGGGAGTCCACCCGGGAACCTCTGGGTTTACCACACCTGAGGATCTCCCTACGGGGTCCCTGGGCATCCTCAACGCCTGGAGTGCTAAACGCACCCCTCCCCGCACTCTGCGGGGGCCGCTGGTGCGAGCGTCCCTGTGCAGCCAGAGAGAGCTCGGGTAGACAGGGATCTCGCTCAGCAAACAGGACACGGTCTACAGCTAGGGAGAAACCACAAACTTGAGCTATAGTGCCACCTTCTGGAAAACAAAAGAGGTATTTAATAGCCAGCCCGGTGAGTTGTAAGAACCAGAAGAGACATAAAAGCTTAAGAATTCTGCCACAAGAGGGAGCAAGAAGAGCGGAGCAGGTGTACCAACGCAAAGAGAGAAAACCAGATAATAATATCATCGAACAGAATACCCCATCTGAAGGTGACTAGTAAAGATTTAAGGAGGTGTCTGCTACTTCAAATGCAAAAGCACCAATGCCAAACTACAAGGAACGAAAAATCATGGAAACGTTTTTTAGTGGAAACATGCCACTATAAAGAGAAAATAATTCTTTAATAACCAACGTTAAAGGCACAGAATTTTGTGATCTAGCAGATAAAGAATTCAAAACTGCTGTTTCTTTATTACAGATTTTTTTTTCCCCTGAGGATCATTTGCCCTCAGCTAACATCTGTTGCCAATCTTCCTCCTTTTTTATGTGAGCCCTGCCACAGCGAGGCCACTGACAGGGCAGTGCTGTAGGTCTGTGCCAGGAAGCAGAGTGCATTGAACTTGATCACTAGACCACTAGGGCTGGCCCCAAATTGCTGTTTTGAAGAAACTCAATGAACTACAAGAATACTCAGAAAGATAATTCAGAGAAATCTCAAGAAAAAAAATCAAAATGGGATTTTTACAAGAGGTAGAAATCATAAAAAAGAATGTAACAGAAATTCTGGAACTGAAGAATTCAATGAATGAAATGAAAAATGCAGTAAGGAGCATCTTCAGTAGAGTACAGCAGATGGAAGACAGAATATGTGATTAGAGGACAGGAATTTTGAAATAATCCATTTAGAGGTGAACAAAGAAACAATGAAAAGGAGTGAAGAAAGCCTACCTGATCTATGGAATTCCATCAAAAGTACAAATATCACAATAATCAGGGATCCAGAAGGAGAAGAGAAGAAGAAGAGAGCAAAAATTTATTTAAAGAAATAACTACTCAGAAATTCCCAAACCTGGGGGGAGAATTGGACATCCAAATACATGAAGCTTATAGACCACCTGATGATCCCAATGCAAAAAAAAACCTTCTTCAAGAAATATTATAATGAAACTGTCCAAAATCAAGGACTTGGGGCCGGCCAGTGGCACAGCAGTTAAGTGCACACATTCCACTTTGGCGGCTGGGGTTCGCAGGTTTGGATCATGGGTGCGGACATGGCACTGCTTGGCATGCCATGCTGTGGTAGGCATCCCACATATAAAGTAGAGGAAGATGGACACGGATGTCAGCTCAGGGCCAGGCTTCCTCAGCACAAAAGAGGAGGACTGGCAGTAGTTCGCTCAGGGCTAATCTTCCTAAGAAAAAACAAAAACGAAAAACCTCCCCTCTCTCTTGGGAGTGGCCCCTCTCCGAAGTGCGAATTTCTGGCAGCCTTATTCCTCAGAATTTCCTGCTTTTAGTCAGATAAGGGAAGCTCCGAGAAGGCTTCTCTCTGCAGCTGGTGAATCTCAATTGTCTTCCGTTTAAAATAATCTTCATTCCTACTCTGGGGTGCACAGAACCAATGAAAACTCTCCGCAACAGCTTAAGCCACTTCATTCTATCTTATCCTTGTGCGCTTCGCTTTTAAGAAATTAATGTAAGACTCAAGTACTACGTTTAAATCCCATTTTGGTGGTTCGTGTCCAGTGGTTTAGCATGTGGGTTATTTGAAGCCTGTCATAATCTGGTCTGTCAGTCCTTCGCCAGCAGCCTCCGCGGCACGACTCTCGGCTCCCGTGTTTTCCTCCCGTGAACCAGTAGCACTCGCTACATCTCACATCGCCTTGCCCTTCTCTGCCTGCATCCTCAGCCCTCTCAGCAAACCGAGCTCCTTGCAGCACGGGACCAAATCACACTCGTCTTTATCTGCTTCGGTACCTGCGTGCGCAAGGCTGGGCGCATGCGCAATGCTTGTGACATGCTTTTGCGGCGTGAAATAACAATCACAGATTTTAAGCTCCCCTTCTTCCAGTTGCGGCCCAGCTCTGCTTGGGGGTCCCCGACACTTGAGTGCCTAGGTCACATGCAGACTGGACAGCTGAGGAGCATAAGACTGGGAGGGAGGAGGGCTGTGAGTGGGGTCCCCTGTTACAACAGCTCCCTACTTCCCAGGTTCTTTGATGATCAAATGGATTCAACCGTTTGAAAATCTTTTCTTTTTTTTTTCTTTTTTTAATCAGTTTCATTTCTGTACTTTTTTTTTTAAGATTTTATTTTTTTCCTTTTTCTCCCCAAGGCCCCCCAGTACATAGTTGTATATTCTTCGTTGTGGGTCCTAGTTGTGGCATGTGGGACGCTGCCTCAGTGTGGTTTGATGAGCAGTACCATGTCCGCGCCCAGGACTCGAACCAACGAAACACTGGGCCGCCTGCAGCGGAGCGCGCGAACTTAACCACTAGGCCACGGGGCCAGCCCCTGAAAATCTTAGAACCATGTGATCCAGCGATTCTACTTCTGGGTACACACCCGAAAGAATTGAAAGCAGAGTCTCAAAGACACATTGTAGACTCATGTTCATAGCAGCATTATTGGTAATAGCTAAAACATGGAAGCAACGCAAATGCCTGTGACCACTGAATGGATAAGCAAAATGTGGTACACCTATTTAACAGAATATTATTCAGCATTATAAAGGAAGGAAATTTTGACACACGCTACAACATGGATCGACCTTGTGGAAATTACACTGAGTGAAATAAGCCTGAAACGAAATGACAAATATTGGATGATTCCGCTTCTAGAGAGGTCAAATTCATAGACAGACAGTAGAATGGTGGTTGTCAGGGGCTGGGGGAGGGGGAAGGGCGAATCGTTTAATGGATTCACAGTTTGCAAGATGAAAAGAGTTCCCGGGTTTGGTTGCACAAAGTGTGAATTTAACGCTACTGAACTGCACACTTAAAAATGGTGAAGACGGTAAATTTTATGTTATGTATATTTTACCACAGTTAAAAAAAAAAAATGTCTTAGAACCATCCCTTGAGGGTAACCTCGTCAACGTCTGACGGTATCACTGCAGATGCGCTCCGCCCCGCCCCGCCCCTTCCCACCTTACCCGCCCAGGGATTAAGCGTTGTCTTTTGTGCGCCTTGGCTCCCAGCTGCGCTTTTTAGAGATATCTATCAGCTCCTTCCCACCGCGGCTTAAACTCAGCCTCACTGACCCCGACCCAGTGCTCCAGGCTCTCTGCTCCAACAACTCGGTAAGTCTTGGGTAACTTCCCCTCTGTAGGAGTCAGGGTGCCCGAGTTTGGATATTGCTAAAGAGACCTCAGCAACCCAAGCGTCCGGTTGCGTCAGCCTGGCTCCAGCCTGAGTGTGAAAGACTCATTTTCCAGATGAAAGCGGGAGCTGGGAGCTGTGTGTGAGAAAGGGTGGTGGGGGGGCGGGGGGGGGGGGGGGGGGGAGACTGAGTGTCTGGAGGCTCAGACAGTTTTTTTGGCTTGTGTTAAAACAATATTAAAGATGAACACTTATATAGGGTTTATAGTGTGTGGACCACTGATTTCGGTCTCCTATACATGGGTTTGCCACACCCAGCAGCTCCATGAAGCTGGCTCTATTATCACAGCATTTTAAAAAAAGTGTGGTAAGACACCTAACATAAAATTAACTATCTTAACCATTTAAAAAAAAATTTCTTTATTTATCAAGAGAAACTATTCCTTAGCCCATATATTCATGTTTCATAATTCAGGCACACAGGTTAATGAGTGACAAACTTCCATGGAACTCAAACCAAAGAAATTCTTTACATTCCAAAGTCACTTTGCACTCTGAAAGAGACCAGCTTTCCTCAAAATCTTTCCTGGAATCACAATTTCTGTAGGAATCTGCATCTGCCTTCTTTCTTGGTACAGCCACAGCAAACTTACAGAAAGCCGCAACCTCCAGGAATACACTGAATGCTCTAATAATATGAAATCGCAGATGCCTGGCCAGAAGGTCACCCATCTGAGCTTTCGTCAAAGCACTGGAGGTCGTGGTAGTTATTCTCAGGTCCTCGGTGCCTGCCCGCCACCTTCCTGAGGTCACGGCAGGGGCACACAGAGGTCGATGACAGTGAGAGGTCACGGCTGGGATGCAGTCACGACTCAGCTCCAAGGCAGACCTGGCGCAGGGAGGGGGAGGTGGCAGCTACGGAAACCTAAATGAGGGATGGGACAGAACTCACCTTAACCATTTTTAAGTGTACTGTTGAACATCTTAACCATTTTTAAGTGTACAGTTCAGTCCTGTTAAAGTATATTTACATTGTTGTGTGATGGATCTCCAGAACTTCTTCCATCTTGCAAAACTGTAACTCTGTCCTCATTTAACACTCAGTCCCTCTAGCTCCTGGCAGCCACCATTCTACTTTCTGTCTCTATGAATCTGACCGCTCTCTAGGTACTTCACAGAAGTGAAATCATGGAATATTTGTCTTTTTGTGATTGGCTTACTTCACTTAGCATAATGTCTTCAGGGTTCATGGAGTTGTAGCATGTGTCAGAATTTACTTACTTTGTAAGACTGGGTCACATTCCATTGAGTGTATATACCACATTGTGTTTATCCATTCCTCCGTGGATGGACGTATGGGTTGCCTCCATCTTTCTGCTGTTGTGAATAACGCTGCTGTGACCATGGGTGCACAAATATCTCTTGGAGACCCTACTTTCAATTCTTTTGGGTATACACCCAGAAATGGAACGGCTGGTTCATATGGTAATTCTATTTTTAATTTTTTGAGGAATTGCCATACTTTATCCATAGCAGCTGCACCATTTTACATTCCTACTAACAGTGCACAAGTGTTGGTCAGCAGCATTTGAAGAAGAAGGAAACGGATCCAGAGATGTAAGTGACTTGTTCAAAGGCACACAGCTAGCAGTGATGCCAAAATTCCAGTCAGTTTCCTGCCTCCTGAATCTTTCCTTTTAACCAAAATGCTAAATGAACTTTCTATTTTGAGGGGCAGAAGCCCCCTGACAATACTTGTGCTGACTGGCTCAGCCCTGCCCACCAGAGCGGTGTCCTCAGGAGACACTCCTTGATCGAAGGAGTAGGAAACAAACTGCTGACATTTCTGATTCAGACTGAAGATTAGTCCTCCCTCCCTCCAGGCAACTGGGAGGCCACTCTGCTTTGTTGTCTTGACTGATCTGGGCTAGACTCTCTCCCTCCCTATAAATCCCATCACATTTCACCCTGACTTTGACTTCCAATTCCTTTTCACTCTGCAAGCTAGGAAACAAAGCTATCAGGCTTCAGGATCTTTGGCAAAGACATGGGTGGAGCGTGAGCTGTCTGATGCCAAGTGCCATCTATAGTCTCTTCACAGGTATCAAGTAAGGGAGGGAGTAATGATGGTAATCATTTTCCTGCTTTATAGAGGAAGGGAGGAAAAGAGTGGGATGGAGCTGGTGCACAATCAGATAACACGGCAGAGCTGGACATGGAGCTGTGTGATTTGGCTTCAAAAGTCAGCACTCTTATCCACTCAACTCATGGCACTTAAGCAGCTACTATGTGCCAGGCACTGTACTGGGAGCTTTTGCTTGCTTCTCTTCATGCAACCCTTCCAGTAACTTTAAAACATATTAAAAGTCTTCCTTACATTTGAAGAAACTGAGGCTCAGACATGGATGGCTTACCCAGTATGTTCTTTCACCATTGCTCTGTGGAACTGGTCTTATGTCCCACTCCCAGAGCTAAGGGTGGATGCACATTCTTGATGGCTTTCTGTCTTGTTTTCTTAGCAGATCTTAGCCTCCTCTTCAACTCCATCTAGCATGCTGTGTCAGAATGTTCGCCATTTTGGCCAGAAGCTGGTTCGCAGGCGGCCCCTGGAGCCAACCGAGAGGTCTGAGAGTCAACTGGCCCGTTGTCTGAACACCCTAGATCTGGTGGCTTTGGGTGTGGGCAGCACCCTGGGAGCAGGAGTGTACATCCTGGCTGGTGAAGTGGCCAAGGACAAAGCTGGACCAGCGATCGTCCTCTCCTTCTTGGTAGCCGCCCTGTCTTCAGTGTTGTCTGGACTCTGCTACGCGGAGTTTGGGGGCCGGGTACCATGCTCTGGCTCTGCATATCTCTACAGCTATGTCACAGTGGGACAACTGTGTGCTTTCATCACTGGCTGGAACCTCATACTCTCCTATGTCATTGGTGAGATGAAAGGGTTGGGGGGCAGTTGTGGGGGAAACAAGGGACTTAAGATCAGGAACATAGGAGGGGGGGATTGGGGTCTTCCCACTCATCCGTGAGCACTTTGCTATAAACCTTGTGAGAGGAAGTGAGTAACAGTGCAGGAAAACCCTAAAACTTCATTCTACTCAACGCTCTCCTGCTTTCCTTAAATGACTGAACCAAGATAAATGGGAACTGTAGGAGGTGGGGAAGAGTTCTTTGGGATGAGAGGAAGGGAGAGACAAGCTTCATTCCCTCACCTGATTGGAAGTCTTTGCTCAGCTGTCGCCTTTGTGGGATTTTCCCCACGAGTCTATTTAAGACTTCAACCCTCATCTCCCAGCGTCTCCCCATCTCATGTTACTGTTTTCTTGCATAACACTGATCTCCTTCTAACATATTAAACACTTGACTTATTTCGTGAATCATCTGTGTCTATTCTCCCAACACCATGAAAAGAAACTCTTTGAGATTAGGTATTTTGTCTGTTTTTTTTTTCTCTCTCTCTGAAAATATATCCTACGGCACACAGTAGGGGTTCAATTTACATTTTTCGACCAGTGTTCCTCCTTCTGCCACTGCAGGAGCCGCCAGCGTGGCCAGGGCCTGGAGCAGCACCTTCGACAGCCTGACTGGGAACCACATTTCTCGGGTCCTGCAGGGAAGTTTCTCTCTGCATGTGCCCTACGTCTTGGCCGAGTACCCGGACTTTTTCGCGCTGGGCCTGGTGCTGCTGGTCACTGGTGAGGCAGGGGTCAGAGACAGGATGGAAAAAGCGGGCGGCGCTGGGGTGGGAGAGGCTTGGGGTGGTGGAATGGTGGGGGGAGACTGGAAAGAAGGATCTGCCATATGAGAGACAGCAAGGCAGGAAATATACCATTGTTTCCCACCCTCAGCATTATTGGCCTTTTGGGCTGGATCAGTCTTTGGTGTGCAGCGCTGTCCTGTGCATTGTAGATCTTTTTTAAAAATCATTATCAGATGTTGAGTAGCATCCTTAGTCTCTACTCACTAGATGCCAGTGGCACCCAACCCCCCAAATTATGATAGTCGGAATGTCTCCAGACATTGCCAGATGTCCTTTGGGGTACAAAATCACTCCCAGCTGAAAACTACTTAGAATGACAAGTTTTCTTCCTCTGTACTGAGACCAAAGATTTTTTTTTTCAGTTGAGGTGAAATTCACATAACATAAAATGAACTATTTTATTTTGTCATATTTTCCCCAGCTTTATTGAGATATAATTGACATACACCACTGTGTGTAAGTTTCAGGTGTATAACGCAATGACTTGATACACATCTATATTGCAAAATGATTACCACAATAAGAAATTAACCATTTTATTTTATGTTTTTATTTTTTTAAAGATTTTATTTTTATTTTTTATTTTTCCTTCTCCCCAAAACCCCCCAGTACATAGTTGTATATTCTAGTTGTGGGTCCTTCTAGTTGTGGCACATGGGATGCCGCTTCAGCATGGCCTGATGAACGTTGCTAGGTCTGCGCCCAGGATTCGAACTGGTGAAACCCTGGGCTGCCAAAGTGGAGTGCATGAACTTATCCACTCGGCCACGGGGCCAGCCCTGAAACAACCATTTTAACGTGTGTAATTCAGTAGCATGATGTTCTGCAACTGCCACCTGCAGCTAGTTCCAAAGCATTCCATCGTCCCAAAAGGAAACCCTGTACCCAGTGAGCAGTCACTTCCTACCTCCCCCTCCCCCCAGCCCCTGGGCCCCACTAGTCTGCTTTCTGTCTCTATGGATTTAGGAATTTTGGACATTTCATATTCCATCTTTCCCACAGGAATACTGGTTCTGGGAGCTAGTGAGTCAGCCCTGGTTACCAAAATGTTCACGGGCTTGAACCTTTTGGTTCTCAGTTTCATCATCCTCTCTGGCTTCATTAAGGGAGATCTGCACCACTGGCAGCTCACAGAACACGACTACAAATTGGCCACATCTGGATCCAATGACACATCTAGGTTAGGAGGGCAGTCTGCCAAGGTTGTGTGTGTGTGTGTGTGTGTGTGTGTGGAGGGTGCAGAGCTGGAAATAAAGTGATCTGAGCTGACAATCCAGATGATGGGGGCAGGGGTGGGAGTGGGGGCTGGGGGAGGGTAGAGCCCAGGATATGGGGTGCTGACTGAGCAGCCCAGGAGAGATGACTGAACACACCTCATCCATGTCTGTCCTCATTCCTTCTCTCTCTATAGCTTGGGCCCTCTGGGTTCTGGAGGGTTTGTCCCTTTTGGCTTTGATGGGATTCTCCGTGGAGCAGCTACATGTTTCTATGCGTTTGTGGGCTTTGATTGCATCGCCACTGCAGGTAACACGGTCAATTTGTTGCATTAGGGTTTTGGGCAGAGTTTGGGCTGCCCTTGGGCATGGGGTTGGTGGAGGGTTGGCCTGCTTTTGGAGGCGGAAGAGGGAAGAGATTCTGTGCCTTTCCCAGTGTGTTTTCCTGACCCAACACTTCTGCCCTTCCTGCAGGGGAGGAAGCCCGTAATCCCCAGCACTCCATCCCAGTGGGCATCGTGATCTCACTCTTCATCTGCTTTCTGGTGTATTTTGGTGTCTCATCAGCACTAACCCTCATGCTGCCCTACTACCAGATTGATCCTGACAGCCCCTTGCCACAGGCTTTTCTCCATGTCGGATGGGCCCCCGCCACATATGCAGTGGCTGTTGGCACTCTCAGTGCTCTTTCATCCAGGTCAGTGTCAAAGCTTTCTTCCCATCTACTGTCAGATTCCCAGGTGGCCCAGCCCTTGGGACTTAAGAGATGAGAGGGAGAGACACCTTACCCCTTGTAGACTAGGGAGCAGAAGCCCTGGTCTGTTCTGCTTCTCTGTGTCCTCACACGTTTCCATTTTCTCCTCCAGCCTTCTGGGTGCCATGTTCCCTATGCCACGGGTGATCTATGCAATGGCAGACGATGGACTCCTTTTCCGGGGACTTGCCCGGATTCATGCCCACACACACACCCCCATCGCGGCCACCATAGTTTCTGGAATTCTTGCAGGTGAATAAACAAAACCCACTCCTTTGATCAGTTTCTTTAACTTGGATATTTCCAGTAGTTTCTCATCTCCCTTTCTCCACCTTGTTGTTTGCACCCTCATTCCAGCATTGATGGCATTCCTCTTCGAGCTCAGTGACCTTGTGGACCTTATGTCAATTGGAACCCTGCTTGCTTACTCCCTGGTGGCCTTTTCTGTTCTTGTTGTCAGGTGAGACTCCACTCTACCTTGATTGGGGGTCTTGGACTCATGGGGACTGATGAGGAGCTAATCCTCTTCTGCCTTCATGCTGTCTCCTAAGTGTATTGCTATGCTTAGGGTGGGAAAGAGGTGGATTAGGTTCTCTGGTGTTGGAAGAGTAGGGGCTGGTGTTAATACTGTCTTTGTACCTCTAATTCAGGTACCAGCCAGAACAGGATTTAGGCAAGAATGAGAAAACAGAGGTGGAAATAATTGAGATAAAGCCTAAACTTGAAGCAAGTTTGTTGGAATCTGTACCTGAAGTAGGAACCTCCAAGACTCTAAAGAGTCTGTGTAACCCTATCAACACCATCCCCACTCCAAAATCTGGCCGGATTGTCTACGGATGTGCCTTACTGCTTGGTGAGCAGCGCGATTTCTCTTTGGTGGTACTCTGACATTGACAGGATGGGGTGGGAGTGTGTCTCTGGCGGCTGAGGAGTCTTGGAGCAGGCAGTTATGGGGTGGGATATGACCCAAGGTCTTTCTCCAGCCCCCCCCCCCCCCCAAACCTCTCAATATCCCTAATAGGTTGGCATCATCTCCATTTGACAGATGAGCAACTGGGGCTCTGAGGGTTAAATGGCTGGCTAAGGTCACAAGCCTGTATGTGGGTGGGTTCTTGGGTTCCTTCCTATCATGTGCTGTCACTTACAGGCTGTGACTTTTAGCCCAGGCCCTCTCAAGGAGCTGCCTTCTCCTTTCCTTTGTGTGATAAACGTTGACTCTCAGTGTGGGGCAATCTACATAGTGTGCAGAGACTGAGAAAAGATAGGCAAAACCTAGTCTGCGGTGAGGGATCCTGAAAGCTATTCCTGAGCAGTGGAATCCTATTCCTTCACAGCTCAGTGGTCTGAGTGTGTGTGAGGGAAAAGTCTAGAAAGCCTTAAGCACTTCTTCTAGCTGTGACCTCTCCTCACTCTCCTTCCTGTGCTTGCAGGGTTTCACCTACAGCTCTTTCCTCACTTAACCTCTATTCACCCCCAAAATTTCAACGATCATATCTATCCTTTGATCGTATCTATCCTATCCACTGCCTATCATGACCTCCAATTCCTGGCTAAAACTACACTTATCATCGACCACCCACCTCCTATGATCCCCATCTCAAAAAATGACACCGCCAACCGCCATCCACCCAGACCAGAAACTCTGACCTCATCCTAGCACAATTCTCCCCCAACATTCAATCAGCGTTGAGTCCCCTCAATTCCACCACTCAAGATAGCTGTTAGACCCATCGCTCCTCTCCATCCACCATGGCCCTAGGATAGGCTATGGCTCTGAGGCCAACTCTGCCTCATTTCCTTTCTAACCCTGACCTCACCCCTGTGCTTTGTGGCCCGGCCAGATCAGATCAGAAGTAGTTCCCTGAATGCTCCATGTGGTTCCTCTGGCTCCCAGGACTCATCCCTAATAAGTCCTGCTCAGGCTACAAACCCTTAGGTGCCTCCCAGCTCTCCCACTTGCTTGGGAAGTCATCTGACCCAAGGTCTTGACATTTGGCTTCTGGAGTTGGACCTTTTCTCCACCTTGACTCTTGCAGCTCTCCTGCTGACGATCCTGTGCCTGATACTGGCCCAATGGCCCAGCCAACTGTTCTCTGGAGACCCCGTGTGTTCCACAGCAACGGTGCTGCTCCTGCTGCTCATTCTTAGGATCACTTTCATCATCTGGAGACAGCCCCAGAACCCCACTCCTCTTCATTTCAAGGTAGGTGACTTTAAGCCCTCAAACTATCCATCTTGAGTGAATGAACTCTGCATGTTTTGAGGTCTAAAAATTCTTTGCTGGACCAGGGAAGAAAAAGTCGCTAAAACCAATGGATGATTCCCTGATCCACACTCAGTACTTCACTAGTTCCATTTCCTACTACCTGTCTCTCTGGGAACATCCAGTAGGATACCCAATTTGAGGAGGCACTGAATACGCAGCACAAATAGGACTGGAGTCTTCCCTCCCACCTGGGTGGGGTAGGGGATCTCCCTTTCACACTTCTGTGGTGTGTTCAACGATTAACTGACTTTGCTCACAGGTCCCTGGTGTGCCTGTCGTCCCACTGATGAGCATCTTTGTGAATGTTTACTTGATGATGCAGATGACCTTCAGGACCTGGGCCCAATTTGGTGTCTGGATGGTGATAGGTAAGCGGCTTTCTCAGGACAAGAGGCCTCTTGGGTGACTGAGCCAACCATCTTCCTACTATGTTTCCTCAAAACTGTCTCAGATGCCATAACAGGAGGCCTACTGAGAGGGTGCCTACTTTTGCATCTCACTGTCTCACTTCTCTACTAGGATTTGCCGTATACTTTGGATATGGGATCAGACACAGCTTGGAGAAGAACAGTGATGAACAGCCACCAGCTTTAAATTCCCAAGCTCTTGACAGAAACATCCCTAGTGCTTGAACGAGTTTAACCACAGGAAGTGGATGCTGGTGGAATCCTTCCATACCCGGGAGGGATCTTCTGGTTCAAGGAAAGGTTGGAGCCTGTGTGGGGCAGGAAGATGGGATGCCTTTAGAGCCCTGTGTTTATTGCCAGTGGACAGAATGCCTTTAATGTTGTATAATTTTAAGTAAGTTTTAAAAGCATAATAAACATAGAGAAAAGCACATGCTTTGTAAGAATGTGGCAAGATGAATTTTCACAAAGAAAGGACAACAATGTAACCAGCATCCAGAGGAAGAAATAAAGTATGACTTGCACATAAGAAGCGCCTTCTTGTGCCTACTTCCAGTGAAAAGATCGTCAGATAGGAAGAAAGTGCAGGTTTCAACTATATCAAGACTTGTATCAAGAATTGCAATTTAAATATTAAGACACAAATAGGTTGGAAGGAAAGGAAAGGAAGAGAGACATCATGCAAACCATAACAAGAAAGCTGCCACAGCTCTATTAATGTCAGACAAAGACTTTAGGACAGGGTCTAAGAACAGATAAGAATCATTTCAAAATGGTAAAGTGAAATGATCATTTCTATTTCTCCTCAGCTTTACTGAAATATAAATGACATAGAACATTGTGTAAATGATCATTTCTCTTCACTTTTCTGTGGTAGACTCTTTTTGAGTTACGCAACAGAATTAATGAAGAAAAGTTCTAATTGGAAAAAAAATTAATAGATGGAAGAGGATTAACAGAATTAGAAAAATCACCATCTTGCAAGCCCTAATGAAATTACAGGGTTAGGAAACATTAATTAGTGGAGACTGAAACTATTAGGTGAAAGTTTGATGGAAAAAGTTGGTGTCACCTGATTAACATTCTTAACGTGCTAACGTGGGACAGGCAGATATGATGCCTGTGCTGATGCACTGTAATAGGCCATACAGAGCACTTGCCATGATACTTTCTTGATGAAAAATGGAATCAGAATGTAATCAAGCCTCTAGGTCAGCTATCAGTTCACAGAAGATAGGGGACAGTCACATATAAGCCGAAAACAACAGTCAGCCAAAACCAGAACGTGGGCAATTCTCCAGGAAACAGAAGTGGTGCACTTTCTCTAACAATGAAATGACATGACCAGAACTGAAGAGACCATGGTTGTAGAGTAAATGCTATTTACCAGACACAGGAGCCAGATGCTGACATTTGGAGGAACAATCTACCGTCTCTTTTGCCAGACAGAATTTGCCTTCTTTCCCCCGATTTCGTTAGGTGTGGTAACGGCACTGTGGTTATGTTTTAAATATTAAAGATGCATATATTAGTATTTAATGGTAAAACTATGTAAGACTTTGGATGTGCTTTAAAATACCTCAGCCAAGGGGGAAAAAAAAACAACCCTGTTTGGATTTGATTCAGAACAAACCATCCGTATAAAAACAAGACTGTTGTGAAAATCTGAATTAGAAGATATTAAGGAGTTAGTATAAACGTATAAGAAATATATACATTTTTAGGGGCTGGCCCCGTGGCCGAGTGGTTAAGTTTGCACACTCCGCTGCAGGCGGCCCAGTGTTTCGTCGGTTTGAATCTTGGGCGCGGACATGGCACTGCTCATCAAACCACGCTGAGGCAGCGTCCCACATGCCACAACTAGAAGGACCCCGCAACTAAGAATATACAACTATGTACTGGGGGGCTTTGGGGAGAAAAAGGAAAAAATTAAAATCTTAAAAAAATATATATATATTTTTAAAGATTGGCACCTAACATCTGTTGCCAATATTCTTTTCTTCTTCTTCTCCCCAAAGCCCCCCAGTACATAGCTGTATATTCTAGTTGTTGGTCCTTCTGGCTCTGTTATGTGGGATGCTGCTTCAGCATGGCCTGATGAGTGGTGCCAGGTCCACACCCAGGATCGGAACCGGCGAAACCTGGGGCTGCTGAATCGGAGTGTGCGAACTTAACCACTTGGCCACAGGGTGGCCCCCTATAAGAAATATTCTTGTACAACAGTGGTTCCTGGAGGTCAGTAGTGTCTTGAGTAATGGTAATATGCTCCTCAAACATGAATATTAGATTTACTCACATGGATCTGGTGGGTGGCACTGCCTACAGTGGTCTCAGTGCTAAGTTCTGCAGGTACCAGCTGGTTTGCAATGGGTGGAGGAGTTCATAGGTGCTGAGAAAATAGGATGGAGAGTAGATGACTGATGCAAATTTAGCCAGAAGGAAAAGGTGGTCCCAGCAGCAGTTTTCCTTCTAATTAATACCAGGTATGAATTAGCTGCTCCCATGTTCCAGCCACATATTAGGTGCTGGGAACACAGTGGTGATCTTGAGAGGCATAGTCACCCACCACAAGACAGGGTTACTCAGAGGTGATTCGATAGAATGGTCAAATGCTCAGATATATGTTCAGAATTTGTGGCTCCAAATTGAGGCCTACCTTTTAATGACTTATTGTTGGACCTGTCTGTGCCTTGGCATTTTCATCAGAACGTGGGGACAGTGATATCTGCAACCCAGGGCTGTCTCAGGATTTGCTCAACACGTACAAAGCCCCCGTGTGGTGTCTTGCACATGGTGCACTCATTGTGGTCCCTTAGTGTAGGAGCTGACTTGATCTCTGAGGCGGGCTGGCTGTCTGGAGCTCAGTTTCACCATGTAGTATTGGTGTGACGGTGGGCAAGTTACTTAACCTCACTGTATCTACATATCCTCATATGGAAAATTTTGGAAGAATGGGGCTACTTCCATCATAGCATTACTGAGTGTGAGTTTTTAAAAAATGACAGCAGGGGCAAGTAATGTGGATTTGGGTATCAGTGTGGTGCAAAGCAACTGAAAGGTCTTAAGAGATATAGGTAACGCCTTGACTTGTAGGTTAAAAATATGTTCAAGATTACTGTCCTAGGAGAACCAAAATGATGAGGGGTTGTGCTGAGGATGTGGATGTGATTAATTTGTTTAGTTTATGGAACACTTGAACATTGTAATGCTACAACTTAAATTGTTATTTTCCTTTTTACTTTCTGAAGATTTTCTCTGAAACCTTTCTCTGAGACATCTGTATCTAGTATTTATTCAAAAGTCACATTCTCAGGGAGACCTTCCCTGTATATCCTGAGAAAGAAAATCTCGAACCCTGCAGACACGCTCTAACTCCCTTCCCCTCTCCAGCTGCACCTCTCTTCTGTTTGCCTGTAAGGCTTGAGGCACAGTTGCACCCTAATTCTTCCTCTTTGTGTGTCTTCCATTAGAATCCCTGCTTGTGGGCGAGTGGGCTTAATTTCACAGCTGAGACTTTTGTCAAAGTATGTATATACTCTGATATTGTTTCCTTATTTGAAATTTCACAGTTGGCTAGTTCACTCATTACACAGCAGTTGAAAGAATATGAATTCTGTCTAGCAGAAGACAGATGGCAGATTGTTCCTTTAATGTAACCAAGTGCAACCAGATGTGAAAGTTTTCGATGGACTTGTCCCTCAGTTTCGCCTCATGGTACTAGCACAGCCTTCCCTCCCCCACCCTGCCAAAAAATCTCACAGAAAGTCAACGATCAATGTCATTTCCACTAAGGACCTCCTGAGAACAAGAGGAGGTTTTTTGGGAAAGGTGATATGTGTCCATGTATGTGTTATAGGAAAAATTTCACTTAATGGTATAAAAATTACCTTACAAGTGGAAATGTTAAAAGGCATATACATTTAAAAGTTTTGGTGAATATTGCCAAAGTGCAGTCCAGAATAGTGCTGTGCCAACATATATGGTGAGGGCTGACACTGACCCTGATATCAGTTTCCCTCCATTAAACCTAGCATATATGGGGTTAAAACCAAAACACTCATCCCCTGCTTACTCCCTGGCTTCCTGGCTCTAGAATCCACTATCATCCATGAGACAGACAGCACCAAGGACAAGCACCTGGATTCATTATCTCCTTCCTGCAAAGAGACACAGGCTGGTGGGAAAGCTGCTGACCAGCAAGGTCACGAGTCCCCTCCTCTCTGCAAGTAGTCTCAAGGCCAAAGACAGGCCAGTGGGAAAGCTCTGACCAGCAAGGCCATATGCTCCCCCTCCCCTGCCTAAAACCCCAAATAAAAACCCTTCCTTTTAGCTTTTCAGGTAGTTTTGCATTTCAGTGTTAGATGCCCTCTCTCCTTGCTCAGTGCTGTGCAATAATAAAATTCCTACTTTCTCCCACTATATATGGTTGCTGTGCAACGGGTGAGCAAACTCACTTTAGGTTCGATATCAGGGCCAAACAAATAAGTTAAAATTTTCTAGTATCACATTAAAACAAAAAGAAACAGGCAAAATTAACTTTCATTATTTAGCCCAATATGTACCAAGTGCTATTTCAACATGTAATATTTTACTTTTATTTCTGGATGAAGTCTGTAAAACCCACCATGTATTTTACACTTATGTTACCAAATGTCCTGTGCTCATAGCTATATGTGGCCAATGGCTGCTATACTGGATAATGCTGTTCTAGAATTTTCTCCATGCTTACCAGTTGGTTAAATGCAGTGGTCAGGTAAGCTATGGTCTACGGCCCAGATCTTGCCTGCGGCTCTGTTTTGGTACAGCCTAGAAGTTAAGAGTGGTTTTTATTTTTAAAAAGTTCTAGAAAAAAAAAATGACACAGAGCATACGTGGCCTGCAAAGCCTCAAGTATTTACGACTTGACCCTTAAAACAAAAAGCTTGGCAACCTCCAGTTTGGTGTAACTGAATGTGCTCAGGCTTATTCTGTTTATCTGCTGCTATGTGGAGGTGTTCAAATTTGCCTTGGTTTTTGATGAGTTTCACTTAAGGCACATATGCCTAGAAGAGACTGGAAGTATCTTTAGTGATCTCTGGCTTCTCTTTGTCTAATTACTTTTTTTCTTAGTCTAGCTCAAGGTTTGTCAATTTTGTCTATCCTTTAAAGGAACCAATTTTTGGTTTCATTGATTCTTTGTATCATTTTTCTATTCTCTATTTCATTTTTCTCCATTCCAATCCTTTTTATTTTATTCCTTCTGTGAGCTTTGGGTTTTTTTTTTTTTTTTTTTAAGATTGCCACCTGATCTAACATCTGTTGCCAATCTTTCTTCTTCTTCTTCTCCCCAAAGCCCCCAGTACATAGTTGTATATTCTGGTTATGGGTCCCTCTAGTTGTGGCATGTGGGATGCCACCGCAGCATGGCCTGACGAAGGGTACCACGTCTGCACCCAGGATCTGAACCAGTGAAGCCCTGGGCCGCCGAAGCAGGGTATGCGAACTTAACCACTCCCCCACAGGGCCAGCCCTTGCTTTTCTTTTTCTAGTTTTTTTTCTTTTTGAGGAAGATTAGCCCTGAGCTAACATCTGCCACCAATCCTTCTCTTTTTGCCGAGGAAGCCTGGCCCTTAGCTAACAATCCGTGCCCATCTTCCTCTACTTTATATGTGGGACGCCTGCCACAGCATGTACATAGGTCCACACCCGGGATCCAAACCAGCGAACCCCAGGCTGCCAAAGCAGAACATGCGAACTTAACCACTGCACCACTGGGCCGGCCCCTTTTTCTAGTTTCTTACAGTGTACAGTTAGTTTATTGATTTGAGATCTTTCTTCTTTAATGTAGGCATTTACTACTAAAAATTTCCTTCTGAGCACAGCTTTCACTGAATCCCATAAGTCTTGATTTTCATTCTTAATGTAGTCTCCAATTTCCCTTTTCAATTTGTTGAGACTTGTTTTGTGGCCTAACATACGGTCCATCCTGGAGGATGTTCTGTGCGCACTAGAGAAGAATGTGTCTTCTGTCGCTGGTGGAGTGTTCTGTGCATGTCTGTCAGGTCTAATGGTTTACAGCATCAAGTCCTTTATTTTTATCAATCTCCCATCTAGATGTTCTATCCACTGTAGAAAGTGGGGTACTGAAATCTTTATTACTGTAGCTCTTGGCTCTTCAATTCCGTCAATGTTTACTTCATATATTTTGATGTTTTGTTTAGTGTATATAATTGCTAGATGAATTTTATTAATGTATGATGTTCTTCGTCTCTTGTAAAAGTTTTAGACTTAGACCCTATTTTGTCTGATACTAGCATAGTCACCCCAGCTCTTTAAAGTAATGATTCATGAGGAAGGACTTATTTCAGATATTTTGCTATTGGCCTTTTGTATGTCTTGTGCCTTTCTTGTTTCTCGTCTCCTCCATTACTGCCTCCTTTTGTGTTTATTTTTGTAGTGAAGTGTTTTGATTACCTTCTCATTTCCTTCTGTGTCTACATTTTTAAAGATATTTTCTTAATGGTTACCATGGGGATAATTGACACCCTAAATTTATAACTATGTAGTTTGAATTGACACCAACGTAGATTCAATGACACACAGAAACTGCTGCTACCTAGCTCCAACTCCTGCATGTTAGTGCCACAAATTACCTCTTCATACATTTTGTGCCCATTAACATAGAATAATTTTTTTTTCCTGAGGAAGATTAGCCCTGAGGTAACTACTGCCAATCCTCCTCTTTTTGCTGAGGAAGACTGGCCCTGATATAACATTCATGCCCATCTTCTTCTACTTTATACATGGGACGCCTACCACAGCATGGCTTTTGCCAAGCAGTACCATGTCCGCACCCAGGATCTGAACTGGCAAACCCCAGGCTGCTGAGAAGCAAAATGTGCACACTTAACCACTGCGCCACCGGGCCCACCACTGACTGATAATTTTTTTATGTATTTATTTTTTTAAATCATGTGGGAAGAGATGTTACAAACAAGTGTAATGTTACTGGCTTTTATATTTGCCTATGTAGTTACTGTTTCTTTGTCTGTCTTCAAATTACTGTAGAGTGCCCTTTCATTTGAGCCTGAAGGACTCCCTTTGGCATTTCTTGTAGGGCAGGTCTGCTAGCAAGCAACTCCCTCACCTTTTATTTATCTAGGAATGTCTTAATTTCTGTTTCATTTTTTTTTTAAAGATTTTATTTTTTCCTTTTTCTCCCGAAAGCCCCCCTGTACATAGTTGTGTACTTTTAGTTGTGGGTCCTTCTAGTTGTGGCGTGTGGATGCCACCTCAGCATGGCTTGATGAGCAGTGCCATGTCCTCGCCCAGGATCCGAACTGGCGAAACCCTTGGCTGCCGAAGAAGAGCATACGAACTTAACCACTCGGCCACGGGGCCGGCCCATTTCATTCTTGAAGGATAGCCTTGACAAAGAATTCTTGGTTGGCAGCTTTTTCTTTCAGTACTTTACATATATCATCCCTCCCTCTTTTGGTCTCCATGGTTTCTGATAAGATCCCATAAGTCCTTGCAACAGCTCCTCAGACATATCTTAAAGTATTACTATATCTATGGTGATATATTCAAGAAAGGGATCATTAATTAATGATTATTGAGGCTCAATAAAATTCATTCACTTAACAGACATTTCTTGACTGCCTACCATGTACATGGTACTGTTCAAAGGGTCAGGATTCAGAGGTGAGCAAGCCCAAAAAGATGACAGGATTCAAGAACTCACATTCTACTGGAGAGCACAGACAATAAAGCAGTAAACCAGTAAAAATTTCAGTTTGGGATACGCACCAGAAGCAAGTAACAGTATGTGATAGGGAGAACTGCATGGAGATGCCTTAAGCCTTATTTTCTCAAAAAAAATGAGCCTGAAGCAAGGATTATGTGCTGACACTTTGTTGGGCAGTGAGAAAGAACTTGTTAGAACTACTGTGATGCCAGAGTGGCAGTTAATGGGGGACTACACTACTCAAAATGAGAAGGTTAACTGTCCAAAGAAAGCAGAGTTTGAAGGTTTTTAAATTTGAAATTGTGCAAGAAAGAGAACATTTCTTGCAAAAGGAGTGGAAGTTTGAGATAGAAATATGGAAGAGGCTGAAATGCTGACCTGGGACAGGCTACCAAGCAGGAAACGGAAACAATGGTTGAATAGCACATTAGTGGAAACCATGGCAATTTTCAGGCAAGCAACACCAAGCACTGGAAAAAAGAATCTGAATTGGGTGCAGAACACTAATGAAATAGTACAGTGTGCTGAAGCCCAAGAAGTGAGGACTAGACAGATACTTAAAAGTGTATATAAAGTATGGTATTAGAAATTATATATGGCATTAAAGTCACATATACTTATTTTTTGATGGACTATTGGAGAACATATCAACTGTTTTGTGTAAAATGGAAGTTGCAGGCAATTTCAGGACAAACTTTTGAGCACTAGTAAACAGAAAAGCAAGCCAGGCTGAGGTTGCAACATGTCATTAGCAACTTACCTTAATAAATCTCTGTTTCTATGGACCCCTTATCCCCGCCAAAATCCAGAATTTTATTGCTCTTTGTGATGGTAATTTTAAAACTGAAAAAGGACAGCAAGGCTTAAGAGGCCGCCCCCTGTCCCCTGCCCCTACACACACTCAGGTGGGGCGCCTCTGAAACCACGCCCTCACCTGAATGGTGTGTCCTGACTCCTGCCCTGGTGCGGACAGCTGCTGACTCTGCCCGTGCAGCAGCTGGTCAACTTCCACGACAGCTCCTGATGTTCCTGTCGACGTCCTGAGCCCCACACTCTGCCTGCGAGCCTCAGGGGAGCTCCAGGGTGGGTATGAGGCGCAGCTGGCACCTGAGATGTTTGGAACCCACCTTGCTGTGGGGACAGTTTCCAGGACGGACTCATGAACCAGTCAGTCAGTGAGACCCCATTCTGCGAAACCTGTGCAAGTGTCTGGGAGATGTTTTCTTCCTGGTACCGCCAACTTTAAGAATGACGGATCCTGGCATGGTCAGGACCACTGTGTGCAGCCTCAGCATAAAAGCTACTCTAAGAAAGCAGAGACAAAACTCAGGGCAGACATCTAGGTTTTGTGCGAGCCCTGGGTCCACCTGAGGCTAAAGTCCCTGACACTCTGCATGAGTCAATCACTTCTTATTGTCTCTACTCTAAACCCTCTCAGGCTACTCTGAATTAGCTTTTTCTTTTTAAAGATTTTTTGTATTTTCCCTTTTTCTCCCAAAGCCCCCCAGTACATAGTTGTCTATTTTCAGTTGTGGGTTCTTCTAATTGTGGCATGTGGGATACCGCCTCAGCATGGCCTGATGCCATGTCCGCGCCCAGGATTCGAACTGGCGAAACCCTGGGCTGCCGAGGCAGAGTGCATGAACTTAACCACTTGGCCATGGGGCTGGCCCCCTGAATTAGGTTTTTGCTCCTTGAACTAAGAGTCCTGACTCACACACTCTCTTCCCCTATTTCCTTCTGTCTATCATCCCCGTCCATCCAGGTGGTGTCCCCACATCTCAGCTTTGTTCCCCAGACGACTGCCCAGCACGGCCTCTCTCCACGTGGCTTCCACCTTCTCACTTTTATCTCCACTGTGATCCTCACTGTCCTCTCCCTCCTCACACCTTTCAACTTCCTTTGGGTCCTCCTCTCCCTAACACTAATATTCCAAACTTCTCCTCACACGTCCTTCCCACCTCATACTCCTTCCCCTGCCCCCCCATCTCCCTGTTTATGCAGAAATGTTTGGAAGGACAGCACCCACCCATGTGTGCAGTCTGAAGCAGGAGGGGGTCCTGGGCTTGCTCTGGTTTTGGCATAGGATCCACAGGAGAGGGGGTGCTAAGGAAGGTAACTCCTAATGAGGACGATTATCAGGGGTACTGAAGCCTAGTCCAGAAAGACACCCAGCTCTGAAACCTGGGTCTGGCACCACACCCCCCAAACATGTTCATGTTCCCTCATTCTCTGCCTCCAGAGGACTAAGATCCTCAACCCAGCCCTACCACTATGGTATACATAACACAAGAACTAAGGAGGTTTAATGAAATATAAGCCTAACTCTGAGATTCTAGGTCCTTTGTCAGCCATAATAGGACACTGCTCTGGACTCGAGCACCATCGACCTCTCAGGCTACACTCATGAGCAGCGAAGCCCTCCTCCAGCTCTCAGAGGCTCCCTTCCTGCACGCTCCCCTTTTCTTTAGTCTCCCAGGACCTGTCCCCAAGCTGTTCCTTCCTCATGCACCAGGCTCTCTCCCACCCATCCCCAGCTTTTCAAACTCACTCCCATGGGCCCCAGTCCCCCACTCCCCCACCACCATCCCTCCCCATATTCTCAGATCCCCACCCAGGGCTCCAGTCCTTTCCCCAACACAACCCATCCCCTTCACTCTAGGACTGACCCATCTTAAGACAGCTCAGGTCCCTCCTGAGTCTAACTGCTCCCTCCACTCTCCCAGGACTCAATCTCGGGCCTGTCTCCTTCCTAAGGACAAGTCCACTTGCCTCCCTGGAGCACCACATCCCAGTCCCTGCTGTGGGACTGCCAGGATCTGGAAGAGGTCAGTTTGCTGGCCCAGTTCCTTCCGGAACAGGTCATGTTTGAATGTCCAACAAACAGACCGGCTCTTCGCGATTTTAGTTTTAGCCATTCTGGTGAGCATCCAGTGACATCACATGGTGATTTTATTTTGCATTGCCTGGATGAGTAATCACGCTGAACACATTTTCACTGACTTACTGGCCATTTGGTGATCTTAAGTGCTTATGCAAGTCTGTCCCCTGCCCCTCCTTTAATTGATTTGTTTTTTCATTATTGACTTGAAGGGTTCTCTCTATTTCCTGTGTGAGTCCACTGTCAGTTGTATGTAGAGTGAGCATCTTCTGGTCTGCTTCCTGCTTTTCCACTACTTTCTTTTGTGTACCAAGAAACACTGTGCACCCCGAGACTGTGACAGTAATCTGTATTTTCTTCTAGAAGTTTGGTAGTCTTTTCTAAACTCATTGCGCCCACAGGGGTCTTCTTGTAATAATTCCCTACGAGCAACACTAATGGGAATAATGATTAAGAACAGCAGCAGCTACTGTTTATTGAGCTTACACAATATTCCAGAGACACTTTCAAGGAGGTTACATGTACCAAACTCAACCACAACAGCAGGAGCAGGTAGGTGTGCTTCTCCCCACTTCACAAATGACGCACAGGGGTAAGAGGTAATTTGCCCAGTGTCTCACAGGGAGGAGAGGTGGGATGGTGATAATGGTGGCGTATGGACCACGACAAAAGGCTTCCCCACAATACATCAGCACAGTTATTCCCTAGAATGAATCTGAAATGCGACAGAGATTGAATGGGACTGGAAAGCTTCTATGCATTTACTAAACTCATCTACCCAGTAAAAGAAATCTGCACTGAGTATGCTGTGATCATTAAGAGAGATTTTCCCATTCTTGAAATTTGCCTTTAGCATGACTATTCTGATATTCGATAAGCAGAAGAGTGACCAGTGAAGGCTTTCTGATGTTAATTTATATCAAGAATTTTCCTCATGTTGTGGAAGGAAGGAATGTTGTGTAGGCCTCCGTACGCTCTTTGTATTCACAAGGCTTTTCAACAGTAGGAACCGTCTGATGTTCCCTAAGATGGTTTACATGGTTACACGCCTTTCCACACTCCTTACACTCATAGGGTTTCTCACCGGTATGAATTTTCTGATGCTGTGTAAGTTGATGGCCGTGACTAAAGGCCTTCCCACATTCTTTACATTCATACGGTTTCTCCCCTGTATGAATTCTCTCATGTTTAACAAGGCTTGACCCATAAATAAAGGCCTTTCCACATTCCTTACATTTATAAGGCGTTTCACCAGTGTGAATTCTCTCATGTTGAGTAAGGTGATAGCCACAATTAAAGGCCTTCCCACATTCTGTACATTTATATGGCTTCTCACCTGTATGAATTCTCTCATGTTTAACGAGACTCGAACCCCAACGAAAAGCCTTCCCACACTCCTTACATTCATGAGGTTTCTCACCGGTATGAATCTTCTGATGTTGAGTAAGATAATTGACACGAGTAAAGGCCTTCCCACATTCTTGGCATTCATAGGGCTTCTCACCGGTATGAATTCTCTTATGCTGA
The DNA here is from genome assembly GCF_021613505.1 of Equus quagga. Lineage (NCBI taxonomy): Eukaryota > Metazoa > Chordata > Mammalia > Perissodactyla > Equidae > Equus > Equus quagga. Next base: position 85,925,145 of record NC_060279.1, read on the forward strand.
ATGAGGCTCGAGCCACAAATAAAGGCCTTCCCACAGTCTTTGCATTCATAGGGTTTCTCACCACTATGAATTCTCTTATGTTGAATTAGTTTATACACGCGGCTAAAGGTCTTCCCACAGTCCTTGCATTCATAGTCTTTCTCGCCAGTGTGAAATCTCTGATGCTGAGTGAGTTCATCACCACGTCTAAAGGCCTTCCCACAGTCTTTACATTCATAGGGTTTCTCGCCCGTATGAATTCTCTTATGAATAACGAGACTTGAGCCCCATCGAAAGGCCTTCCCACAGTCCTTACATTCATAAGGCTTCTCACCAGTATGAATTTTCTGATGTTGAGTAAGTTGGTTACCCCAACGAAAGGCCTTTTTACATTCTTTACATTCATAGGGTTTCTCACCAGTGTGAATTTTCTGATGTTGGGTAAGTTGATAGCCACGACTAAAGGCCTTCCCACATTCCTTACATTCAAAGGAATTCTCCCTATTATGAAGTCTCTGATGCGGTCTAACAGAGGTATTTTCTCTGTAAGTGGGTGTTTTCCCATAGTTGACTATCATTTGATTGAAATATCCCTCTGGAGGGCCATGTGGTCCTTCAAACTCACCTTCACACATCCAGTCAACGCCAAGGGATTTACGTTTTCCATTTGAGTTCCATTTGGAAAAATTTATTTCATAAATGCCCTTTTCTATAGGTAAACTCTTGGTCTCATAGGGTGACTCCAAATCTGGAAAAAAATAACATATTTTGTTTCCTTTTAAGGAAAACAAAAACAACCCAACCTAACAACAAACCAAAAACTTCTCTAATAGACATAAAACCTATCTAGTGGAATAAATATGAGGCCCCCAGGGCTCCTGTTAAAATGTACAGTCCACATCCGGCACCACAATACTTAATGAGGAAACACTGCAGCCAAGTCCTGCTAAAGTCAAATGAGGAAAAGGTACTGACTATTAGTCCTACTATTTTCTATCAGCTGACACTAGTAAGCAAAAGAAATCAGAGGGACAAATATCAAAAATAAAGATGAAAAAGAGCACAATTTGTAGGTGATGTGATGACATACGTGGAAAACTCAGGAAAATCAGATATAAAACTACTCGAAAAAATAAAAATACACAGATAGCTGTATATAAAATTAATATTCTGACATGGATATATGTACATGTAAGTAATATAATTAAAAGTAATTCTGGATAAAAAGACCCAACACTCAAAAGCAATAAAAACGACAGTGTGCAGGATTAAATTTAATAAAAATGTAAAACACCTAAGAGGAAAAGTTTAGAAAATCTGAGCATTGATAAGTATGGTAACTGCAAGGGACTGCAAAACATCAAATATATTTAGATCTCTGAGTTAGTAACGACACTAAAACGTGTTAAATGACCAACCTTGGAGCATGTGAGGAAACCTGCCCTTTATAATAAAAACTCATAATTTCTTCTTTAAAGAACAACCCTTCTTATCCAATATGGAGAGTGCCACTACATACCCAACTAGCAGATGGAGCAGGGTTCCTCTTTACAGAGTTACTGCAGTGGGTAAATGAAGAAGTGACAGGCTCTCACCGTTCTGAATCTCCAATGAAATATGAATCTAGGCAGAGTGACAGAGACTGCTAAGAGCACAGACGGCCATCACCAGATATTGTCTCGTGACGAATGGAAGAACAGAGCAGCACCAGGAAGCAGTGGGCCCCAAATTAGATGAGAGGAAAAGAAAAAGAGCACTCGAAGCTAGGACACCCGCCAACTTTGAGGAACTACAAAGGGCACAGGATCACGTCATTGACACCCTTTCTACTCAAGGCGTGGTCCAGAGACCAGCAGCATCAGCAACACATGAAACGGATGAGACATGAGAAGAAAAACAAGCTGAAGAGGGGTTGGGGTGAAGATCAAGCTCATGGTGGTGACCTCTCCCCCAGAGCCCTTGGGCAGACCTTTGTGGGAGCTTTCCAAATGTGTCAGGGGTGCGCCTGCTCCCTGCCTGGCTGGCCGCTCTAACACTGGCCCACCGTAGCCAGACTGGCTCTCACTCTCCCCTGCACTGTCTTCCTGCCTTTTCCCTCACGACCATCAAGGTGCTTTCCCCTTGCTTCCAAAAGACAACTGCATCTGGCCTAGAAATGAAAGGTCCTGCTTTTAAAAAAAAAGCCACATGACATAAAACTTAGGAAAAAACGCTAAGTACAAAAGTTTTTTGATTGAGCCTTAGTCAAAGAATTTACGACAACCTAAAGTCAAAATGATAAAGACTTCAGAAAAGAGAAAGGATTAAAGACCAAACAGGACCCCAGATAGGGAGTGGAAAGGTCTTATTCTTGAGGCCTTATCCCTGTAGGAGAGTGGAGCATGGTAGCTGACAGAATGGATTATGGGCCAGAATTCTCAGGTTCAGTTCTTGCTTCTGCCTCCTCTGTCTGACCATGTCACTTCGTGCCCCAGCATACTCATCTACAAATCGGACATAACAATAGTGCCTATCTCATGAACTTGTGAGAATGAAACGACATGTATTTATACATGCACAGACACACGGTGCTTAGAACGATTCCCAGTTTAGAGTAAACACAATATAAGCCATTAACATCATGGCTGTTTTTTCGCTAACAGAAAAATAAGAGATTTCCTGAGATGTTTACAAAAGATTATCATCCAATGTTTAACTCAAAGTTCACGGGTTCTAACTTTCCACCTCACTTCAGGTACACTGTGCAGGACATGGAATGTGCTCAGTTTGGTTTTACGTGGATTCTGTTCCTTCAATCCACCTCTACATCACACACACAGGCTGCTTTACTAGAGAAAATCAAGTCACCGTATTGAGCTGCTATCCCTACAGATGGGTCCCCAAAGTACCAGAGGCCCGACAGCAATTTGGCTGTAAACATGTCAAAGTAGGAAGCTTGGTTTCCTTGAAGGTGGCCATGAAATAAGTATTCCAGAACTCCAATTTGTCCTTTGGTCATTATGGAAGAGAGGTAATTACAAGAAGGGCCAGACAAAGGTGGGAAGATCCCTGATGGATGAGGAGATGAAGGTGCGTAATGCCCATTTCCAACTCAACTAGGCTCAAAACACTCCTTGGGAACAGGAAGAAGAAATTAAACCAGGTTCTTGAAACACAGCCCTGATATTCACAGCGGAGGGAGCTGACATGGCAGGGGGCAGAGTCTGAGTTAGCGGAGGCAGGCGACTCACCCAGAGAGACCAAGTTACTGTAGTTCTCCAACATCACATCCCAGTACAGGTCCCTCTGCGTCGAGTCTAGACACGCCCACTCCTCCTGAGAGAAGTCTATGGCCACATCGGAGAACGTCACCAAAGCCTGGAAACAGAAACCCACACGGCCCTGAGGAAATGCAAGGACGCAGTTCTAGGATGAAGGGAAGGAGAGGACGGGATACCCGCTGGGTAGGGTGGAGACAGAAAGTAGACTGACAGGCTGTGACTTGGGTGGGGGCAGAGAGGACATGACCGGGACTGAGGCAGAATCCCCACGTTACTGAAGGGCCCTATGGCTGCAGAGAAAACCCTCTCCATGGGGACTTGTGAACCACCTCCGCCTGTCAGGAAACAGACAAAACAACCCGTTTTCCTCCTGTTGACAAGCACAGAGTCCGCTACATGCCTGCCTCATAAATCCTCAGCAAGCATGGATTCCTACAGCATCCTTTTCCCTTTATGGGGAAAGAAACAAATTCCGAGGGCTGTGTTTCCCAAACGTAATATGAGATCTCAAGTTCAAAAATGGGGTTTACATGTTCGAATGCTTTTGAGCCAGGTTCTCTCTTAAGCAGTCTCCCTTTCTCATGACGAAAGCATATTTTTATTCCATCGTACGGATGGGTTAGACTTAATTATTATGGTTTACACGTAGGTTGAAGACAACGTCCAAGTTGTCCCCTAGTTCTGGGAGCATATGCTCATCTGTCACTTGTACTGGCTGACCTGTTAATTGTTACCCTCCACCACCCTGCCTTTTCTTTGTTCCTGATTTAGAGGATGCTGACGTCAAATAATGCAGAAGCTTACAGAGGTCTGGCAGGTCTGTTCAACAATGAAATTTATGTCTTGGGTTCCCTGGTAAGAACATGATCTCTAAGTCCACAGGACCTCATCACGGCCCTATCTAACTCTAAAAGCTTCATAAAGTTGGAGCTCTCACCACACACTAAGACTCAGACCAAGAGACATGAACACCTTTCTTATCTGCTTAGAAAAAAAATTAGCGGAGAATTTTAGTTTTCTCTTGTGGTCAAATAGGACCAATGTCTCTAATGCATGAAACTGCAAACTCGACTCAAATATTTCTCCCAAGGCACTTTCTTCCTCCATTGTCCCAACAGTACTTGTGACAAAAAAGTGAGCACAAAGGAGATACTGCATAATCAGCTCAATGGTTAAGTGAGCACTGGCCACACAGCTGGGCATGGGGCTCCGTGGCATCATCGTTCACTGGAACAGGACGAACAGGGAGGCAGGTAATTAGACGGGATGTGCGTGGGCAGGAGGCTTTGGGATAATTCATAAACCATCAACAGGCCCTAATGACCACATTTCAAGAAGGAAAGAGAAATACATACTTACGTGAGCCATAGTTTTAGAATTCAGGAACTGATCAGTCCTTTTGGGATTTCCTTCACCAAAGACACAAAATCCAGAGAAGCCAGAACTAGACGAGGAAAAAGAATTATTAAAATAAGCACACCTTGGTCCCAAATGACTTTATACAACATTTTTCTCCTCCACCTATGCTTTTAAAGAAGTGCCCAGCTTCTTTCACCACAACACGCACACATAAACACAACACATCTGGAGAAGATGAAAAGGATTCTGGAACAAAACAGGCTCTCCCTGAAACCCCAGGAAACCTAGCTGCACAGACAGAGCAGAGGAGCTGGTATTATCTATGTTTTGCCTTGAAGTCAGATCGAGACACTTTAGGAGGAGGATTTCTGGCCAGCTCCCTGTTGGGGGCATGTATTACGAATCCGGCCTTGACTGTCTGGCCGTTGCTCTCAGCTCCTGAGAGGTAACCTACATCACACCTGATACGAATGTCTTTGTTCTGGGAAGGGGCTGGCCACATCCAACAGTCTCAGGGTGGCAGCTGACCACACCAGAAAGACCAACCAGGTAATTCGGGTGGGGGCTTTTGATGACCCGGAGACCGAGATTAACAACTGGGCAATGAACCAATCAACTGTGCCTACATGATCAGTCAATCTATCATGCCTTTGGGATGAAGCCCCAGTGAGTTTCCCTGGGTGGCAATACTCTGAGCATCTTGTTGTACATCGATGTCAGCAGAAGCACAAGCCCTGACTTGATATGGAGAGGACGCTGGAAGCTCCCTGGTGGGAACCCTTCCTGGACTTCGCCTTATGTGCTGTTTCCTTGGTTGACGGTAATCTGTATCCTTTCCCTGTAATTATCTGTAACCACGAGCAGCACAGCTCTCAGTGAGTGCTATGAGTCCTTCGAGTCCTGAATTACTGAACCTCAGGGTGGTTTCAGGAAACTTAACTTGCAGTTGGTCTCAGAACTGAGGGTGGTCTTGTGTGGAGACTGTGCCACTAAACCTCACAGTGTGGCCAACTCTGGGCAGAGGGACTGCGATCTGGACCTGAGACTAGGTGTGTTTAGGGTGCTCAGTCTCACTCTGAGCACATCCTGCTTATCGAAGGTGAAGAGGGGCTGCATCATTTAAACTCACACTTATTCTGTCCTCTAGATAGGGAGATGTCAGCTAAGACACGGCAGCTGGAAGGGGTGGAGAAGCAACTGCCCAGGCATCGTTCGGCACTCTGAGTCCAAAAAAGCTAACTACACAAATACATGCAGAATATCAGAGTAAAACATTGGTATCAGCAGTTATTAAATGCCAAGTTGGAAGAAATACGTAAAGAGATGAGAAACGTTTCAGATATATTGTGTAGGAAAAGCAAGCTACCAAAATGATACATTTGTAAAATGCTATATATAAATATATGTACACACATATATACATATATACATACATAAGATATATGAATATATCCATCTACACACACACACACACACAGACAAACCGAAAGGCATCAATAGAAAGAGAGAGAGAAAAATAAAAATAGAGAGAGAGAAAAATTCTGGAAAGATCCTTTGTGCAGAAAAGACTTAAGAGAGTGGGTCTGAAATTACTATCCTTAGGCCTGCTTGCAAGACTGGCCCTTGGCTGGACTTCCAGATTGTTTCCACCACTTCCTAACTGATGACAGTGGCTCATTGTTCAGTGTTTTTTTTAAAGGAAGACTGGCCCTGAGCTAACACTTGTTGCCAATCTCTCTTTCTTTTTGTTTTCTTTTTCTCCTAAAAGACCCCGTACACAGTTGTACATCCTAGTTATAAACCCTTCTAGTTCTTCTATGTGGGATGCTGCCACAGCATGGCCTGATGAGCGGTGCTAGGTCCACACCTAGGACCTGAACTGGTGAACCTGGGGCTGCCAAAGTGGAGCATGCTAACTTAACCACTATGCCACGGGCCGGCCCCCTCACTGTTCTTAAATTGTTTGTACAATGCGGTTTATGCCGAACACCTGCTTTCCTCTGCGAGTCTGGAATTTTGTCATGTGTTAGGCACAGGGTGGCTATGTGACTGACCCCTGATAAAAACGCTGGACTTAGGCTCACAGGAGTTCCCTGGTAGACTGCACTGTCCATGTGCTGTCGTAACTTGCTGCTGGAGGAATTAAGCACACCCTGTGCAGCTGCACTGGGAGAGCACTCTTGGAAGCCTGTGGCTGGTTTCCTCTGGACGTTGTCCCATGCGCCTTTCCATTCACTGACTGTGCCACGTATCCTTTCGCTGTAATAAATCTTAGCCAGGAGCAGGACCACGTGTTGAATCCTGTGAGCCCATTTAGAGATCACTGAACCTGGTGGTGGTCTCGGTGACCCTGACACATCCTTTGACCTTGCTTTTCTTGTTTTAAGTATACGTCACTGGGCGTTTCAACAACAGCCATGCATTGACTGGACATATACAAATGTGTGTGCATTCTTTGAAATTTATTAAGAGGCAGCCACACTCTCAAAAGACAGAGAAACTTTCTCTCTCTTTTTTAAACAGTCTCCTCTTGATCTTACAGAAAAAGCTGAAACTATATTATCTTTGGACTATTTTACCGAATAACTTGTTTCCTTTCATTTCTCAACACCTAAACCAACTCTTTGATGTCTACATATTCCCACATATGCTGGAGCACTGACCAGAAAAAATGGCTAAAATTCCAAACGATGCCCTCGACGCTGGCAGTTGTCTTGAAGTTGCTTAGTTTTATGTCTTGATGGGAGGGTGGATTTGACTTTTGAGCTTGCCCTTCCAGCCACGATGTCCTGGAGACAACTGCTAAATCATCTTACCCTATTAGTCTTCACTTTGCATCCAACACTACTGGAAAAAACATGTCAGGTATAAAACTCAGGCAGTAAATTCCATTTATCTCCACACAGAGCCCGTGCCTTCAGAATTATCTGGTCATGACCTGACGTCAGTGGCTACCGGGGACATGATATCCCCTTCCTAGCACCTCTCAGGGCACGTCACCTGGAATCCTCCACAGGCTGTCTCGTGCTTCTTCCCTTCCTTGCTGGACTGTAAGTGATGCACAGGTAACAATGTCCTTCTAGTCCTCCTGTCATTCCAAGTACTAAGATCACAGGGTCAGGCATACTGCAGGTACTTAACAGAAGTAGGATTTTGACTCAAAATTCCACTTTTCCGAATTTATCCCAAAGAAACAGCTATAGCAGTATACAAATATATGTACAAGGAGGTTCAGAGAAATTTTTTTCTGGAACATGTTTTTTTTAATTGAGATAACTATAGATTCACATGCAGTTATAAGAAATAATACAGAGGGATCCTGTGTACCCTTTACCTGGTTTACCCCAAGGCTAACACACTGCAAAACTATAGCACAGTATCACCACCAGGGCATTGACATTGACACAGTTCATCAATTTTATTCAGATTTTCCAGAGAATCATTCTAAAAAATGAAAAAATAGAAATATAAATATGTCACAGTAGAGGGTAGATTAAATCAATTATGGTCTGCTATAATGGCATATAATACATTTACTTATAATAATATTGATTCATATTAATTGAGAAAGAAGCTTAAGATGAATATCAAGTGAAGAAGGCGATTTAAAAGGTCTGCACAATTTGGGAGGAGAGGTCTTGGGAAGGTAAGAACAAGGCCCCGTGGTCTGACTTCTAGGATGTGATCTCAGCTCTGACAGTTACTAACCCCACAGGGTCTGGTCCCCCCAGGACAGACTGGGGTAAAACTGGTACCTACCAGGTAGGACTGTCTCAACTATTAAGAAGATACGCTACATAAAACACAATAATACGGAACAATTATTTAATACAAGTTAGCTATTGTGATCGAAGATCAGTAACATTACACATTCCTTAATCTGTTTTCATAAAAGAAACTCAAGCCTGCTGTTTTCTTTTTAATGCTAAAATATGTGCTTCTCAAACCTGCTGAAAACTAAAAACTTTCAGAGCCTCTTAAGAATGAAGTTCTGTTTAATTAACAATATAAGCAAAAAAGAATTCTAAGGTGTATAAGGAGGAAATGTTCCCTCCTCACCAGCAGCAAGAAGGACAGACATGATTCTGCATCAAAAATCCAGCTCAAAGAACCTCAACTGAGAAGATGCCAACTTGAGAACATTAGTGAGAGGCTGAGTCTTGTCTTCTTTGTGATAGGGGATATTTATGTGAACATTTTAAACTACTGCCATCCTATACTTTTCTCACGTATCTGCCCTCGGAAATGTTACTTGTACAGTCCACATTGGTACTGTCTCAGTGATTACTGTCACGTTCTGCGAGAGAAATATTAAAATCCTAGAGAATCCAATTCTGAAGGGCTGCCTTTCTTGATAATTTGTTGCCCTGGGATCAGTTCCAAATGATGCGTTTCTAATCCTTTCAGGTGTAAATATGGGAGAGATTTTTTTCCAAAGCAAGAAGGGGATCACTGTGTGCCTCTCCCCACCCCGCATGCACACAGGTATAAGGGGACCCGTGGCTGAGCTGGATTTCTTTTATAAATGAAGATTTGGAGAGTCTCTGGCTCATTTACAGGATCAATTAGCAGGATTCAATGCTCCAGAAACCAAAGCACATATGTATGCTTAGCAGGGGAGGGGAGGGCTGGAAACATACACACCTGGATGGTACAGTTATGGGGAATTTTGAGTTTCTTCTTTATGAGCTTCTTAGGGGACGGAATTTTTTTGCAGCAAGCCGACATTAATCCCATTATAAGAAATATAACTTAAGGTAGCCCAAATTAAAAAAAAAAAATTAACAAAGAAAAGGACCACAGTTAAGGGGAAGCTGGTATATTGGTGCCATTAAGGGAACTTTGAATGGATAGGTCTGTGGTCAGCAGAACAACAGTCTCCCACAGAAGTCCATGTCCTCATCCTGGCACCTGTGAATATGTTACATTCCATAGCAAAGGGGCGTTAGGTTGCAGACGCACTTGAAGTCACTAATCAGCTGAGATTTACACAGGGAAACGATCCTGAATTATCCAGGTGGGCCCAATGTAATCACAAGAGTCCTTAAAAGCAGATGAGGGGGGGTGAGAAGGAGAGCGAGTGAGATGTGATGACAGAAGCAGGGTTAGAGTAACCAGGCTCTGGTAATTGGAGTTCTGAAATATGCGGCTGTCACTCAGGGCGACACAGTCTTTGAAAAAAAGGAGTAACTGTACGGTGGAGAAAAGTGACAAACACCAGCTCAGCCAGGTGATCAAGGTCAACAACAATCATCAATCACATGGACAGCTACTCTTGCCATGATGGGAAGAAACTGGTGATTTACTTCTGTGATCTTCCAGTCCCACACCCCGAATCCCAGCCTAATCAGAGAAAAACATCAGATTCCAAGAGAGGGACATCCTACAAAATACCTGACCAGTACCTCTTAAAACTGTCAAGGTCATCAAAGCAAGGGAAGTCTGAGAAACTGTCACAGCCAAGAGGAGCTTAAGGAGACATGACAATGAAATGTAATGTGGTATCCTGGGTGGGATCCTGGAACAGACGAAGAACATTACATAAAAACTAAGGAAATCTGAATGGGCATTAGTTAACGATAATATAGGAAAATTGGCTCGTTAATTGTAACTAATATCCCATACTGACATAAGTTGCTGATAACAGGGGAACCTGGGTGCAGGGTATCTGGGAATTCTCTGTACTACCTCTGCAACTTTTCTGTAAATTTAAAACCATGCTAAAAAATAAAATCTATTAAAACAGAACAACAATATGCAACCATAGGTAGCCCACGAAGCGTAAAATATCTAATACCTGATCCTTTACAGAGAAAGTTTGCCAAACTCTGCTCTAGGTCCAAAACTCATACTCAGCATCAAACCATATTGCCTCTCACAGTTCATACAAAGATGCAGCTGAAACCAACTGAAACTGTCAGACCTCAAGCAACACCTGGCTGATACAACAAATTTCTGCTTATTAATTACTGAAAAACATCCCTGCCTTTGATGACAAAGACCTTTGCTCAAACCCCACTCTTAAAAGCCTCACAAAGCTGGTAACTTTGCCATTTACTGACTAAAACAATCAAACCTTCTTCTTTCTTACTGTGCTCTGAAAGTCAGGCCTGTGGAAAAGACCCAAGATAAGTAGCGTTTGACTCCACCTAAAAACTAAAAAATCCAAATCACACTCTAAAATAAAGCACAAACATCAACCTCCCAATAGAACCCTTCTTATACCATGAGTTTCTTAGAAAAGGAGGGAACATCGGGAGATGGGAACAATTTGCCAAATGAATATGTGAGCGCTCACTAGAGTGGGCTGGTCAACAGGAAGCACACTGGAGAATTCACCTGCGTGGCCCGTCACACCTCTTGGGAAGGAATTACTGAGAGAAATCGCTCTTAGGGAAGTCATTTGGGGCCAAAGAAAGCAAATATTCCTAAGTCCTGCACACTCAAATCATTTATTGAACAAAAAGGTAACTCATCTGAACCTTGATTTTAAGATGTGTAGCGATTCTTTCTCCTCCTCAGTCCACAGGATGCTTTTTCTGGAGGACGGCTGGCCTGGGGGAAAAAGGATAGAATGAGACACTAGGGCTTTGCTGGAGCACAGACTATATCAGAAAACACCCTCCAAGGCCACACCTGTCCCCGTGTCACATCTAAAACCAATCAGAAATAAGGGGGAACTGAGGCCTGGGTATTTCAGAGATTCCAGGGGACCAGGCTCTAGCAATCGGGGTTGTGAATTATGTAACTATGTCCCTACCCCCACCTCCAAGTCAGGGACCTCTCCCCTCCAAAAAAGGAGTCTTATTCCTGAGGCCCTTCCATCCTGTCATTCCGGGAGCCTGTATGGAGAGCCCTTCCAGCTCTCAAATTGCCATCTCAAGATCACGTCTGCGCCCTCCTTGGCCATTTTCATTACAGCGTTCAGCCTGACTTCCCTTTGGGGGCCATCGCGTCTACGCAGGTGCACGGTTAGTAAGCGAAGGCAGAGGGAGCAGCCGGGACATCAGAGCTACGGCTACACTGTCACACACACCTGTGCTCACTCAATCCGTGGCCACACAATCACCCGAGCACAATCCGGGTCCAGTCGCAGCCGAACAATCGCACACACCGTTAGGAGACACACGTTGGCCGCGTCACACCCACTGACGCCCACGTCGGAGACACGGTGCCCGGCCCTGCCACCCCCGCAGCGCCCACGCGCGTGGAACTCACACGCAGCACAGCCGCGGAGCCACAGCCCGGCCGCGTCACCCCGGCAGACGCCCCCGCGCACGCGTGTCACCGCCACGGGGACGGGGCCCGGCTGCGCCACCCGCACACACACTCACGCGCAAGTGCGTCACAGCCACGGGGACAGGCCTGTCCCGTCACCCACCGACGCTCCCACGCACATTTCGTCCCGGGACACGGCCCGGCCCCCGGCCCTGACAGACACACAGACACATACACACACCCGCACACACGCTCGCACTTCTCTCCGCAGCCACAGGCCGAGGCTCCACTTCGGGCCTCCTCGCCCGGCGCGTCTCTGTCACCGCCATCCCGCGCCGCATCCCGCGCTAGCCCGGTCCTGGGATGCTAACAGCTCACCGGTTGGGGCCCAGCGACCAGCACACCGTCGGAAAGCAGCGAAAGGGTTGAGCTTAACTGACGACTACGTCTCGGGAAACGCGGAGCGCCCAAAAAAATCCTTCGCGCAGTAAGCGCGTCTCCCAGCATGCAACTGGGCGATTCCTAGGAGGGCCGAGCCTCGGAGACCTCTGGGAAATGTAGTCCAAAAACCCGGGAATCCAATGAGCTGGAAGCGCAGCGGCTCAGTTCTCCAGCATGCAACTCTACACGGCCTTAATACCGGTATGCCTCACAGACTTCTGGGAAACGTAGTTCAGAGTCAAGGAACAGCCAGAAGATGGGAGTCCGGCCGTGCTCCCAAGGTGCATTTCGGACCTTTCCAGAAGGTTGGCTTGGTCGCAACCTGTGTGATGTTACTTAATAAATTATTAAGTAGTTGATTTTAAGAGTAATTGAGACTTTTCCTTTAGATTATTTCGTTTTAAAAACCTTGTTTTTCTAATTCTGACATTACTTCTACATCTATTAACTGGAATATTTCTACATAGTAAGGCTTTCCCTTATAAAGTGAGACTATGTGGTTACATCTAATATTGATCTCGTTGTAAAGGCAGGATGTTTGCTTCTTTAATTAATACTTGCTAAAGTAATCAGTCATTTAAAAAAATACCTGGGGGCGGGCCCCGTGGCCGAGTGGTTAAGTTCGCGTACTCCACTGCAGGTGGCCCAGTGATTCGTTGGTTCGAATCCTGGGTGCGGACATGGCACTGCTCACCAAGCCACGCTGCGGCAGCGTCCCACATGCCACAACTAGAAGGACCCACAACGAAGAATATACAACTATGTACTGGGGGTCTTTGGGGAGAAAAAGGAAAAAAAAAATCTTAAAAAAAAATACCTGGAATGTTGATAAATAATTTTGGCCTTTTCTTTTTAGATTATTATTATGGAGCCATAGATTTTAATTGAATCAGTGTGCTTCAAATTACAGAAGTCAATATCCCTTGTATTGGTCCAAATGTTCACAATAGTAGCAATGATATCCTCTTTACAGTACTTTGTTTTCTTCTGATTTGATTCCATCAGTTACTGAAAATTTCCATGTTTTTGGAACTAGCCAGCTCTCCCAGGCTCACTTTATTCTTTCTCTATTCCAGATGTAAGATCAGCCACTTCTTCAAAGAGCCATGGTTCCTTTTGTTTGGAAATGACAATAGAGACACAATCTGGGTACTGTTGGGCTGACACTGCTTTTAGGCATTTTCAGTGGACAGAAGTAGGAAAAGAATGCTTGCGTTCCTGTTCTTATTTTCAAATCAATTTTAAACTTCTGGCTTTTTTCTCTCAATTTACTGAATCCCTTTTTTTTTTTAAAGATGGGCACCTGAGCTAACACCCGTAGCCAATCTTTTGTTTTCTTCTCCTCCCTTATGCCCCCCAGTACATAGCTGTATATTCTAGTTGCAGGTCCTTCTAGTTCTGCTATGTGGGACCCTGCCTCAGCATGGCTTGATGAGTGCTGCCATGTCTGTGCCCAGGATCCGATCTGGTGAAACCCTGGCCCACCAAAGTGGAGCATGCAAACTCAACCACTTGGCCACTGGGCTGGCCCCTGAACCTTAACTTTGCTAACATCATTATTTCCTGTTGCCTACAATATAAAGGAAATACTTTCAAAATAACAATGGCAATGGTACTAAACATGGTATACAACTAAAGGAAATCTGAAATGTTCTTTGTAGTCCCGTTTTTTTGTTTTGGTGAGGAAGATTGGCCCTGAGCTAACATCTGTTGCCAATCTTCCTCCTTTTGCTTGAGGAAGACTGTTGCTGAGCTAACATCTGTGCCAATCTTCCTCAATTTTGTATGTGGGATGTTGCCACCACAGCATGGCTTCATGAGTGGTGTAGGTCTGTGCCTGTGATCTGAACCTGTGAACCCTGGGCTGCCGAAGCACAGTGCATGAACTTAACCACTATGCCATCGGCTGGCCCACGTTGTAATTCCTTTTGTCTTTAGAATGGATCCCATTAAGTGTGTGAAGTTAAGACACTGCATTGTTTCTTCGTCAGTGATGAACTATTTAAAAATGGTGTTGAGATGACAGGGTAGTTATTTGGAAAAAGAGGAAATTCATTCAATACCTCAAACTATATGTCAGAATGAGGTACAAAAGGATCAGAGATGTAAATGTAAAAAAACCCTCATAAACATGATAAAAATGTATTGTCTATAATATAGAAATAAGGAAACCTTTCTAACTATAACTCAAAATCCAGAAGTCATAAGAGACACATTTTAGTTAAACTGCTAAAAGCCAAGGCCAAAGAGAAAATCTTGAAAGCCGCAAGAGAGAAATGACTCATCACATAGAGGGGAGCAGCAATACGATTAATGCCTGGTACTTTATCAGAAACAGTAAACAAAAGGAGGCAGCGAAATAAAATATTCAAAGTACTAAAAGAATAAAAAAATCAAACAAGAATGCTATATCCAGTAAAACTATCATTAAAAAATGAAAGCAAAATAAAGACATTTCCAAAAGAACAGTATGAAAAGAACTTTTACAACTCACTAAGAAACGAACCCAATTAAAAAAGAAATAGGAAAAGGACCTGAATAGACATTTCACCAAAGAAGATTTATGAGTGGCTCATAAGCAAAAGAGAATATGCTCAATATCACTGGGCATTAGAAAAATGCAAATCAAAGCTATAACAAAATATCACACCTGCTAAAATACAAAAGAGTGAAAATATTGCTATGCAGGCTGTGGAGAAACTGGAGCCCTTATATAGTTCTGCTCAGAAAGTAAAATAGTACAGCAACTTTCCATTATAAAAATCTATATAATTAAGGGAAATGCAGTATTGCCTAGGAGATTATGTTACAAATACTGACTGAAAAATAATCTGAATAACCAATTTTAATGTACAGATTAAAAGGGATTAGAAGCCTCTAAATCCTAATAAGGTCTGATCAATTTTAAGCCAGATATTGTTCCAAAGTGATTTTTCTTCTAAGGAAGAAAAATAAGTTTGTTCAATTATTCTATTAGGTTATTAAAATAAATGAACAAAATGAAAAAAAAGAGAAAATTTTAACTTGAATCTCCATTAAATACATAATATAAAAATATACATATGACTTTAGTCATTCAGATTTAGCCAGTTAGTAATTAACATTAGCCAAATTCAGTTTATTCTGGTAATTTAAAAAAGATTCAATATTACAACATTGACTGACGTTATACATTAAAATAAGACTTAAATAGAAAAAAATATTTGAGCACTGCAGTAAATCCTTGAATAAGATATTTGATAAATCATGATAAATATGAAATTTTAAAAATTCTTTTTGTGAAATGGAGTAAAGGAAATCTAAAACGGAGTCAGGAGGCCTCATGGGGGAGCTCTCATTACCACTCCAGGTCAATTACATACCCCAACAGGAGACACTACCTTGCATTCCCAGCAGGAAAGTGCCTCTACTTTACCACCCAAGCAGGAGAAAGGAAGATTTCTCCTTGCCTGGAAACAAGCCCAGCCAATGGGAACTGTTGCACCTTAGCCAATGAGAAGGCATCACCGCCTTGAACTCTCACTTTTCTCCAATGGACTTTCCTTCAAAACACCACCTCCCAGGTAACATTCCTCTCCTGTGTTTGTTGGACTTGCCTATAGTTTTTGCTATAGCATGCTTGTCCTGAATTGCAATTCTCTGCTACTTCTAAATAAACCCATTTTGCTGGTAAAATAACTGGCTGTTTTATTTTTACGGTCAATATTTTTAAGCAAGAACGTTTCAGCAAGCATTATAACCAGCAGTAAACACTGGGAGCATTTCCATGAAAGTGAGGTTGAGACTAGGGGCCGGGTCAGGGCTCTAGCCATTCACCACCGCACAGGATGCCTGAGCCAGGACCCAGAGAAAAAGCAAGAGAAGGAAACAAGAAGAGAGAATCAAATAGCTGGAACTATTACTCACAGATGGCATGATTACAAACCTGAAAAAGCAGACCATTTATTTTAACTGTTAGGACTAACCAGAGAATTGAGGACGTAGGGCAAATCCTTAATATACTGACATCGATCTTTCTTCTTTAGTAGTGGTAATTAAAAAACAACACAAACAAACAAAAAGAGAAACAGCCTGCATCCCCATTAGCAAATAGACTGTGACCTCTTCTTACGAGGCATTTTCAGATTTGTGTGAAGAATCCATAAAACTTTACTGAAGGACATAAGAAAGACAGGATTAAAGACTGAACCACATCGTTATTGACGTTGAACAGACACCATAAGGGAGCAAATGAAGGTGTTGAATATTAGGTGATCTGGTTAAACTAGTTTTTGTTAGTATAAAAGATAGTCAATATCCTTACTATTACGGGTTGAATCTTGTCCCCTCCAGAGAAGACATGTGGAAGTCCTAACTCCCAGTAACTCAGAGTGTGATCATATCTGGAAATAGGGTCATTGTCGATGGAATTAGTTAAGATGAGGTTATGCTGGAGTAGAACGGACCTCTAATTCAATATGACTTGTGTCCTTATAGAAAGAACACCATATGAAAAGACAATCACAGAAAGAACACCTTGTGAGGACGGAGGATTGGAGTGATGCATCTAGAAGCCAATGCACCTAAGATTGCCAGCAGGGGCTGGCCCGGTGGCACAGCCCTTAAGTGTGCATGTTCCGCTTTGGCAGCCCGGGGTTTGCTGGTTCGGACCCCGGGTGCGGACATGGCACTGCTTGGCAAGCCATGCTGTGGTAGGCATCCCACGTATAAAGTAGAGGAAGATGGGCACGGATGTTAGCTCAGGGCCAGTCTTCCTCAGCAAAAAGATGAGGATTGGCAGTAGTTAGCCCAGGGCTAATCTTCCTCAAAAAAAAAAAAGATTGCGAGGAAACAACAGAAGCTACAAGAGGCAAGGCAGGATCCTCCCCTACAGGTTTCAGAGGGAAAGTGGCCCTGGCAACACCTTGATTTATTGGACTTCTAGCCTTCAACACTATGAGTCAATAAATTCCTGTGCTTTTAAGGCACCCAACTTGTAGCACTTTGTTATGACACCCCCAGGAAATGCAACCATGAAATAGTGTAAAGTTATTTACCAGACACTGAACAATACTTTCAACATATAATGACTACAAAAGCATTGAATCTCATCTGAACCTGACCCAATATATTTAAAAGGAAAAAGTAATTTGGAAATTGAAAAGTTAATAAATTTGGGATCAAATTTAAGTCAAATCTGAGGATACACGAATGGAATAAAGACGTCCCCTGCGTGGGAAGAACACTTTCCGGTGGGCCATTGGGACTGTAAACACACCACGACCAGCACCGTCATGGGATGAGCCTTGGGTTGGAAGAAGCACGAGGTTTCCTAGGACAGGAGCCTGTCACCCTGCCCAGTGGGGGACTCCCCGGGAGTAGTAACTGCGAAGGGGAGGCCAGGGGAGAGGCAGGTCCCGCCCCAGGAGAACGCGATGATGGGAGGCGCTGTCTCAGGACAGGGTGAGGTCTGCGGAATCCCAGGACCAGCAAGAGGGCAGCGACCCGGGCTGCACGTGGAGACGCGTCCCCCGATGCCAAGGGGCGGCCACCCGCCGGGGCGAAGGGCGCGAACCCACGTACCGAGGGAGGGCTTTACACGGCACAGGGATGGGTGAGGAGGGCCAGTGAGTGGTTTTCAGCAGGAAAACGACCAGGCAGGTGGTGTCCTCAAGGCCGGAAGGCAGAAAGGGAGCAGGGACGGGCCTTGGAGCCATTTTAACCGGTAACGGACGCGGATCCCAGGACTCGGAAGGTCTCACGGCGACACCAGGGCTCACCACAGTGAGAGGGACGAGAGCGTGCGGGGGTTTGAAAGTGCGCGGCGACCCCCAAACCCCAGCTGCGGGGACCTGCGGACTGAAGGGCCGCCAAGCTCAAGCTTGAACCAGAAATGAATCTCCCTCAGGAGAGCGTGACCTCTGCTCCTCTGGATCCGCTTCCGGG
Source organism: Equus quagga (assembly GCF_021613505.1). Taxonomy (NCBI): domain Eukaryota; kingdom Metazoa; phylum Chordata; class Mammalia; order Perissodactyla; family Equidae; genus Equus; species Equus quagga. The sequence goes on from NC_060279.1 coordinate 85,943,327, forward strand.
TCTGCCGGAAACTGCGCGGACGCCAGTGCTGGAAGGTGCAGGGGGCGGGGCCTGGGCGGGGCCTGGGCCGTGGCCCGGGCTCGGCAGGGAGCATCTTGCAATCCGAGAGAAGCGGGTGTAGCCGTGGGGTCTGGAAAGGGGCGGGGCCTGAGCCTACCCTCCGAACCCCAGGCGTTTCAAGATCTGCGCTACGGAGCTGGAACGTCTGGGTTTGGATCGGTTTTTATTTAGTTGGTGTGATGTGGAGCAGAATTGCTTCCTGCCTCTTTTAAGTAAATGTTGCAGACAATTTAAGGTAGAAGCTTAGGGTGATGTGGGACACTTACGTTGGAAGTTGAGGTGTTTTCCTCTAAATAAGCTGAAAACGGTTTAAGTCAAAAGCTGTTTTTGCTAGCGGGTGCGACACGTTTCCTGGGAACGAGAGAGACAAGCAGGGGCGCTGGGACCTGGGTGGGGATGGATGTAGGGCGGTGGTTTGATCCGGGAATATCTATAGCTTGGACAATTGGAATGGCTTATTTGATCAATCAAGGACTGGAGTTGGCTGTGAAGGGGATAGAAATTGCAGGGTGAAATGAAAAACTTTGCTTGTCCGGAATGTGCAATTTTATACCAACTTCCATCAGAACATAATTGCTATATCCATTCGCCATGGACCCGTAAGGCATAGACAAAACTCCGGGCTCAGGTTCAGGGTCGTTCGTGGGACAAGGACCTGGGCACGTGGGTGGAGGGGAATCTGATAATTTAGGCCACCAATCCATTGCTTTAAAACATTTTTTCTGACAATCTGGTGTGATATCGGCGTGTTAAATATCTTTAAAATAATTAACTCTATCCAAACAATGAAAAGAAAGCGTATTGTGTAAATTACGAAAGCATGAAAACAGATAGGGAGTATAATTCATATTAATACCGAAATGGCCCAAATTTTACATTTTCTTATAAAGCCACATCCTAATTCTTTTAAAACTTAAATATTCATAGGAACTCCACACAAAATATAACAAGATATATTCGAACTTGACAAGCACTGAAGTCCATAGGATTTTCCATATGGTCATCTAGGACAGTGCATCTCAAAAACCCTGATGTCAGCCACCTAGAGCAATTCCATCGGAATCTCTATTAATTTTTAAGCTCCTAGGTAGTTCTAAAGTGCTGTCACATTTGAGAAATAGCACTTAGGATGTCTTGAAGGAGATTCAGTCATGGACTGAGCTTGTCTGAAATTCACTTGAGTACAATCTTTGATCTGCAGGAAACCACAGGACGTTCCTCTCAGTCCAAGGTCATAGATGGTCTGTATAGAAATGTGACAGCCTGTTTTTTAACGGTTGCTTATGTCTACATCAGGAGCTGTAGGCTCCAAAGGGAAATTCAGAGAATAGAGAATTCTGAGTGCTGGGGTAGGAGAGCCCATCTTTCTGCCTCCATGTAAGAGGCCATCTACAGGGATTCCCTCCAATTGTGGAGTGGTTTAATATCAGTTACTGAGTGAGAGGCTATGAGGACAGAGGAAAGGGTAGTGTGTTTGGGGGACATTTTGAGACCTGGGTGGGCCTAGTTTCTCATGACTATGTTCTTCGTACCCAGGAGTGTCTTTTTTTGAATTCAATTAAATTTTTTTTGAGGAAGGTTGGTTCTGAGCTGTCATCTGTTGTCAGTTTTCCTCTTTTTGCTTGAAGAAGATTGTCGCTGAGCTCACGTCTGTGCCAGTCTTCCTCTATTTTATGTGGGACACTGCCATAGCATGGCTTGACTAGCAGTGCTAGGTCCACACCCAGGATCCGAACCTGTGAACCCTGGGCTACTGAAGCAGAGCACTCAAACTTAACCACTACGCCACCCGGCTGGCCCTTCTAAGGAGTGTCTTTTTAGGATTCCCAGAAGGGTATACTTCCAGCACAATGTTTAATAAATAGAATGGGCAATCTTGTGCTTATTGGTGTTGTTCTTGACTTTAGTAGGACTCTCTCTAGTGCTTCCCAATGAATAGGCGAAGACTTTGTTTCATCAGGTTATCAAAGATCCACAAATTCCTAATTTTTAAGTGTTTTCACTTAACATCAATGCATGTTGAATTCTGCCAAATAGAGGTCTTTACATTGATGAACATTGTCGCAGAATTTTTATCTTTATCTCTATAAATATGATGAACTACATCACTATGGTCACTCTTGAGTTCCAGGAATAAACTGCACTTGGTTATCATTTACTTTTTTTTAAGGTTGGCACCTGAGCTAACATCTGTTGCCAATCTTCTCTTCTTTTTTTTTTCTCCTTCTCCACAAAGGCCCCCAGTATATAGTTGTATATTCTAGTTGTGAGTGCCTCTGGTTGTGCTGTGTGGGATGCTGCCTCAGCGTGGCTTGATGAGCGGTGCCATGTCTGCGCCCAGGATCCGAGCCAGTGAGACCCTGGGCCTCCGAAGTGGAGCGAGCAAACTTCACCACTTGGCCACAGGGCCAGCCCCCGTTTACTGTTTTTTAATGGGCTGTTGCAATGCATTTGCTAGTATTCACTTTACATCTTTGCGTCTATAGACAGATGTAAAGTTTTTCTATTGTATTCTGTTTGGTACGATTTTGGAAGTTTTGGTATCTGTGTTCTATTTAATGTCCTAAAATTATTTGGAAGTTTTACTTCTTTTTCAATGCCCTTGAATTGGATAGTTAGCATGGGCTTATCCAATCTTTAAAGTAATGGTAGAATTTCTGTGTTAAGCCATCTAATATTGGTGATTTTATTTGTGCAGGACACTTTTATAAACTTCTCCTTTCCTTCTGTCAATATTGTTCTGTGTCGACTTCCTATCTCTACTGGGATCAATATTGGTAAAGTATATTTTCCTGGAAAATGTTCATACTTTTAAGGTTTTCTAATTATTTGTTTTGGGTTATACAAATTAACCCAATTATTTCAATGATCAATTATTGACATCATGTTCTTCCCATGACTATTACTAAAGTAAAAATCCTTCTGAGGAATTTTGTGAGTGATTCCATTTCTCTGCCCATAACATAAAATATGGGGCAGCTCAGGGGTCTGAAGAGAGATTTTGGGTAGAAGGACTTCTCAGGGAAGCAGATAGTTCAGCAAGGCCAACATGCTACACAGCCAGTCCCTCAAGTGTCAGCCCTCAGGCTTTCCTGCTCTCTCCTGTGAGACCCTGTCTGCCCCCAGGGATCATGGGAAAGAAAGAGCCTCTCCTAATCTCATCGGCCTCTTCATAAGAGTGTTCACTAGATACTTGTAATTGTTTCTGACAATTGGTAACTGGGACAAAGTTTTTCAAAAATATTCTCAGCTCCCCAAGGCTGCACTGTTATTGCTGCTATAGGTGAAAAGATAATTGCAGTTCTGAGGGGAGAGGTTACAGAATCACAACCCTGTACCTGAGGGTCTGTTTGCCTCCTTCTTATACACGCTTTGGCTGTTGTGATCATCACACTGAGCCCACAGTCCTGAGAGCAGGAAAGAACTTGGTGAATATTTTCTATTTCACTCTGAAAGGCAGAGTCTGTGAGGGAAGGAGGACTTGTCAGGAGACTGGGTAAGTGCTCATGTCTGGAAAAGCAATTCTTCTAGGGTAGAAACAGCTTCAGTGCCAAAGCCACACAGGAAGGAAGATAATTCTTGAGGCACGTGGAGACTGACCAGTGGCTCTAGACCCTATCTTAATCTTGGCTGCTCCTAATGTAATTTATTGCAATCTGTGTAGATTGTAGAGATTGATTTTTAATCTCTGCAACAATGAAATATATATAGATTCTGCAAGGAAATCTTCATTTAAAAAATCCTAGGGGCCAGCCTAGTGGTGTATTGGTTAAGTGTTTATGCTCTGCTTCAGTGGCTGGGGGTTCACAAGTTCGGATGAACCTATGCATCACTCATCAAGCCATGCTATGGCAGCATCCCATGTAAAAAATAGAAGATTGGCATAGATGTTAGCTCTGGACCAATCTTCCTCACCAAAAAAACCCCCACAAACCTATAGCATGGTGATTTGGAAATTATTTTGCTTATTATTCAATCTTCCCTGCAAGAAACAAGGAAACATTTCCAGGATTAGTAGATGTACTTCTAAAATAAATGTTTGCCTGTGATAATGGGTAAGATGGAGCTAATTGAATAATCTATTATATAGAATAGTAGCAGATATCGTTTTTTTTAACTTACTCTAGGTATGTAATATGTTTAATAGAACTACCCAAAAATGGATGCTTGTGTGTTGACAAAAGCCTCTTGTGTCTGTTGATTATGGTAAGACAATTTTCCATCTGGAAGTCAGAGAAGGAACGTTCAAGGAAAAGATAGCTTCATGACTTTAGATTTTTCAATAGTAGAAAAAAAAGTCAGGGGCTTCAGTGGTTTCCAATATTAAATTATTTTGTGGTATTTTCTCTGGTTTCAAAAAATAGTTGTAATGCCACTCTCAGGCTTACTTCTCATCTTCCTACTATTTAAACTCACTCAGTGAGGAAATTTCTATACCTCTGTATTCATCTTTGTATAACCAGCATATGTTTTAATGTCTTTAGCAATTCTGACATTATTACAGTAGAGTCTTATTTAATAATCCTTCACTAACAGGCGTGTAGTCATGTGCTGTATATTTTCAACAATTTAGGGTCTCATGTCCAATGTTTTTTCTTCTGTTCATGTTTCATGTCCCATTACTTAGCACGTAATTATTCAATTGTACACTTCCTCGTGGTGGGGAGGCAGAAGTCTCCTCTTTTTATTCCAACATGGAACCACCTGTGCATTCAATAACCTTCACTTTGTCTCAGATGGTTATTGTTTTAGGATTATGCTAAGATCAGGGCATCTATATTCTATCTGGATCTCTGAACATTTATAGGTGATATTTGCCTATGAAATAAGCAACCAGGCATAAGTGGTAAATTGCTACAAGCACAATTATAAAAGAAAGCACAATCTGTCTTTTTAGAAAATGAACAAAATATACACATGAAAATGCATTTGTGTGTGGAGTGTTAGAAAAACATAACTAAGTCTGAGGTTGTGCCAACAGAGCGATTAAGCTCATTGTCAGCTACTGAAGCTGCCCCTTATGAGAAAGAAGGTAAGCTAGTGGCAGATTTTAGAAACATCACTTAGCTTCTGTATGCCTAGGTCTCCTTGCCCGTAAAAGGGAAATTATATAACTCATATAGTTGTTGTAAAGTTATAAATAAAACATGAAGAACATCGTGTGCATAGATTTAGGTCTTAGCTAACAAGAAAATATTTAAAGCTAGCAAATCTCTTAGGGAAAGGAAAATATGTGTTAGTAAGAATTTATAAGTGGAAATTAATGGTCAGTGGAGAATATTGGATTTCACTTGCTAAGATAAGACAGCACTCATGTTTCTATGCAGGATCCTCTGACTATGAATGCATGTTCGTGGGGAAATGGCACATTTGCCACCAGGGATTTGATGATAGGAGTCGTGTTCTTATCACAGACTATATTTGGGATTTGGGGGAATTGCTCTCTTCATTATCGTTATATTTTCTTTTACTTCACTGGATGCAGAGCAAGGTCCACCGGCTTGATTCTCAAGCACCTAACTGTAGCCAACTCCTTAGTCATTGCCTTTAGAGGAGTCCCCCAGACAGTGGAAGCTTTTGGGTTGAAGATTTTCCTCAGTGATTTTGGATGCAAACTTGTTTTTTATGTTCTCAGACTGGGCAGAGGTGTGTCCCTTGGCACCACTTGCCTCTTGAGTGTCTTCCAGGCCATCACCATCAGTCCTTGGAACTCCAGGTTGGCAGAACTTAAAGTACAAGTTCTCAGGTGCACTGGTCCCTGCATTACCGTGTTCTGGATCCTGTACATGCTGGTAAATATCATTTTTCCTCTTTATGTGGCGGGTAAGTGGAATAACAAGACCATCACAAAGAAAAAAGATTTGGGATTCTGCTCTGGGATGTGGAATGACACGATCACGCAATCACTCCTTGCAGCAGTTTTAACCGCTCCTGATGTTGTGTGTTTGGGGCTCATGATCTGGGCCAGCATCTACATGGTTTTCACCTTGTACGGACATAAGCAGCGAGTCCAACACATTCACAGGAACGGCATCTCCCGCAGATCCTCCTCTGTGACTAGAGCCACCCAAAGCATCCTTGTTCTGGTGAGCACCTTTGTATCTTTTTACACCCTCTCCTCCATCTTTTCAATTGACTTGGCTCTTTCTGATCATCCTAGCTGGTGGCAGCTAAACATCACTGCTATGTTCGCCTTATGTTTCCCATCAGTCAGCCCCTTTCTTTTGAGTCATGAGTCCAAAGGACTCAGGATCTTCTCTGCCTCCTGCAGAAGGAATGCCTAATTCCATAAACTGTTTAGATAGCTGTAAATTTTATTTTCCTTGTTCTTTTTGCAATGTGCATACAATGAGTAACTCATTTCTTCCAGATGTTTAAGCACCAGAATGGGCATTCACAGAGAGTGTGAAAAATAGACGGAATCCATAATGTAGTAGGCACAGCAGGCACTAAACTAAATATTCTGTAAAATGCTTTTTGAATTTCCTTATTATTAAATGTTGCACTGGAGAAGCTTAGAGTCTAAGAATCCCTTAAAAATGGGGTATTTAATAAGTTGGAGATAATGGAAAGTTTATGAGTGTGTAGCTTTAAACCCAACAAATTAAAATTTACCTGGAATTAAAAGTGTGAGAAGAGTTTAGTAAAGTGGAAAAGAAGAGAAATCAATCAAGAACATGAGAAGGAAAAATGATTGCTCTGTGGCAAATGACCCTGGATAGAGCCGGAGACAAAATAATTTGTCACACACTGCGAGTTATTGAAGACCAGGTTGTGTGTCTTACCTCAGGTCTTGAAATAAAAAAACATATGTATATGTTTGGATATAGCTTTTTTTTTTGGTAGCGTATTTAAAAAATACTTTTAGGTAAAAAATGGGCAGAATGCCCTGGTAGGGGCAGTATGTGCACAGGAAGCAGGTCAGGAGGTTTTAATAGAAATTCAACTCCGAGCTGATGAATATGACAGTCAGAAAAAAAAGACTAGGTTTTTGGATTTTAGAAGGCAGAACCTTCTGGATTAAGCAATGCTACCAATTAGCCTGCTGGGAAGACAGAGGCTTCAGAGTGGACTCCATGTTCCCAACATGGGGTCATGGGTCTATGTGCAGGTGTGCACCATTGATAGAGGAGCTAAGGAGGAGGACTCTGGGGGTGAAGTCCACGGAGTTGTTTTGTTTGTGGAGGGGTGTTGCTCCTTTGAAATATCCAAGAGTATAAGACTTACAGAATCGAAACCTCAAATCGAGAATCCCATTCCTGGGAGAAGTCAGCACTGTCCACGACGACTCCACTGGGAGAGGAAAACTGGAAGCTTCTTGCTTTGGAGCTCTCCTGGACCCTGCCCTATGTGCCTCTTCCCTCGGCAGATTTTAATCTGTAGCTTTTCATTGTAATAAACCCTAACTATGAGTATAACAGTGTTCAGTGAGTTCTTTGAGTCCTTTTAGTTAATTATTAAATCTGATGGTGGTCTCGAGGGTTCCTGAATTCTGCAGTCACATTTAATATTAAGAATAAATAGTAGAAAAAAGAAACACTGATAGTGTAGAGATTTTAAAAACATCTTGAGACAAATATAATCAACCTTATACCAATAAATTAGAAAGTTAAAAATAAAAAGGTGATTTCTCTAAAATATCAAATATTAAACCTGAATTTAAAAGAATTGTAAAGGGGCTGGCCCTGTGGCAGAGTGGTTAAGTTTGCTTGCTCCACGTCTGAGACCCAGGGTTTCACTTGTTCAGATCCTGGGTGCGGACACAGCATCACTTATCAAGCCATGCTGAGGCGGTGTCCCACATGCCACAACCAGAAGGACCTACAACTAGAATATACAATTATGTACTGGGGGGCTTTGAGGAGAAGAAGAGGAAACAAACAAACAAAAGAGTTGTAAAGCAGGAAACCATAAATAGCATTTAAATACTGGAAACATTAACACAACTTTCTGGTTGCTTTTTAAATTCCTTTCTCCATATTTTCAAGGTTTGGGTAGGCATCTTTCAAATCTATTTTACAAAACAGAAAAGAAGAGAAATCTATTAGAAAGATTTTGTGACTATTATATCCTGATACCAAAAATTTTAAAATAAACCAAAATAATTTATTAATTTACATAAAAAATTCTTAATTAAAATATTAATTTTAATTATTATTATATTATATTATTATTATTTAATTAATTATTAGAAGGGTTTATTTCAGGAATACATGACATACCAATGAGAGGATCTACTAATGTGACCCAACAGATGAAACATTGGATGAGAAAACTGGTCACCGAGTAAATAGACTTTTGTCCTTGGAAGTTTTTTGATCAGTAAATTAACTTAGAAAACATACTCAATCAGAGAACATTTCATTTATTAACGATCACTACACATTACAATATAAGAGTAAATGAAAAAAATTTAATAGGTAACTAAATGTTTGTTGGATATTCAAAATTAGGTTTTATAATTATCTCAGTGAATCCTTTCATTTCCTTACATTTATGTCTTTTTGATCATGAGCTTCTATTTCCTAATCTGATAACATAGTGATTTTCTGACATGTTCCATTGTATTTCAGAGAATCTAAATAGGTAAGGCTCATTATTTGCTGTGAAGCTAGGGTTAAGAGGAAAACTGAAGGTCTGCAGCCAAGCCTTGAGATGCCAGCAGACCTGGTAGGCAGTGGGGCTGCTACTTCATGAAAGACACTGACCCAAACCCACCTAGCAAAGCTGTTCCCAGATTTTTCTCCATCAGAAATTGTTCGATAATAGAAGCTTGTGGTTTTAAGCTGCTCAATTTAAGTATAATTTGTTGTGTAATAAAATATAGCTCACGCAACCTATGAGCCATCAATTCCACTTTTCAGAACCACCCCGATAATACTCACACATGTTCAAAATCCAGAAAGTACAATGATCTTTGTAGAAGCGTTGCGCAGTCTAGACAACACAAAAACAAAACGTTTAAGTCTGAAATGAGAAAATATAGATAAACTGTGGTACATTCATACTTTTTAATGTTAGGAAATGTCTTCAAAAGTAGTCTTGATTAGTAAAAGCAATTGGTGGTATAATATTGCAATGTAATGTTTGTGTAAAATATTATCAAAAAGTAGCAGTGCACTGTATGTTATTACTCTATGTATTATCCTGCATCTGAAATGTGCGTAAGATGGTCTGGAAAGATATAGTTTGCACTGGTGATTGATTTATGCTGTACTAGGAAACTAGTATAGAACAAGGAATTATCAAGGAGAACCTGTTATCATCCATATTATTTTATGAAAATTTCCCTAATGTGTGCTGTGTATTTTATTAAACAATGTGAAAAAAAATTTGTTTTGGAACGTATTTCCTCATACTCTTAACTGTGATTCTCTCACTGGGTTATTTACTATAATTGATGGGGTGGGAAAACAAAGACTGTCAATTCCTACTTCTGGATTGTTGTGTTTTCTTCATTTCTGACATTATCTCACTAGAAGATTAAAATACACATCAATAAATAATGTAATTTTATCATGAAAAAATTGAGATGTTGATCATCTCAGGGGCATGAGCATCCTGAAAATCTCATCAGAAACTCAGAAGCAATTCCTGTCCCATGTTGATAACATTGACAACCATGGTATTCACAAACTTCCCTCCTGACAGCCCTACCTATGTGGTCACAACTGTGTACAGGGAAATTAGAGCACTAGCTCATTGTTAAATCAACATAATCATCCCCAGAAACGGATTCCTTCCACAAAATGCTACTGGTTTCCTTCACAGGAGAGGTCTCTGGGAATTTCTGTCCTTGCCAAATTTCTTCTGTCAGCCTGAAAGGCCAGGTAAATATTAGGACACTCAGGCTACTTGACAGTAATGGTCCAGGTGGCATCTTGAGGGAGGAAGGTCAGTTATTCTCAGAGAATGATGTGGACATAGGCTCCCTTACACACATTGCACTCCTTCTTAGAGGGACCACCTAGTCCTTTAGGCAACCTCACTGATTCTCGTGAAACCACTATCTCACACCCATTGTGTTTACCTATGGCTGCACTTTCTCCTGAAAAAGTTCTTTACTGAAACAAGCCGCTTTTCTAGTGAGTGCCTGGATACTCTGATTTTTTCTCATAATAATATTCATAAAAATAAATTGAGAATTCATACTAAAATGCACTCTCATCTTTTTCACCCCTCACCTGTTATAAGATCTAACTCCCAGCCATGAAAACAGAGACTCAGTGAGATGGTGGATGGATGTCATGCAAGTGGCATCTGTTTGCTTTTATCAGGAGAAGAAGTCTGAACACTTTTTTTTTTAATTTAAAATTTTTTTTTAAATTTGTGAAAATAGCTTCTTGGTATGAGGAGATGATAAACAATGTAAATAGAAATAAATCAGTGTTTGGGGGCCAGCCTCCAATTCCGTGGCCCACTGTTTTCAGGTTCGGATCCCAGGGGTGGACCTGCTCCACTCATCAGCCATGCTGTGGAGGCATCCCACATACAAAGTAGAGGAAGATTGGCATAGATGTTAGCTCAGGGCTAATCTTCCTCACACTCACACAGACAAAGAAATAAATCAGTGTTTTGAAGGATGAACTGGAATGCCAAAGAACAGAAGTTCTGCATTGTATACGAAGATGGGGCTGTGACAGTTGTTTCCGTGGATGCTAAGGTGTTGATTGCACACACAACTAAGATCAAGATTTAGCAGACTTTCGTATCTTTAGAGATTTAAGTTCATTATCCCATATGAGCATTCTGACAGAATGAAATTTCTGCTACCTGTAAAGTTGTGATCTGGCCAGCTCAGACTCCAGCCAATATCACCTTTAGAATTTCCACAAAAAAAGAGATATTAACTCAGGTATTTCAAATTAAAAATCTAAAGAGGATAAATGATGCTACCGAATATGTGAAAATCTAGTTTTACTATTTTTATTGTTCTATAAAAGAATAAATATCCCTATCAAATGTCTCTGGAAATACTGCAAAATTAATTTTTCATTATTTAAAAATCAAACCCACAGGGCTATCCCAGTGGCGTAGGGGTTAAGTTCACATGCTCCACATTGGCAGCCCAGTGTTCACGGGTTTGGATCCCGGGTGTAGACCTACATACCGCTCATCAAGCCATGCTGCAGTGGCATCCCACATACAAAATAGAGGAAGGTTGGCACAGACGTTAGCTCAGCAACAATCTTCTTCAAGCAAAAAGAGGAGGATTGGCAATGGATGTTAGCTCAGGGCCGATCTTCCTCATCAAAAAAAAAAAAATCAAATCCAAGTATCTCCAAATGATGATACCTTTTGTGGCCTCAACAGCCAAACTGAACACAAAACATATGGAAATAGAAAACAAAAGCTTAGATTAAAATATTTTACAATTTTCAAGTTAAAATTATTCTTCCACATAAGTCTCAGAAGAAAGATAAAGAAAAATTGAATACAGTGAAAACATATATTTAGAAATTAATTACTGAAGCAAACACAGGATAATATCCAGTGCCTAGAACTGAGTCCAGGGCTACATTTCTGCTTCTTAGGTGACTGGGCAATACAAATAGAATTATGTTCTGATGAGAGTCAGTAGGAAATTGAGCATTCTGCACAAGCAGAGTTTTGCATTCCGCATTTTACTCTTTGTCACCTACACAGACAAATGCAGTCCCTCCTCTTGGATAAATAAACTGTTCTAATTGGGGGAGACTCTAATGTTCTCAGATCCAATTGTTGCCTCATATTGGTCCTTCCCTGAGGTTCCTGAGCCCCCAGCACCTGGATGGCTGGCAGTCTCTTGCAGGCAGCTCACACCTCCATGGGATCACAAAGAGCTTTGAGTTAAATCATTTTCAATTTGTTAAGAAGAAAACATCTCAGCTTCCAATAGAAGTGGTCCACAAAACTCTAAGCTTTTACCTTACATTTTTGAAACATTTAACTTAAAATAGCTAGGAAGCAAGCCTGGTCTGCTGTACACCAAAGAGGTTCAACCAGTGACAAACAGGGAGAATCAATGGTTGGTCAAGAGTGTGTTATTTAGTCGCTACGTACTTGCGAATTTTCTTGTTTTCTTGCTGTTACTGGTTTCTAGTTTCATTCTATTGTGGTTGAAAAAGATACTTGGTATGATTTTGATCTTCCTAAATTTGTTAAGACTTGTTTTGTGATCTAACACACAATCTATCCTGGAGAGCATTTTGTGTGCACTTGAGAAGAATATGTATTCTTCTGCTGTTTAGTGAAAAGTTCTTGATACATTCACTATGTTCACTTGGTCTGTAGTTTTGTTTCAAGTCCTTTGTTTCATTAGTGATTTTCTGTCTGGATGTTCTATCCATTATTGAAAGTGGGATACTGAATTCTCCTACTATATCATATTTCTGTCCATTTTTCCTTTCAGATCTGTCACTATTTGTTTATTATACTTTGGTGTTCTGATGTTGGCTGCATACACATTTACAGTTATTGTATCTTCCTGTTGAATTGAACCTTTGTATCATTGTGAAATGGCTTTCTTCGTCTCTAGGGAGAGTTCTTGACTTAAAGTCTATCTCATCTGACATAAATACAGCCACTTCTGCTTTCTTTTGGTTACCATTTGCTTGGAATGTCTTTCTCCATCCTTTCACTTTCAGCCTATGTGTGTCTTTGAATCTGAAGTGAGTTTTTTTGTAGACAGAGTACAGTTAGATCTTGGTTTTTCCATCCAGCCACTCTGCATCTTTTCATTGGTGAGTTAAGTCCTCTGACATTTAAAATAATTATCGATAGGGAAGGATTTATTGTGGCCTATTCCCTGGAGAGAGTGACCATCATGAAGCTGATGACCAACCCCAACTCTGTCTCTGATGCAGAGGCCATCACTGCATGCAAGACTTGTGGTTTCCTAGTGAAAGGAAAACAAGTTCCTGTTTGTTATGCTTGTATTACTGTTGGGAAGGCCCTTGACCCCTCCACTGGAACTTTGACTTGCCTCTCGAGGCTATCAGTCGTGCCTCACCGTTGTTGACATCTTCAGCATGACTGTCAGCTGACTCTGGCTACACCATTGTGACCCTTGGAACTAGTCCCTGTCACCTTTTATACTCTCTGGACCATATGTATTCTGACTTCTTAAGGCATGTCCTGATGGCTTATGATATTTATTCAGCTGGTTGAGTCTGAAACCCTTGGGTGCATTACTGAGGTCAATACTGGGGCTGGCCTTGTGGCGCAGAGGTTAAGTTCCCACGTTCCACTTCTCAGTGGCCTGGGGTTCACCAGTTCAGATCCAGGGTGCGGACATGGCACTGCTTGGCACGCCATGCTGTGGTAGGCGTCCCACGTATAAAGTAGAGGAAGATGGGCATGGATGTTAGCTCAGGGCCAGTCTTCCTCAGTGAAAAGAGGATTGGCAGTAGTTAGCTCAGAGCTGATCTTCCTCAAAAAAAAAAAAAAAATGAGGTCAGTACTGCTGGTTAGCCTGATCCTGCCACATGGAGTCCCATTGATGGTAATCTCAATCCAGTGATGAATGAAATTGATCTCAGGCTCTGTTGCCTGTGATTAATCAGAACATCCAGTGGAGTGGTGTATTTGTGGGAAAATTTTCCAAAAGCCAAAACAGTATAGAAATGAAGAGTGGATATCCATGGGATTTTCAAGTTTCTGCATCTTGTGGACAGAATCATTTATAGATTTTTCTGCCTGTTTTCCCAAGGATATCTGTGTAGAAAACAGCCTTGGAAGGTAGATATAGTATCTCCTTCTGGGATAAAGAACAGATTTGTTTGCCATGCAGGAAAATAAATACAATGTTTTTGGGCAAATGCTGGGAAGGTGTGAGGCTTGGGAGGCAAAGGGAATCAATGCAAGTATTAGGCTTATGTTACTTTCTGTGCCATTAATAACAAAGTCCCTTCCTCTGTCTCAGGAGTCTTGTATCTTCTAACTGCATCTGGGAAAACTGGGCTAACTTATTTGCTAGCAAATCAGGTAAAATCTTGAACTCTTCATACTTCCTGAAATTATCTGTATGTGTGATTATATACACATGTATAAACACTCACATATATACATACATATATACACACAAACACACTTCCACCCCCTCTTAATAGGTTGAATTTTGCTAAGAGAAGTCTCACATACTCTCTTAGCAAGGATGGGTTTAGGTGCGCAGGTAGGGTGTAAATTTTGGAAAGCAAATCGATCACTATAAACACGGTAAAAAATGTAAAATGTTGGGCAGGGAGGTGACCTTGGAGAAAGCAGAGAGTGATCAACAGGGTGGGACACTGCATAGTTGGAAAGGGAAGAGCTGAGAGTCCTTAATGACAGAGGAGCACAGAAGGGACTTTACAAGAAAAGCAATTACTATAAGAGGTTATTAAGTCATTTGCTATAGGGTATACTGACATCTCTCTCTCCATGTGTCATCTTACAGTGTCTTTAATAAAGGCCATATGGCTCACTGAACCTTCTTAAAAAAAAAACAAACAGATTCCTTTGTGAGGTAATTAAAAGGGGGACTGAATTCTCTGCTTGGGTTGGTAGATTTTGCAGGGAAGACTAAGTTTAGGATGGTAGAGATCCTGAGAGTGCAAATCTATTGGAATTAGTAAAAATGCCCGGGAAAACTTCAGACTTTTAAGGCCATAGATTTGATGGTGTCACACCTGAAATTTTTAAGGAGCGAAGCTATTCACAGGTGATATTTGGGTCACATGTGGATGAACATAAGTGGAAGGACTAGAGTGTCATTCCTTAGCGTAGGTGAGATGTGATGAGAGGATGGAGACGGAAGGTAGGGAGGCCCAGAGAAGAGCAGGGCAATCATGTTGGGCCAGGAAGGAGTTAGTAGGAGAGAGACTGTGGGTTCCTTTCTCCTTTTGGTCTCCATCCTCACCCTTAAGAATCCTTCAGGATTGTTCCATTGCTCTGTGATGCAGGCGTGGAATTCCAGTGAGGATAATGCATTCTCAGTGCCAAGATTTCCGAGGCCACAGTGTGCCTCAGATGAAGAACTATTATTTTTTTTCTGAGGATGCTTGGCACACTATGGCTGAACTTAACGTGGATTCCATACAACATTGATCCCGTTTTCTACTTCTTGTTTGTTCTGAGTTCCTCTTGTTTTTCTTCCCCCTACAAATGAATCTATCAATATTTGGGTGAATCAGAGACATACATCAGGTAAGGAATCCTAAACTCAATCCCCAGGATAGCCTGATCTTTGCCTGTTCCTCTTCCCACTTTATTCCTGGACACATTTCTAAGATCTGAGTCCAGGCTGTGGTCCCTAGGGATGGAACAGGTCCCCCTGTGATTGCTTTTTCAGGGATGGGTGAATCTAGCCCAAATCCCCATTGCTGTAGCAGAATTTTGAGGCATGACTGGGAGGACACCTGACACAGAGGAGGAGAAACGTACATTTTGGCCTCCATGTAGAAGCCCGCTGTCTGTGAACCACTCTTGTAGCAGAGGATCACACAGAACAGTGAACTAGGAATTTAAAGTCTTCCAGCCCGTACTGTGGTAGGAGCAGAAGAGAGAGTATGTTGATGCCATGAAAAGGGTGTATTCTGAAAACTCAGGAGTAACTTATCAAAATCATCTCATTTGAGTAGGAATCCCAAAGAAGGGGTAGGAAGAGGAGGAAGTGGCTGATTTTCAGGATGAATCTCAGGTTCCAGGTCAGTTGCAGTATCCTCCCTTTCTCCCAAAGAGACAAGTTTTGAGAACTTGTGATTGGTCTATTTAAATTGTCTATTTTTTATTCATTCTGTTTTGGGAGGTTGTATGATTCTAAGAATTTATCGATTTCTTCTGGGTTATCTAGTTTGTTGGCATATAGCTTTTCATGGTATTCTCTTATAATCCATTGTATTTCTGTGATGCCCATTGTAATTTCTCCTCTTTCATTTCTGATTTTATTTATTTGAGTCTTCTCTCTTTTTTTCTTAGTGAGTCTGGCTGAGGGTTTTGTCAATTTTACCTTCTCAGAGAAACAGCTCTTAGTTTCATTGATCTTTTCTGTTGTTTCTTAGTCTCTATTTCATTTATTTCCACTCTAATTTTTATTATCTCCTTCCTTCTACTGAATTTGAGCTTTGTTTGTTCTTCATTTTCTAGTTCTTTCAGGTATAGGGTAAGCCTGTTTATTTGAGATTCTTTTCTTTGTTGAGGTAGGCCTGTATTGCTATAAATTTCCCTCTTAGTACCACTTTTGCTGCATCCCATAAGTTTGATATGTTGTATTTTCATTTGTCTCTAAATATTTTTTGATATCTCCTTTGATTTCCTCATTGATCAAATAGTTGCACAGTAGCGTGTTGCTTAGTCTCCATGATTTGTGACATTCCCAGCTTTTTTCTTGTAGTTGATTTCTAGTTTTGTAGTATTGTGGTCAGAAAATATCCTTGATATGATTTCAATCTTTTTAAATTTATTAAGGCTTGGTTTGTTTCCCAAAATGTGGTCTATCTTTGAGAATGGTCCATGTGCACTTGAGAAGAATGTGTATTTACCTGTTTTTGGATGGAGTGGTCTATATATATCTATTAAGTCCGTTTGGTGTAGTGTTTCATTTAAGGCCACTGTTTCCTTGTTGACTTTCTGTCTGGATGATCTATCCATTGATGTAAGTGGGGTGTTAAGGTCCCCAACTATTATTATGCTGCTGTCATTGTCTCTCTTTAGGTCTGTTAATAGTTGCTTTATATGCTTATATACTTTGTTGCTCCTGTGTTGGATGCAACAGAGATTGGATTGGTGGTTACTATAGGGGAAGGAAGGAGGGGGGAGGGCAAAAGGGGTGATTAAGCTCACATGTGAGGAGCTGGACTATAATTAGTTTTTGGGGGGTGAACATGATGTAATCTACACAGAATTCAAAATATATCACGATGTATATCTGAAAGCTATATATTGTTATAATCCAATGTTACTGCAATTACAAACATAATAATAAAAAATAACAAAATGAAAAAAAAGGTAGACAATGTGGAAATTAATAAAGAAACCTTAATTAAATTAGACTTGGGAAGCCTGTAGAGGGAGCTCTGACACACTATCACACTTCATCAGTTACAGCAAAAAGGATGAGATGGATGCTTGTATCTTGGACAGGAAGTAAAACTACCTTACTTCTGAAGGAAGATTTTTCTCTCACCTAGTAATCACCCAGCCAATTTGAAATGCTGTAGTTCAGCCATTGAGAAGCCTTTGTAGCCCCAAACTCTTACTTCCCCAAATGGATATTTTTTTTAGAACAGATCCCCTTTTCTTTCTAAAAGTAACTTTCCTCCTTATTTTGCCGTATTTGCCTCTGGTTTGCCATAGCATGCACATCCCAAATTGCAATTATTTTGGCTATTCCACAACAAAATTTTTTTGATGATAAAATAACAGATGAATTTGATTTTTAAATTGACACAGGGGAGACTTGATTCTATGTTTCTGTTGACTGATTTTGCCAAGAAGACTAAATTGAAGATAGTTGAGACCCTGAGACTATAAATACATAGAAATTATAAAAATTCCAAAAAAGGGAATTAGGAGAACCTTAGACTTTCAAAGCCATGGAGTCAGTGGAGTCAGGCATGAAATTTTTGAGGAGTTCTGATAGGCACAGTTGATATTTGGGCTAGGTATGGATTAACATAAAGGGAAAAACTTGACTTGTTATAAAATGTAGGTGAGATATAGTGAAATGATGGAGGTGGGAAGTAGGGAGGCCCAGAGAAGAGAGGGAAGATCATATTGGGTCAAGATGAGAGTAGCATCAGTTAGACCAGAGGTTAGGGCAGACTGTGGCTTCATCTTCCCCTTTTGGTCCCCTACTTTACCCTTAAGGATTCTTTGGGTCTGTTCCACTGCTCTGTGATGCAAGCATGGGATTCTAGTTATGAACACATGCTCTTAGTGTCCAGCTGTCTGAGCTTACATTGTACTTCCACAGATGAAAGTTTTTAGTGAGTAGAGTTAATACCATATGGCTAAGCTTATGCTCAATCCCATGCAGAATTAATTCTATTTTCTACATCCTGTTTGTTCTGGGGTTGCTTCTCTTTTTTGACCTTTGAGAAACAAATCTCTATTTATCAATATTTGGATAAATTAGAGATATTAATCAGGTGAAGGAATCCTATGTCTCACCCACAGCATAGCATTCCTCTTACTTATTCCTCTTTCAACTTTACTAAATCAGTAATATTGGCATGGGGAGTTACCTTGAGATGGAGACTCTCAAGAGAGATGAGAACATCCTACTTCTAGAGAAGCTGGTTTGACAGAGCAAGGGTCCCAATGAAGATCAAAGCTTCTCTCCAAACCTAGAAGTGTATCTGCACAGGGTAAATGGCTTGAGGACAAATCCTAGTGTTTCTGTGCCTCTACAGGATCATTGACAGAGCACAGATCTGCTAGAAATCAGTGAATTGTGACATGTTCATCTGTCATTTGGTGTCATATTCTCAGGGCTAAGCCCGTGTGGAAGGTGTGGTTTGAAGAGAAATGCAGAGCCTGTGAAAGCCTTTGATCACCTGTGAATGATGAAGCTCTGGCCTCAGGGAGACATTTCCTATCTGGCTGAACATGATGCTTCTGTGGGTCTGAAATTCAGTGCCTTTCCTCACTTATGTCCACTGACGGAATAATTTGGGCATCCTGTGTAGATAGGCATCTTTATTTTTAGTTTCTTAAAGAAAGAAGCAGACAGATTTTTTGTTCACATTCTAATTGGGGCTCAGGAGGAGCGATATCACTGAAAATGTCAGGGTAGGGAACCCTGGGGGTGTGCCCATCCTTAGAAACACTAAATCTGGTAAAACCTGTCAGAATTAACCTTATCAGAAGATGTGAGGTGTTTTTTTTTTTTTTTACCAAATGTATTTATCTTTCATTGGAACTTTATCTTGGCATAGAATGTGAAGAATAAATTTTTTAATCTTTCTGATAGGAATATCACGTTCATAAATACAAGTATTAAAGATGTTAATCACATTCTAGTTTTATTTCTTATTAGCTCCTTATGCACCTTGGTATCTTTATGAATATTTATCTCCCCCTGATTTATAAGTCTATTCATGAAACAAGACATGTCATAGAACTACCCACCCTCACCTTTTTTTTTTTCCAGAATTTTTTCACTATCCTTATTTTTATTTTCATCTGTAAGATTTTACAGTCATATACCTAGTTACAGTAACTAACTGATGGTATCTGCACTGAGGCCAAATTCAGTCTATACTTTAGATTAAGGACAATTGGTTTTAGTATATACTGAGTTTTCCTATGCAAGAACATGATGTGATTTTCCCTTGTTCATGTCTACTTGAATATATTTCAGGAATTTCTTCCATCCTTTTTCTTAGATATACCTTACATCTTTTGTTAGATTTTTCCTTGATAGCTTATTTTATTTTATTTTATCCTTTTGTAACTGCATCATCGTATGCATTTGTGAAATTACGATTCTTTGTCTATACGTAATCTGCTTTCTGTATATCAATGAACTATTCTATTCGTTTAATGAATTATTTTTGTAGTGTTTTTCTTTCAATCCCTTTGTGTTTCCAGATGTGTAATACTTTTCCCCTAACAGATTTTACTTCTCTGTTTCAAATCTTCTGCCACTTTAAATTTCTTTGGTTGTGCCTTCAATGCAATTCTAAATAATATAAGTGTTCGTGTCTGTTTTAGTTTTATTCCTGTCCTCAGTGCGAATCTTCCTACTTCAGCCTCATGATCAAGATGAAGACTTGTTTTGTCAAGTTAGGAAAGATCCTTCCGTCCCTAATTTTGAGGGTTTTAATAAACCGATGGTGAGTTCTGCCAATAGCTGCTTTCATATCTATGAACGTGATCTCCTGATTTTTTGTTTTGTATCTATAAATGTGATGAATTCTACCAATGGATTGTCTAATAGTACATCCCTCTTGAATCCCACATATAAACTGCACTTCACAACTGTTTTAATCTGAATCATGTCCTCAAAAAGATATGTTCAAATTCTCGTTCCCACCCATTGTGAGTAGGATCTTCCGGGAAGTTGCAGTGGGACTAGCTCTTACAGCCGCTCTTCTCCGCTCTTGGGAGATGTTCAAAACCTCAACTTTTTATCAAGAGGGAATTTTCGAGTTTGGTGATATACTAGTTGTCCTGAAATGTTCTTAGTACTTTGTAAAAAGATTTGAAAAACGCTGTGGACTCCTTTGAAATGGAAATTTACATTTCAATCTAAAGAGTAAATTACTTCAAAATGTAATTTTCTGAATATAATAAACAGTTCAAATTTAAACTAAGAAATTTATATCACCCAAGAAGGATATATGGAGTGTTTATTGTGACATAGGGTCATCTTCAAAGCTTGAAAATACCTAAATGTCTAAGGATTGCTGGACAGGTAAACAAACAGTGGGAAATCCACACCATGGAATCCCAGTCAGCAGTGAGAAGAAACAAGCTATTGAGATGTTCAGATAATATGGATGACTATCTAAGGCCTTACGCTGAGTGACAGGTCCCTTCCCTCCAGTCTGGGAGGGGAAGGAACATCCTTGGTCTCTGCTGGTGCCTTCCCGTGCCTGAACCGGCCCAAAGGCCATTATTCTGGGGAGTCTGGAAATACCTGACCCTGTGTCCACAGTACAGCAGCTGACAGGAGGACAATGAGTTGCAGAGCTCACAGAAGACATCAGGCAGAGCTTCTGAGAGAAAAGAGAAAAACTGCTGTCAAATCAACCCTCCAGGTGGGCAATTTGCCCGTGACCTAAAACCAAAATACATGAGTCCTCTCTTCAGTAGGATTTTCCCTGTGACTTGGTAGACTCACACATTTCCTGTCCTGGTCAATCCTGGGGCTGCAGTTACTTCCCCAAACTCTGCAGCCAGGATCTGCTTCAGATGGTCTCTTATTCAAGGGTGGGTAATATTCTCTCTCTCTGTTGTAAAAAGATTTCTTGGAACTCTGTGATATCATTGAGAGGAAAATTAAAATTTGAATCTAAAGAATTATTGCAAAAATATAATTCTCAAAATATCTTAAACATTTACATTTTAAAATGAAAACCTTGATTCAAAAATAAAGGCTTTCATGACGTGTTTATTGCATTATGGAGTAATCTCTCTCCAAAGATGCATGTATATATACACATCCCTTCAAAGTGCAGAGGATGCGTATCCAACTCTCCTCCCGAATCCTTACACTCTCGCCTCCCTGACTTGAGGTAAAGGAGCCGCCATCTTCCCTCCGTTATACCACACTGCAAGTCACAGCGCCTCACACATTCTCGTCCAGAAACTCCGTAAACTTTCCTCTGAGTTTTTCCCCACACGTTTATGAATACTCATTGTGGTGAAAATTAGAATAGTCCTCCAGCTGGGTGGTGACCGCCTGTTAGGAATTTGGTCCATGAGTCAGAGCCCTCATTGACGCTGCTATTGAAAAATGCTCCTGTAGGCGCAGCACCTCTAAACTTGGATGAAATAAGGAACACACTTTCTAATAAAAATTAATCTAAATCATAACACAGCAAAGCTACAGATTGTTAACTTTTAGCTTTGCGAAGTCTAATCATAGTTGGTGGCATAGAGACCCTCTCTGTTCCAAAACTCCCTGCACCTAATTGGTGAATCCGAGGTCTTTTTGGTACCATTTGTCCCCAGCTGCCCCTTGGTTTCTGTGCCTCCTCCACATCCATAGCCCAGTTTCCTTATGACTCGTTCTCCTTTTATTCAGAGTCCTGATTCAACTTGATTTCATTTTTGATGTACACAATGTTGTACATATTTAATGTATACATCTTGATGAGTGTAGAGATACATATGCACTTACAAAATCGTCACCATTGCTACCAAATTAAGCCATTAACCTATCCATCACCTCCAAAAGTTTCCTTCTCCACTCTTATTTATTGTTATTATATTTTTGGTGATAAAGACACTTAATATAAGATCTACCCTCTTAGTAAAATTGTAAGTATGAAATACAGTGTTTTTAACTATAAGCACTATGTTGTACAGTGTTGGTACCACACAGATGTGTAGATACGTGGGACTTCCATATCTTGTGCAATTGAAACTTTGTACCTTTTGGCCGATACCTCTGTGGTTGGCCCTCCTTCCAGACTCTGGCAACCACCATTCCACTTTCTGCTTCTATGAATTTGATTATGATAGATTCGTCACATAAGTAGTACCATTTAGTATTTGTGTTATGTGTTTGGCTTATTTCACTTAACACAATGTCCTTGAGGTTCATTCATGTTGTGGCAAATGACAGAATTTCCTTATCTTTTTTGACTGAATAACATTCTATTGGAAATATATATACAGAGGAAGTATACATGTGTGAGAATACCTCTCACACATTTTCTGTCTCCATTCCCCTGTCAATTGCCATTTAAAATGCTTCCATATCTTGATTCTTGTTAGTAATGCTGCAATAAATCTGCGAGTACAGATAGCTCTTTGGGATTCTAATTTCAATTCCTTTGGTTCTATACTGAGAAGTGAGATTGATTGCTGGGTCATACTGTAGTTCCGTTTTAGGAGACTTGATAGTGTTTTCCATAGTGGCTGCAACAATTGACGTTTTCACCAACTGTGTACCCGCCTTCCCTTTCCTCCACATCCTCACCAGCATGTGCTATCATTTGTGTTTTTTATAATAGCCATGCTGATAGGTGTGAGGTGGTATTTTGTTATGGTTTTGACTGGCATTTCCTTGATGATGAGTGATGTTGAGCACATTCTCATAAACCAGCTGGAAATTTGAATGACATCCTTGGAGAAATATCTAATCGATTATGTTGCCAATGTTTTTAGTTATTTGTTTTTTGCAGCTGAGTTGTCATGAGATCCTTGTGTGCTTTGGATAGTACCCTCATATACAATATATGGTTTGCAAATATTTTTTCTATTCTACACTTTGCCTTTTCATTACGTTGACTGTTTCCTTGCTGTTCAGAAACTTCACCTTTTGCAGTTCCGTTTGTCTATTTTCATTTTCGTTGCTTGTATCATTTTGGTGTCATATCAATGAAATCATTTCCAATATCAAGATCACAAATCTTTCCCCCTATGTTTTCTTATAGGAGTTTTGGAGTTTCAGGTGTAAGTATTTAATCCATTTTGAGTGGATTTTTGTATATGGTGTGAGATAAGTGTCAAATTTTCTTCTTCTTCACATGGATATTCCACTTTCCCAACACCACATATTAAAAGGACTATCCTTTCCCAATTATGTATTTTTAGCAACCTCGTCAATCATCATTTAGCCATAAATGCATGGGCTTCTTTCTGGGCCCTCTCGTCTGTACCATTGGTCTTGAACTTTTTGTTAATGCCAATACCACACTGTTTTGATTATCCTAATTTTGAAATATATTTTGAAATGAGAAAGAAGAAACAGGGGTCCCTGGTGAGAGAATCACTGTGCTGCGTTTAGAGTCCTGGGTTTTGCCCCACTTACCATGAGTGTAAGAACAAAAGGAGACACTTCTTTTTCATAAATACAGGTCTACAGTTTCTTAGTTAAACACTAACAGATACAGACTGGGATTTATTAGAACTGGAGTATACTTTCAGTCCTGCCTGTGTTGAATGTGTCAGCCTAACCTGCTACCTGACTCCATTGTACTAAGTTCCACAACTGACGAAATCCTTCCTTCACTCCTCACAGGCTACTGGAAAGACTGCATGGACCCAGAAAGAATGTGTGGATTTCTCTTCTTCATACTGGATGGACTGGATTTGAGGCAGAAATATACGCTGCTCCTGACTCACCCAGGGCAGCTCCACATTTCCCAACCCCATTTAAATGAGCGAGAGAAATATCACCAGTTTTGCTAGTGGGATAAAATTGGAAACAGAAGGAGGTCACTGTCATGTGCATTTCAACTGTCTTAGGGGGTTTTCTTTTTCTTTGCATTTAGCTCCTGGGATATTTGGGTTGTTTATGCCCCCGGGGCATGACTCCCCCATTCTGTCTAAACAGCTTTACCCAAATTTCTTCATCTCCCACAGCTAGTTGAGCATCAGTATTTTTAAAACTATGTTCTCAAGTGGCCTTATCAAACATTTTCTCCATCCTCAGTGTCACTGCTCTAGGTTCCAGAAAGTACAAGAATCTCTGTGTCCCCAAAGCATCTGGTCCTCAATGTTACTGAAAAATGCCCACATATCACAGGGTAGGGATTCCGCTGCCATGATCCTCAGAAATGTACTCATATGACCCAAGCCGCCATTTCATGCTTATCCCTCTTTGCTTATCAGACGACAGCAATCGAAGTTACTCTGACAGTAGGGGAAGATAAGGGAATATATATTTGTGTTTGTGTGTGTGTGTGTGTAGAGGCAGTAGTTGCAGGGGATTTTGAACATATGGCTCTAATCTCTGACTTGAAAGTTGGGAGGGTTTGTGTAGTGTAGGAAAGGAAAAGCAACTGTTTGGTAAGTAGAACTTTGACAAGAGTGGGATTAGCAAGGATCCCCCCAGTCTACCAGAACCCAAAGTTATCTATGGTGATGACCTGTCTTGATGACAGGCCTTTATTTTAAATTTCTTCTAGGCAGTTAGGGGGGAAAGGTCAAACTTCTTGCTGAGTCTGAGCCTTTATTGTCTTCAGCTCAAAATAATCCGTGCGCCGGAGTGGCACATGTTGGGGTGGCCTGCCCTGAATCCCATCAATGGGAATCCCAGATGAAGTACAGATTTGTATTTTTAAAAAAGGATTAATTGTAACTCATATTTTATGTGACTTCTTTATTTACAAAAGGAATAAATTTTGTGGAAATTTCAGCAAAAATGAAGTGTAAAGGCTGGTGGTAACCATTTAATGCCCTGGGGTTGAGAAAGTAGCATTGACTTATGTGAAAGTTATATGAACTGTAGAATCTGTTAAACCTTCCGATCCTGGTGCTTTCCTTTGGGATACACACATAAATTTCTATGGATATTGTTGAACTTAGGCTTTCTATAACCACTGGGCAGAGGGTCAATATTAACTTATTTTACTAAAAAGTTGACCACTCAGACTTCCACATTAATTGGCATTGAGTTGTGCAAATAAATCCAGTAAGTTTTCCATCATGTTCTTCCTTTGACTCGTAGGGCTTTGAAAATCCTTCTAAGGTGCTTTGGTTCTACTTGCCTGCTCAGAATTTAAACGATGCTGACAATAAGTAGTCTGAAGTTTAGGAAAGAACACACTTTGCATAGAAAAACTTCTGAGGGGAGCAGAGAACTCAGCAAGACCCACGAGCTTCATTGCCAGTCCCTCGCGTGTCAACTCAGTATTTCCTGGGGCCTCCACGTGCAGCCCTGTCTGCCTCCATGGATCAAATGCCTTTCAAAACACTGCAATTGTCTCTCTGGAAATAAGTAGTAGGTTGTAATTGCTTTTTGTACTTAACAACTTGGAAAAAGTTTTTGACAAATATCCTCAGTTCCCCAAGCCTGTCCTCCCATGGTGGTTGCAGTGGAAAAGATAATTGCTGTTGTAATTGGGAGTGAGGTCAGAGAATCACAAACCCATATCTAGTGGTCTGGCTGCCTCCCTCTAATCCAGGCACTGGCTGCCATGATCAGTACACTATATCCAGTATCCTCGAAGATGTCTGGTGAGGTTTTCTATTTCAATCTGAGAAGAAGAGTGTGCAAAGAAGGTGGGATATGAGGAGCCTGGGTAAGTGATCGTGGCAGAATGAAGGGATTCTTCAGGCTTTGAATCTGGTCTAGTGCCAAAGCCAGACAGGAAGGAGGAATAATTCTCAGGCATTGACTGAGGTAGTAGGATCCTACACCAAACACTGCTGGCTCCTAATGTATTGTAGGGTAATCAACTATGACCTTGACTCTTGCTGTTTAATACAAGTGATAGTGAAACCTGACTTTTTAATGTATTAAGTACTGTTGTTCTGAAATCAGTCTGCTCTTCAGCCTAATTTACAGGAATCATAGATGACATTTTTAGGATTACTGCAGGTGTGCCCACAACACCTCTGTGCTTCTAAGAAAGAATAGGATGAATCTACAGGAATCGTGTAGTCCTGTTCGGGAGTGGTGTATCCAAATGGCAATTGTTGGGGTAGAAATGTTTTTTGTGACTCTGGGTGTATGAAGTACTTAATGGAGACAGTAATTTTTTCCTAGTGAAACCTCTGTGGTCTGCTCATTTTAATGAGACTGTTTTCCCTCTCAAAGAAACGGAATCAGTACTGAGGGAAAATATAAATGTATAATGAGGAGTTTCAGATAGCCACAGCCAGGCTCAAAGGTATCTTGTGATATTTTCTGTTTTAAAAATATTCTTCTATTACTTTAAAAAATGTATTATTCCAATTTAATAAAATGTAAAAGATTTTACACTTGACTGATTCCTTTTTGCGTGACTGTCTTGAAAATATAAGACAAATCTCACTACCTTGGTAATAGTTTTACTTTACTCACATATTTATAAATTCATGTGATCTGAAATTAGTAACTTTTTTCCATACAACACAAGTTTATAACATTAGTAATTCATATAAAATAATTTATGGCTCACTATCATATTCACCATTTATGTGATAGGTAGTACTGTCTTGTTCCTGGCACAAAAGCAAATGACTCTTTGTGTTGCCATTCTAATATTGAGCCAATCTTGTATTTATGAAATCTAGCTTGGTCATGAGACAGGTGTCCTTAGTATTACAATCAGAGCATCTACACTTAATTGCTACCTCAAAAGCTTTATGCACAATTGATATTGGCCAATGAAATAAATCTTTGCATATAAGTGAAACTTGTTACAACTGCAATGAAATAGTAAATTAACCACCAACTTCAAATATAATGACAAGTTATGAAAACAGCTAAATATCTATGCAGACTATTAGAAAGACTAAGTTCCTTTGTCAGTAGATTACAGCGATTAAACGTGCTTGCTTTGTTACCAGCCCAGCCGGGTTTAAGTCACATCCTGCCTGTAACTAGCATGTGAATTTAGTCAAAATGCTTAATGTCCCTGTATCTAAGTTCTGCTGCTCTTTAGAATGAAAATAATCGTAGTTCCTGGAAAATAGTAGGTTTGGGAAAAATGAAGAAGTGAGCCAGTACGTGTATAGCCTTCATAGACATGATTATGTCATCATACATGCTCTTTCAAAAGTTATACGTTCAATCCTTGGAGACCTCTTAGTAAAAGAACAACATTAAGTTAATATTTCTTCATGGGAACTAATGGTAAGTGGACAATATTGGATTTCAGTTGATATGATACAAGTAGCACATGCCTCATATTTCCACGCAGAACACTCTGGCTAAGAAGGCAAGTATCTTTCACGGACACCGGACAGGATGGCTACCAGAAATTTCGCAATACGTATGATCTTCTTATCAGAGAATATAGTTGGAATCCTGGGGAATGTCTCTCTTCTTTACCGTCATCTCTTCCTTCACTTCACGGGATGCAGGCTGAGGGGCAAAGACTTGATCGTTGAACATCTGCTGGTAGCCAACATCTTGGTCCTGCTCCCTACAGGAATCTCAGATACAATGATACCATTTGGGTGGAAAAATTTTCTCACTGATATTGAATGCAAACTTGTTTTCTATATTCACAGAGTGGCCAGGGGTGTGTCCATTGGCACCACCTGCCTTTTGAGTGTCTTCCAGGCCATCACCATTGGCATCCTGAGCACAAGGTGGGCAGAGCTTAGAGTGAAATCTCCCAAGTACATTGGGTCTTCTATTTTCCTCTGCTGGGTCCTACAATTGATGATAAATATAATTTTTACTATGCGTGTGACTGGTAATTGGAGCAACAAAACCATCACAAAGAAAAAAGATTTGGGATTATGTTGTTCAGTATTTCATGGCAGAATTACAGTCTTACTGAATACAGGATTGTCATTATTTCCTGATGTTCTTTGTTTGGGGCTCATGATCTGGAGCAGTGGCTCCATGGTTTTCATCCTGTACAGGCACAAGCAGCAGGTCCAACACATTCATAGGAACCAAATCTCCCCTAGATCCTCTGCTGAAGCCAGAGCCACCCAAAGCATCCTTGTGTTGGTGAGCACTTTTGTGTCTCTGTACACTCTCTCTTCCATCTGTTTCTTGTATGTGACTCTTTCTGATAATCCCAGCCAGAACCTGGTGATCTTTATTGCACCAGTTACTGCATGTTTCCCAACTGTAAGCCCCTACATTCTCATGAGCCATGATCGCAGAGTATCCACATCTTTCCTGTCCTGGATAAGGAGTAGATAATCACATAATCTTATGAGAAATATGCAAATTCTCTTTGACTATTGTTCAGTTATGCATTTATTCATCCCCTTCTGAGTCCTAAACAACTATTAGACAGTCATTTCCAAGACAGTGGCAAACAAGGCAGGCTGAGATTATGCTCTGAGAGAAGCAATAAATCATAATGCAATTGTAAATGAACTATTGTGTAATTATCATGGAAATATCTATGTAAATAAAACTTTATTAATGCTTATAGGGTAGCGTCAGAATCTAGTCATTATTAAGCAGGAGTTCCTGAAACAATATGAGGATTACAGAAATGTCTTTGAATGCATAAATATCAATCTGAAATAAAACATTTACCCCAAAATAAATTAAGCATGGAATGTAGGTAAACCTCTATGAAACAAAGCACCGTGTGAAATGTTCATTCAAGAAAAAAGGAATTTTCCCACAGATTAATGAACACTGGGGGATTAAGCTGATGGGTCAATGTGGATTCAGAGAGTAGAGCTTTTGGACGCCTAAATATGAGTTCCTCACAGTTCATCTTTGGAGAGATGGTAGTCTTTTGAAGTGTGATGTTATGAAGTGACATTGGCAGACTTAAAATATTTTCATTTAGAAATGTCCAATTAGAACCGGAATAAGTGAAAGAGAGCACAGAAGTATGTTTCTGCCGATTTTCAAAAGACATCAGGTGAGTATTGATGATGAAACAAATATATACTGTCTGGGAAAGACTTGCATGGATTTTGAAATCTGTAAAAAGCAGTTTTCTCTCTAATAGGTATGGATGCTACTTGGGCATTTTGACAAGAAAGAGACTTCAGGATGCAAATATCATGTCTCTAACGTGGGGAAATAAGTTGATGGTGGCGATTTCCATTAAACTTGGAAGAGTAGAGGTGTAACCATTTTGAGGGGAAAACTCATAAATCCCATGGCTGAGATGCATATGTAGCAGGAATTACAATGAGGAGAAACAGAAGAACTGGGGACAATTAGGAAATGAAACAAGTAGATATATCCCCTAAATTTAAAGAGGCAGTTGTGCAGCCAGGGAACAGGTGTCTTCCTCAGATGCATAATTCAGTCAACTTCCCTTATCCATTTTCTGTCTCTTACCTGACACTACAACCACACTTCTATTGGAATATTTTTCTAACTATAGATTGACACCCATCACTGTCCTGTGTGTTTGGTCACTTCACCTAAATGTTAAAATGACTCCACGTCTTATGAAGTCTCCAAGCTTTCACCTGATGAAAACATCACAGAAAGTAACTTTGTCGATGTCCCTTATAAAAAGTGAAAAAATATTAACAAATGTTGAGTTGTGTTTTATTCCACTCAAGAAGAAATAGTATATATATTAATTTTTAAAAGATCAACTTAATATGCTAACTGTGGAATTACTCTTATCTTCAAATCAATTTCTAATCACCAATAAATTTAAGGAAAACCATTATTAAAATCCCTGAGCAGGTCATTTAAACAATAGTTCATAAACTTTGGAACAAATAAATCATGTAGTAAGTCATACATGATTAACAGGTAAGTAAAAAAAAGACAGGATTTGAAGGAGGAGATTCTCAAGCCAATAGAAATGAGGCTGGGGAGAAATTAACTCAATGTAGAGTAGACAAAATAGATTTCCATTGCCAATCTGAAAGTTTTCTAGTTTGTTAGTAAGTCACCAACAATTTTGAAATTACTTGTTTTGAGCCAGTATTTCCCTTTCTTTTGAAGTTATGTGTACACACACACACAGACACACACTTCTCTCTCCTTTGCTCTCTTACTCCTAAAATATATATTCAGCTTAATATATTTACCTATTGCATTCAATATCTATCAGAATCATGAAAATCAACTTCTGTTCCATACGTGAAGGACATGTGTGAAGAAATTTACAGGGTCAAATTTTATAGTGATTCAGAATCCAAAAGTATGGCCCCAATTATACCTGTGAGACTTTATTAAATAAGCATTTGTTAAATAGAGGACCTAAAGGATAGATGGTGAATTGTAGTTCAACGTCAAAAAAATTGAAGCAGAAAAGGTTATTACTCACAGGTCCTGGAAGAAGTACATGATAGGCCTTAAGAGCTCACAAGTGAGGCCAAGGCAGGATGTACACAGAGACAGTAGCAGCGTTTAGGGCTCATGTCTTTATTATGATCTTTGGGTGGAGAAGTGGGTGGTGTCAGTTCAAGGACCTCCAGGCTGCTTGGCTACACAACACGAATGGCAAGGCAGCAATATCATGAAGTAGTTTAGCTAAACTCTCCACTGAATCTTTACTGTAACCTTTAAAATGTCCCAGTAGCTACAAAAAGGAGGAAAAGGAACAAGACATACATTGCGGGAAACATAATTTCAAATTATTTGACTTTAGGGCAACTAGGTAAAAATGATTAGTAGTGATGTTTCACTGCAGTATCATAGACGTTATTGTTATCATCTCTTGCCTATGCCCTTAAATAAAGTGGGAGAGGTTAATCGTGGTGTGATAAGATCTCATTCATTTCACATGAGTTTTAACACATTAAAAACCATTTTTGTTTATTAAAATATAGTAAGTTCACACATAGTCTTAATAAAGCATTTCAAAATCCACTGTATGATCCCTGGTTAAAATACAGATTACAAGCATTGAAAAAGAGTTCTTGTTCTTCTAATACAAGGATCTGAGAATCAGCTTCTTTTTATGATTTCCAATACTGTGTCTAATTATGCAGGAAACATAGATGTACATTAACTTTATGTCCTTTTAGGGAAAGGTTAGTGTAGTTCTCTCAGATATCTGTAAAGATTTCTTTATTTCAACCATGTCGACTAATATTTATCACTTCGATCTATTGCTATGATAAAGAGATTGGGATTTCAATAAACTCACAGTGTTCGTATCTTTAAAAAGCAATTGGTAAAACTCTTTAAAATTCAGAATGTTCCTGTGTCTTATCTTCATACAAAGAATGATGTCCTGAACACCTACCTAATGGTGACATATCAATGTGATAAGTCAAGCAAAAGCAGAAACTGCAATAACTCCATTTATGTTTTCTTCATACATTGTACCTTACAACGTCCTTAATTTTCTATGGAAAGGAAATATGATGAATCCCACTTAGTTTACAAGGGTCTCTCATATCAGTGAGGCAGCAGACAGCAATCACTTCATTTCACAAATAAACTAGGAATAAAGACATAGTGTGAAATGATATGAAATTTGAACTGCAATAACTTTGACTTTTAAAAAATTCCCAAGTATTGTCAATACGAAAAGATACATACATCATTGGCATACATGTCAAAACATATAGCCCCTTGATTATTTGAAACATACTAATTAATTAACTAAATGTTGTAACTTTGGATAATTCTGAATAAATATTGTGATATAGAGTACTATCTGAAACTACTATTGACTGCTTTTTACTATGAATTCTGATAATGTTTTAGGTCTTCAAATAAACACTGTCACAAATTTTTACATAATTCAAGATTTTACTTCCCAGTATGAACTTTCTGATGGTTTCTAAACTGTATATTTTTTACAAAGGTCTTTCCACATGTAATACATTTGTAGGGTTTCTCTCCAGTATGAAGTCTCTGATGTTGTGTGAGGTTTGAACACTGGTTAAAAGCCTTGCCACATTCTATACATTTGTATGGTTTCTCTCCAGTATGAATTCTCTGATGTCGAATAAGGCATGAGTACTGCTTGAAGGCTTTGCCGCATTCTTTACATTTGTAAGGTTTCCCTCCAGTATGAACTCTCCAATGTTGAGTAAGATTTGAGCAGTTGTTAAAGGCTTTGCCACATTCTTTACATTTGTAAGGTTTCTCTCCAGTATGAATTCTCTGATGTATAGTAAGATATGAGTACTGGTTGAAGGCTTTGCTGCATTCTTTACATTTGTATGGTTTCTCTCCAGTGTGAATTCTCTGATGTATAGTAAGGGATGTGTACCAGGTGAAGGCTTTGCCACATTCTTTACATTTGTAAGGTTTCTCTCCAGTATGAATTCTCTGATGTTTAGTAAGGTTTGAGTACTGGTTGAAGGCTTTGCCACATACTTTACATTTGTAAGGCTTCTCTCCAGTGTGAATTCTCTGATGTATAGTAAGGGATGAGTACCAGGTGAAGGCTTGGCCACATTCTTTACATTTGTAAGGTTTCTCTCCAGTATGAATTCTCTGATGTATAGTGAAGTTTGAGTAGTGGTTGAAGGCTTTGCCACATTCTTTACATTTGTAAGGTTTCTCTCCAGTATGAATTCTCTGATGTACAGTGAAGTTTGAGTACCGGTTGAAGGCTTTCCCACATTCTTTACATTTGTATGGTCTCTCTTCAGTATGGATTTTCTTACGTCTTTTTAGAGTTGATGATTGATGAAAGACTTTCCCACAGTGATTACATGTGTTTGGTTCTGCTTCAGCATGATAACTCTGGTTTTGAGTAAGTCTTGAAGACTGATTAATAGCTTTGCCACATTTACTATATTTGCAAGTCGTTGCTCTCATATGGATTCTCTGATGTGAAATAACTTTTGACAACAAGCCATGGGTGTCATGAGAAGACACAGCTGAAATATATCAAATAAAAATTATGAAATTTCTCCACTCAGCAAATATACTTTATAATTTTATGCAAACATGACAAACCATAATGGGATTAAGCCCAAATGGGAGAATCACCACCTAATATCAGCAGTGAAAACAGAGATACTGTGTATGATACCATAGAAATGAAAGTAATTAGGAGCCTACAATGAATACTTATACACAGAAAAAATTTGACACTTAGAAAAACATGGATTTCTAGAAAGATACAATGTATTTAGACCTTAAATGAAGGAATAAAAAAATCACAACAAACATAAAACTAACAACTTGACTAAAACAGTAAAATAAAAGTACCTCTGACAAAAAGGTGCTCTGGAACACATCAATTCACTAAACAATTCTAGCAACATTTAAAGAGAAATGAACACCAATTCTGTACAAACATGTTCAAAGAGTGAAGAGGAGAGAAATTAACAAAACACTTTTTATGAGGCTAGCATTTCCTGATATCAGAGCCAAACACAGACACTACAAATAACAATGCAAGCCAATATCTGTGATGAACATTGATGCACAAATCCTCAAAAAACACCAGCAAACTGAAATAGAAACACATTAATATTACCACACACCATATGCAAGTACCACGTCTTCCTGGATCTCAAGGGAGTTTCAACATACAGAAATCAAAACAAGGAAGATCGCATTAACAGAATGAAGGTCAACACTACTGTTAATATCAAAAGATGTAGAAAAAGAAAATGACAGTATTCAACACAGTTTTATGATAAAAACACTCAAATGACGAATCAAAGGAGAATACCTGAATATAATGAATTTCACATATGAAAAGCTGAGAGTTAACATCATACTGATTAGTGGAAGACTGAAAGCTCTTCTCGTATAATGAGGAAGAAGGCAAGGATGCCCAATCTCATCACTATGATTTGACATAGAACTAAATATCCTGGCCAGAACAAGTAGGTAAAAAAATGATATCAGAGGCATGCAAATCAGAAAGCAAGATGTAAAATCATGTGTGTTGACAGATGAAAGGTTCTTATATGTAGAAAACTCTAAAGAATCCCCATTAAATAAAATAGAGAATTCATCAAAGAATTTAACAAGATGTAGAATACAAAATTAATACACAAAGATGTGTTGAATTTCTGTACAGTAAAAGGGAATAATGGAAAACAAGAAATTATGAGTGCAATTACATTTCTAATAGCATCAATGAGAACAAAATATTTACGTGTTAACTTAATGAAGGAGGAGAAAGACTTGTATGATTAAAACAAGAAAATATAGCTGGAGGTAATTAGAGAATAAAATAAATAAATGGAAACATATGCCATGTTCCTGGTCTGTAATCCTTAATATTGTTAAGCTGTCAATTCTGCCCAAGACGATCTACAGATTGAAAGCAATCCATAGCAAAATCTGAAAGACATTTTTGGCAGAAATAGAAAAGTCCATCGTAAAATTTCTATGGGTTGTCACACTGGATATCCAAAACATTCTTGAAAAGGAAATATAAAAGTGGAAGCATCATACTTCCTGATTTTAAAACACAGTACAAAGCTATAGTTTTCAAAGAAATGTAGTATGGACATAAAGACAGACGTAGAATAATGGAACAGAAGAGAGAGTCCAGAGGTAAGCTCTCATGTACACAATCAAATGAACTTCAATGATGGTGCATATACCACAGTGGGGAAAGGACAATCTCTTAAACAAATAATCTTGGGAAAATTAGATGTCCAAATTTGAAAGAATGAAGTCAGACTCTTACCTAACACTACCTCCAAACACTAATTCAAAACCAGATTGAAGATTTAAACATCACACCTATAACTATAAATCTCCTAGATGGAAACATAAGGAAAAGGTTCCATGACATTTGATTTGGCAATGATTTCTTGGTTGTGACACCAAAAGCACAGGCACAAAAAAGCAAACATAGTCAAATGGGATTCCATCAAATGTGTAAACTTGTGCATATTAAAGGAGACATTCAATGGCAGGAAAAGGAAACATATGGAATGGGAGAAAATTTTTGCAAAGCATATATCTGATAAGTAGAGGATATCCAGAATATATAAACAACTCCTACAAAACAACAACATCAAAAATAATTAACATGAATATTAAATGGGCAAAGGGTTGAATAGGCATCTCAGAAGATATACAATTGTACAGAAGACATGTGAAAGATGCTAAAATCAGTAATCAGGGGCTAGCACCATGACAAAGTGTTTAAGTTTGCACACTCCACTTCAGCGGCCCAGGGTTTCACCGGTTCAGGTCCTGGGCATGGACCTAGCACCACTCATCAAGCCATGCTGAGGCAGCATCCCACATAGCAGAGTCAGAAGGAACTACAACTAGGATATAGAACTATTAACCGGGGAGCTTTGGGAAGAAGAAAAACAGAGCGAAGATTGGCAACAGATGTTAGCTCAGGTGCCAATCTTTAAAAAAAAAATCAGTCATCATTAGAGATATACAAATCAAAACCAGAATTATGTATGACCTCGCATCATTAGGATGACAACTAATAAACCAAAAAGAAAGGAAATGCTGGCAAGGATGTGGAGAAATAGGAACAGTGAAGTTGGTACCAAGATGGGAGTGTAGGTGAACTCCGAACTAACCTCCTCTCATGAACTCAACCAAGTTACAACTATTCTTGGAAAACTTCAGCCTAACAGAGAACTGAACACTGGATAAAAAGAATAACCATAACAAGGGACAGTCCTGACTGAGGCAGAAGAGGCAGAAATTCCTTTTTGGAGAGAAAAATGGCACCTGATGAGATGTGGAGCTTCAAGGCCAGCCAGGAGCAATTCTATCATACGAAGCCTTCACTGTAGGAGTGGGGACCTGAGTGGGGGAGTGTTACCACTATAAGCATCCTTTGAACTCAGCACAACTGAGATGAGTGTCATAATATCTGGCTTTGCTGGCTATTGACTACAATAGTGAATACCCCTAGAAAAGCTATCAGACATCAGCAGAAATAATCCAGCTCTTAAAGGGCCCATGCACAAATTCACCCATTTCAGAAAGCAACCTAAAATCAACAGAAAGAAAGGTGCACAGCCCTTTGCTGAAAACAGACTCACCTGATAGACTCTGGATGCATTTTGGTGAGGGGTGAGACCTCTCCAGGGACTGAGACATTGGTGGCAGCCATTACTGTGACCTAGTAAGATGTGCTGACACTGATGATGCCAGAAGCTATTGGAATATATCTTCTGGCCTGATCACCCAGGGACTGCCCTACCTACTAGAGCACTGATTTAATCCAGCTTAGCCAATGCAGGCAGTCCACCATAGCGACTGGCCCTACCCGACAGCAGGCCACCAGGCATCCTTTCAGCCTGCATAGACTGGGTGCCTGGATCCTCTGCAGGCTGGTGAATGGGTCCACTTCTGTGGGGAAGAACATGTATGAGGAGTGTGTAGAGTGTGTGGGGCATTGGTCAAATGTGTGGGGGCATTTGCAGTGGGGTTGATGTGTCCACTCCAAGGGGTTGGGACCTGTGCAAGGGCAGGACTGTATTGATGGTGGGTGTGGACCTGTGGGCCTGGGGATTATCAGTGGCAGAAGATCTGTACTACTCAAACAGCTACATGAGAGATCAGCCTCACCTTCTAAATCCTTCGTCCAGCCCCACACAGCTGCAATGCTGAGAGAGCTGAGAATAGCCTTGCAGGCTGGAGTTCCATAACAATGGTAAGCCCTTGAGCCTAGCAACCAGCCATGCCAGGGGCTTACTCATTTAATAGAAAAACTGCAGCAGAAATGTGATGTTAGACATTGCAAACAGCTGTCCTGGGGCTCTACTATCTCAATCAAGTGACTGATAGATCCATACCAGTCACGTGCAGCTGAGAATTACAATCA
Organism: Equus quagga; assembly: GCF_021613505.1. Taxonomy (NCBI): domain Eukaryota; kingdom Metazoa; phylum Chordata; class Mammalia; order Perissodactyla; family Equidae; genus Equus; species Equus quagga. The sequence continues at coordinate 85,980,085 of NC_060279.1, forward strand.
ACTGGCCACAGGGACAGCCTAGACTCCCTGGGAACCTACAGCAAGAGAAACCCTGCCATCAAAGAAGGACACATTTAGCCCACCATGTATCACTCTTGGAACATTGGGAACTGATGACAAGAGGGAAGTGCACTGCTCGGCCTCCAAACTCGTTTCTTACATAAGGCCACTTCTCCAAGATAAAGAGATGTACCTCACCCACCTAAAAGGTAGATAGAAGCACAAATAAAGAGACTAAATGGGGAGGGAAAGGAATGCATTCAAACAAAGGAACAGGGCAAAACAAATAAATGAAACAGACATAAACAATTTATCTGACAAGCAGTTCAAGCAAAAACGCATAAGGATGCTCACTGATCTTGGGAGAAAAATGGATGAACACAGTGAACACATCAACAAAGAAGTGGAAAAATATAAAAAGAACCAATCAAAAATGAAGAATACAATACTGGAAATGAAAAATTCTCTAGAGGATTCAATAGCAGAGTAGATGATACAGAAGAATGGATCAGTGAGCTGGATGAGCAACTTGAGAAAATCACCCAAGCTGAACAGATCAAAGAAAAAAGAATTAAAAGAATGAGAACAGTCTAAGGGAATTCTGGGAGACTATCAAGCACACTAACCTTCAAGTTATAGGTGTCTCAGAAGGAGAAGAGAGAAACAAAGGGGCAGAAAATCTACTTGAAGAAATAATAGCTGAAAACTTTCTGAACCCAATAAAGGAAACAGACTTCCAAAGAGAGGAAGTGCAGAGAGCACCAAACAAGATAAACACAAAGAGGCCAACATCAAGACACATTACAAGTAAAATGTCCAAAATTAAAGATAAAGAGAGAATCCTAAATGCTGTAAGAGAAAGGCAACTAGTGACATACAAAGGAAATCCCATAAGACTGTCAGCTGACTTCTCAGTAAAAACCTTCTAGGCTAGACGGGAGTGGCACAATATATTTAAACGGCTGAAAGGAAAAAATCACAGACAAGAACACTCTACCTGGCAAGGTTATCATTCAGAATGGAAGGAGAAAGAGTTTCCCAGAGAAGCAAAAGATAAAGGAATTTATCACCAAGAAACCAGTTTTACAAGAAATGTTAAAAGAACTTATTTAACTGGGAAAGAGAAGACTACAAAGAAGAAGCAGCAAATTATCATTAAAAACGCAATAAAGTCACTGCTAAAGGCCAAAAAACAGTAAAAGTAGCAGATCAATCACCTATGAAGATAATATGAAGGTGAAAAGACAAAAGTACTAAAATTACTTATTTGTATGATAAGAGGATAATAGATACACACACATGAAATAAGAGGTTAGATATGCCATCAAAACCAAACCTCACAGGAGGTAACTAAAAGAGTCGAGTTTTTAGAAGGAAGTCAAACTAAAGAGACCATCAACTCAATTCAGATAGCTATATACGTAGATCATTATACATGAACGTCATGGTAATCAAAAACGGGACCCCGATAATAAGTACACAAATAATTAAGAGAAAAGAATCCAAACATAATACTAAAGAAAGCCAACAAACCACAAGGGAAGAGTGCAAGACAAGAAGAAAGGAACCAAGAACTCCTAAAACACACAGAAAAAAAGTTAGGAAAATGCCAATAGATACATACATATCAATAACTACTTTAAATGTCAATGGACTAAATGCTCCAATCAAAAGGCATAAGGTGGCAGATTGGATAAAAATAACAAGAGCCATATATATGCTGCATACCAGAGACATGTTTCAGAGCTAAAACCCTCACAAACTGAAAGTGAAAGGATGGAAAAAGTTACTCCATGCAACCGCAATGAAAGCAAAGCTGGGGTAGCAATATTTATCTCAAACAAAATAGACTTTAAAATGAAAACTGTAACAAGAGACAAGGGAGGGCACTAGAAAACAATTAAAGGAACAATCCAAGAAGAGGATATAACACTTGTAAATATCTATGGACTGAACATAGGAGCACCTAGCTATATATAAATATAGATATAGACAAAGCAATTATTAACAGACATAAAAGGGGAAATAGATGGTAACACAATAATAGTCGGGGACTTTAACTCTCCACCTACACTGCTGGATAGATCATCCAAACACAAGATCAATAAGGAAACATTGGCCTTAAATGATATATTGTACCAGTTGGGCTTAGTAGACATATACAGAACATTCCATCGAAAAACTGAAGAATACTCATTCTTTTCAAAAACACATGGAACACTCTCCAGGAGTGATCACATATTAGGCCACAAAACAAGTCTTAATAAATTTAAGAAGTTCGAAATAAGACCAAGTATCTTTTCTTTCCAGAAAGGTATGAAATTAGAAATTCACTACAGAAAGAAAATCAGAAAAGCCACAAACATGTGGAGATTAAGCCAAATGCTACTGAACAATGATGAGTCAATGAAGAAATTAAAAGAAATAAAAAAAATCCTGGAGACAAATAAAATGAAACTATGACATGCTAAAATCTATGGGATATACCAAAAGTGTTTCTAAGAGGGAAGTTTATAGCAATTAAGGCATACCTAAAGAAACAAGAAAAATCTCAAACAATGTAACAGTGCACCTATAAAGACTGGAAAAAGGACAACAAACAAAGCCCAAAATCAGGGGAAGGAAGGAAATAATAAATCAGAGCAGAAATAAATGAAATAGAGACTATAAAAAAATAGAAACAAATTAATGAAACTAAGAGCTGGTTCTTTGAAAAGATAAGCAAGTTGAGAAACCTTTGGCTAGACTCACCAAGACAAAAATAGAAGGCTCAAATAAATAAAATCACAAATGAAAGAGGAGAATGTCCAATGGACACCCTAGAAATACAAAAGATAAGAGAATACTATGAAAAGCTATGCACCAACAAGTTGGATAATCTAGAAGAAATGGATAAATGCTTAGAATCATATAACATTCCAAAACTTAATCAAAAAGAAATAGAGAATCTGAATAGATCAATCACAAGTAAGGAGATTGAAAGTCTTATCAAAAACCTCCCAAAAAATAAAAGTCCAGGACCAGAAGGCTTTCCTGGTGAATTCTGACAAATATTCAAAGAAGACTTAATGCTTATCCTTCTCAAACTCTTCCCAAAAATTGAAGGGGTGGGGAAACTTTCTAACTTGCTGTTCTACACTAGCCTGATACCAAAACCAGCGAAGGACAGCACACAAAAAAGAAAATTACAGGCCAATATCAGTAATGAACATCCATGCAAATATTTTCAAAAAACTACTAGCAAACAAAATACAACAATACATTAAACAGATCACAAACCATGACCAAGCTGGATTTATTTCCGGGATGCAGGGATAGACCAACATCTGCAAAACAATCAACATGATACAAAACATTAACCAAATGAAGAATAAAAGTCACAGGAGCATCTCAATAGATGCAGAGAAAGCATTTGACAAGATATAGCACCCATTTATGATAAAAAGAAACTCTGAATAAAATAGGTTTAGAAGGAGAGTACCTTAATATAATAAAGGTCATATATGACAAACCCACAGCTAATATCATTCGCAATGAGGAAAAATTGAAAGCTATCCCTCTAAGAAAGAATACTCACTTTCACTAGTCTTATTTAACATAGTATTGGAAGTGTTAGCTAGAGAAATCAGGCAAGAAAAAGAAATAAAAGGATCCAAACTGGAAAGGAAGAAGTGAAACTGTCACTAATTGCAGATACATGATATTCTATAGAGAAAACCCTAAAGAATCCACTAAAAAACTTTCAGAAATAATAAATGAATATGGTTAAGCTGCAGGATACAAAATCAAACAAAAATCACTTCTGTTTCCATACACTAACAACGATGTAGCAGAAAGATATATTAAGAACATAATCCCATTTAGAATTGCAACAAAAAGAATAAAATATCTAGGAATAAACTTAACCAAAGAAGTGAAAGATTTGTACACTGAAAACTATCAAACATTGTTGAAAGAAATAACTTACTTAAAATGTCCATACTTCCTAAAGCAATCTACATATTCAGTGCAATCTCTATCAAGGTTCCAATAATACTTTTCACAGAAATATAACAAAGATTCCTCAAATTTATATGGAACAACAAAAGACCCAGAATAGCCAAAGGAATCCTAAGAACAAAGAAAAAAGCTACATGTATCATACTCCTTGATTTCAAAATATTCTACAAAGCTATAGTAAAAAAAACAGCATGGTCCCATCATGCAAACAGACACACAGATCAAGGGAACAGAATCGAGAGCCCAGAAATAAACCTACACATTTACGGACAGCGAATATTTGACAAGGGAGCCAAAAGCATACATTGGACAAAGTAAATTCTCTTCAATAAATGGTGCTGCGAAAAGTAGACAGTCAAATGCAAAATGATGAATGTATACCACTATCTTACAGCATATGCAAAAATTAACTCAAAATGGATTGAAGACTTGAATGTAAGACCTGGAACCATTAAACTTCTTCAAGAAAACATAGGCAGTACGCTCTTCAACATCAGTCTTAGCAGCATATTTTCAAGTACCATGTCTGATCGGGCAAGGAAAACAAAAGGAAAAATAAACAAATGGGACTACATCAGATTAAAAAGCTTCTGCACAGCAAAGGAAACCAACAAGAAAGAAAAAGACAACCTAACAACTTGGAGAAGACATTTGCAAACCATATATCTGATAAGGGGTTAATATCCAAAATATACAAAGAACTCATACATCTTGACAACAAAAATACTAAGAACCCAGTTAAAATAATGGGCAAAAGATGTGAACAGACAATTCTCCAGAGAAGATATACAGATGGGCAACAGTCACATGAAAAGAAGTTCGGCTTCATTAACTATCAGGGAAATGCAAATCAAAACTACAATGATATGGGGGCCAGCCTGGTGGCCCAGCAGTCAAGTTCACACATTCCACTTCACCAGCCCGGGGTTCGCCAGTTCAGATCCCGGGTGCGACCCTACACACTGTTTGTCAAGCCATGCTATGGCAGGTATCCCACATATAAAGTAGAGGAAGATGGGCATGGATGTTAGCTCAGGGCCGGTCTTCCTCAGCAAAAAGAGGAGGATTGGCGACAGATGTTAGCTCAGGGCTAATTTTCCTCAAAAATCCCTACAATGGGAAGGGCCCACGGCCTAGTGGTTAAGTTTGCGCCCTCTGCTTCATCAGCTCACAGATTCACAGATTCAGATCCTGGGCGTGGACATGGCACTGCTCATCAGGCCATGCTGAGGCTGCATCCCACACAGCACAACCAGAGATAATCACAACTAGAATATACAACCATGTACTGAGGGGCTTTGGGGAGAAGAATTAAAATAAAAGAGGAAGACTGGCAACGGTTGTTAGCTCAGGTGCCAATCTTTTAAAAAAGAGAAACTACAATGAGATATCACCTCACTCCCACCAGAATGGCTATAAATAACAGGACAAGAAACAACAAGTGTTGGAGAGGATATGGAGAGAAGGGAACCCTGATCCACTGCTGGTGGGAGTGCAAACTGGTACAGCCACTATGGAAAACAGTATGGAGATTCCTCAAAAATTAAAAATAGAGCTACCATATGATCCAGGTTTTCCACTACTGTTTATTTACCCAAAGAACACGAAAACACAAATGCATAAAGAGACATGCACCCCTATGCTCATTGCAGCATTATTCACAATAGCCAAGACTTGAAAGCAACTTAAGTACCCATCAAGGGATGAATAGATAAAGAAGATGTGGTATATATACACAATTTAACAGTACTCAGCCATAAGAAACGATGAAATCCGGTCATTTGTGACAACATAGATGGACCTTGAGGGTATTATGCTAAGTGAAATTAGTCAGAGGGAGAAAGTCAAATACCGTATGATCCCTCATAAGTAGAAGATTAAAATGACGACAAACAAACACACACAAACTGAGATTGGATTGGTGGTTACCAGAGGGGAAGTAGGGAGGGATGAGGGCGAAAAGGATGGTTAGGGACGTGTGTTGTGATGGATTATAATTAGTCTTTGGGTGGTGAACATGTAATCTACACAGAAACTGAAATATATAGTGACATATATCTGAAATTTGCATAATGTTATAAACCCGTGTTACCACAATAAAAAAAGAAAGAAACTGGAGAAAAATTAAAAAATAAATAAAAATTTAAAAAAAGAAATTGGAACGCTTATGCACCAATGGAGGAAATATAAAATGGTACAACCAGTATGAAGAACAGTATGGAGGTTTCTCACAAAATTAAAAATAGAATGAACATATGATCCAGCCATCCCACTTCTTGGCATAAATTCAAAAGAACTCACAAGAAGATCTGCAAGAGATATTTGCACACCATGGACATTGTAGCAGTAATCACAAAAGGCAATAATAGTTGGAAATAACCCAAATGTCCATGAATAGATTAATAGATACAGAAAATGTAGCATACACATACAATGGATTATTATGCATTCTTAAAAAACGAAAAGATCTTTCTCATGATACAACATGGATAAACCTTGAGGACAATGTGTTAAGTGAAATACATGATTCACAAAGAGAATGAAACTACATCACTCTAGTTATGTGAGTAACCTCATGTAGTCTTCCTCATAGAAAAAATAAAAAATGTGGAATGGTACTTTCCAGGTGCTTGTGGGAGAGGGAACAAGAAAGTGATTGCTTAGTGGTTAATAAGTCTGTTTTGCAAGATGGAAATTTCCAGAGATCAGTGGCAAAACAATGTGAATATAATTAACATTCCTGTGCTGTACAGTTAAAAATTATTACGATGCTAAATTTTATATGTTGTATTTTACCACAATTAAAAATTAAAAAATAATACTATCTAAAAGAGATGGACCTACAAAGCTTTTCCAAAATTACCTTTAATTCAAAAAGTGTTTCTCTCACATGAAGAGAATATAAATTCAATGAT
>NC_060279.1:85987008-86044118 GCF_021613505.1 Equus quagga
AAAAAAAAAAGCCCTTCATTTCTAAATAAAGGAACAACATGAAAGTTGTAATGTACACATAATATCACCGATATATAAGATATGAAAACTTTTGAATCTAAATTATAGATGAATTTGATATAGAACTAATAAGAAGATGAAATCTTCCAGGATCCAGTACTGGGAAGCTTCATACTAAACAAGATGAAATTACAAAATTTTTCTTATTAGGAAATAAAAATTTAGATTTTATTATATGATGGGCCATGTTCTAAGCTCCCCTATGGCACTAACTTACTTAAAAATTCTATGAGGTAAATAGACACATTAAACTATTTTACCTTTCGGAAATTGTAGCATATAGACTTGAAATTTCTAATGTTTGTTCATACAAAGAAAAGAAAATATTGATGCGAATAGAGGATTACGTTTTTTGCATTTTAGGTAGGTGGTTTGAGCTGTGATGAAATTACTTGGTCTGACTTTTGTAGGGGTCATGTTGAAATCTCCATACGATTGGAAATTATAAGGCAGAAAACATATGGTATCTGTGCCCAGTGCTCTTGGCATTTCTGCACTCAATCCCAATATCTTCACCACTTCCCTCACACACTTCTGACATAAAGTAAAACCGAACTTTAAAGAAGGCGTAACATAGAGGCCCTCAGAAATGTGTTCAGATTCTCCCAGGGCCCCAAAGCAAGGAAAGGGCAGCCACATCATGCAGTCCTTCAGAGTTCAAGGAGGGGACTTGGCCTCTCACTGTCAATGTGATGGATGATCACTGGAGCGGAAGGAGAATCCTTTGAGTATTTAGGGCCGTGACAAGAATTAGGCAGGAGATGTCCCTCTATGACAGCAATGGAAATAAACCTAGGATTCTCAAAAATATTTTCTATTGAAGTAGAGGTTCCCAAACCACACTTTAAGATCTGGTCTCCTTCTTGACCTTTGCACCTTTCACCTGTATCATCTGCTTCATCCTTTCCCACCTACCTGGGTGTATGGCTATTTTCTTCTGTCTCTTCACCAACCAGGGATCTTTCTTCTGCTCCAAAAAAGTGACCAGCTCTGGCTTAGAGGCAATTAGACCTGGTCATTAGAAAAAAGAAACATAGGTTTGCTGGAGATTTTCCAATTCCCAATCCAGTATTGTGCTCAAGTGAGAAGGGAAGACACTGAAGAATACTAGAATATTCTAGAAAATAATTTCCCAAATTACATTTTTCTGACATCACCTTTACCACAGTACACAATACGTAAAATTTATTACAATTTTCACATCCTGAGTTCTGCTTCCAAATACTGAGTCAAAAATAAAGGTTGAAATTGGATTTTAAAATAAGAAAAACACTGCTTTCTAACACTGAGTTTATATAGTTATCAATAACATAGATTGAAGAATACAGGTCAACTCAAGAAAGGGGATGGTTAACATCACATTGAAACATCATGAAGCCTTTGTTTTCTACACAAACATCCCCCCATTATTTTCCATGAAAGCAGTGATGGAAGCTGTATCTTAGTCAGCCAAAGCTCAAAGGAAATACCCTACAAAGAAAGAAATCAAAACTCTGAGAGTGGATTATGAATTCTGGATGGTTATTATCCTCACCCAGGGAGAGCAGGTTCCTGTAGTTCTCCAGCATCACGTCCCTGTACAAGGCCCTCTGAGCGGGGTCCAGGCTTTCCCACTCCTCCTGAGAGAATTCAATGGCCACGTCCCTGAAGGTCAGCAGTTCCTGAAATGGAAAACACGCACACACACACATTTATTACATGGCTTTGGGCAGAGTTCATAGCTTGACCCAATAGGAAATGAGAGAATAAGGATTCAATTCTGACTTAGGAGAGTGATCTGAAAAATGCAATTGATAGTTTTTAACAAAGTAATGTTGGATAATATGATTTCTAACTGTGAGCAAAGAGGATGACGTATGATCCACAAAGCCACTTTAGAGACTACACTCCTGTGGTAAATTATAAAATTAAGGCATCAGCACAGGCATTTGTATTTTTGAGTGCTGTATTTATATCACGTAGGATAAGTTGTGAATATTTCTCACATGGAACACTGATAGTGAGTTAGAAGTATACTTCTCAAATTTTGACTGTTCCTCAATGAACGGGAGTTTTTTTTTCTTTTCTTTTTTTTTTTTGAGGAAGATCAGCTCTGAGCTAACATCTGCTGCCGATCCTCCTCTTTTTGCTGAGGAAGACTGGCCCTGAGCTAACATCCGTGCCCATCTTCCTCTACTTTATATGTGGGACGCCTACCACAGCATGGCTTGATGAGCGGTGCCATGTCCGCACCCGGGATCTGAACCAGCGGACCCCGGGCTGCCAAAACGGAACGTGTGAACTCAACCGCTGTGCCACTGGGCCGGCCCCAACAGGAGATTTCTTAAAATGCAAATTCAGAATCCGGAGTTCTGGGATGTGACATGGGTTTCCTCATTTTTAATAATCTCATTTTTAACATTTGAGGGCAAAGTCGTTGTCACAAGGGCCACACATTGGAATAGCACAGAGGTAGAACAAGAAGCGAAGAATTTATGGATGACATTGAACTGAAAGAGTGGTGGAAATTGTAGGTTCTGTTACCATAATAAGTGTGGCAACAACAAACCTTTTTGAAAATCTACAATGTGCTAGATATCGTTGTAGCAGTATGTTATGTATCATCACAAGAACCACATAAATAATCTTCGAACAATAATGTTCTTCTTTTTGGAGAACGTCTTGTCAAATATCCATTAAATGGTAGAGTCTGTCTGGGCTGTACTGAAATTTAATTTGAACTAGAATTTATTTCAACAAAACAGTCCAATGCACAGAGACAACTCTAATGTGTGTTTCCAGTGATTCTGTAACATAGAAGAGTAATAGAAACGTGTTAAAAAGGAAACAAAAAGAGAGGATCAAATAATGTGAGCATTTTATGCTCATGGGCACGCATACAAATGGGAACTACGGACACACTGAAAGTGATGGAGAAGAAAATCTTTGTTCAATGAAATCAAGATTATCCTCACTTGTATAAGTTCTATAAACCGATGTGTATTTTTTAAATGCATTAAGGAGACAACACAGAATGACACAAAGTAAGTTAGAGCTATTTTCGCTGTCTTATCACTCAAAATTTGCTTTTCATTTGTGTTGAGCTCTATTTTAGAAATTTAACACACTTGAACACAAATTACCATGATTCTTAAAATTTCTTTGAAAATAAAAACAGCTTATAAAGCAGAACACGTTTGTGACATGAATGTGAAATGAACTGGACTCCTAGAGAAGTGAGGTCTCATTGATTGTAACCTGTCCTTACAAAAGCAAGTGTCTTCAGTAACCAAAGGCGAGAGCTTTCTTTTTTCAAAGCTAACTGAGCTAAGAAGCTAAGAAGAGACACTAAGAAGAAAAGGGAGTTTACAGATTAAACGTCATGGTTTATGCACATCTCTTGAAAAACCCCTCCAAGATCCTTACTGATGATAAAGGGAAAATATTAACTTTAATAAGGCAGAAATCTGGCAGAGAGAACCAAAACCAAGTGAAAATCAGGTGAAATGGGACAAACTGAAATCAGGTGACTGAAGCACACAGGACACATCATTACTGCTGTGATATTTTTGGCAAAAATAAGTAAGGAAATCATAATCTAAATTTGATTATGAAAAACCATCCCTTTGTTTTGCAAATTTCAATCCACATGCAGCTCTCATGTTTTGTGACTCTAATAGTGCATTTAAATAGTAAGAGTTTCTAACCAATAGAGTAAGCAATTCTCTTCTAATTACTCTTTAAGAAGTTTGAGTTTTCCTGGGACACTAATGCCACCCTATTTAAAAGTGCATTTTGTTAATACTGTTCTACAAAGCTTATGTTGCATCCATATAGAAACTAAAACCTACATTTCCCCCTCTTTCACTGATATCTGAGCATCTGAACCCACCCCAATGGAATCTTGGGTATCAACACTTTCCCACATGGATCTGTTACAAAGAAATATTTTCCTTAGTTAAAAGTCATTAATTCATTGTGAGAATTCTTCATGCTATATAGGGAGTTTGGATGCAAAGTATGAAGAAACGGGAGAGGTAGAGAGTAGGGGAGAACAATTCTAAAGAGTAGACCTTGACTATCATAAGAAGAGAAGGAAAAACTAAGTAGTTGGAAACAACCTCCCTGGGCAGAAACAGCAGAAGTAGTGAACTGAAAGTCTGCAGGTTCTAAACGCATGGCATTTCAGGAGAAGTGGACACAGCCACTGGCCGGGGATAGGACATTTACCTGAGAACCTGCCATCTCGTCCTCTTCCTCCTCCTGCTCTGGATTGTCTTCTCAGCTGATATTATGTTGAGGAATCACATCTGTGTCTTGAAAATATGCCTTCAAGGGTAAGCGCAGCCCTTTCATCTGCTAGCTCCACACCCACAGCCAGAAGGGACTTGAAATGCTGAAAAGGCCACCCTTTCCCAACTTTGGTCACAGGAGAAATTCAAGAAAAATTAGTTCCTACAGGTAGACTAAACTGTGAGGTTTTCTATCCTATCTTCACTTGCTCTTCTCCTCAAACTGATGTCCAAAAATTCTGCTACAGATGGGGAATGTGGGCTGCACTGACCTCTGCTTCTAAATTCTTGTAGAGCAGACTCTTTTATCTCCCCTAGAACCGAATCCTGGGCTCAACTCTCACAAATACACACAGAAGACCTCATGCTTAATGCTAGCCTCACCTGGATCACTTAATTAAAACAATACTGACGCTCCCACCAAGGACAACAGACAGACCGTGGGGGAGGCCACAGGTGATGTTACTTCTTAACACTCCACATGTGATCCCAATGGAAAACCAGATAGGAACCAAATGGCTAAGCATTTCTTCTTATGTTTTTAAGTGCATACAGATCCCTTAGGGATGAGGACCCTATTCTAAGAAGTTATGAATCTGCAGGTTTGCAGTGGGACCCATGCAATGGCATCATGAACAAGTTCCCTGCTGCTGGTGACGCTCCTCTCCAGACTGGTTTTCAGTAGCACTGAGCTAGAGATATCAACACAGCACACCTGAGACCTCTGAGTAGTGTGAGGGTTTGGGGCAGGAATCTACAAAAGCTACGGGCCACTTGGGCCAGATTCTTTGGGGCTGAGCTCTTCCAGGAATGGGCTTGGCCACATGCTTACCCAGTGCACTTGCCTGGGGTGTAGAAGGCCTGGTGGGGATCATGAGGTGGCATCAGGGTTGTGTGAGGAGTCTGCCTTCAGTATTTTTCTGAAAGCTCTCCTGAGTCCTCAGACCCTTTTAGCCCACTCTCTTTCCGGGTGGCATGCAGATTCACAGGACAATCCAGCATGTGATGGCCCATCCCAGTTTTGTTTGAAATAGACCAAAAGTAGCGATGGAGGACTGATTAGCAGTTTGTGGTGGGAATTGATAAAAACTTTTGAAAATTATGCCATAATTTCACATTTAATAATATGCAAAGTAATTCATGGTGTATGTTAAGTAGTACAGATAACTGAATTAACAGATCAGATTTTCTTCCTCTGTTGCTTGTCTGTGCGTGTTCATGTTTTATAAATTTTGGTACCACAGTTTGTTCTTCACCCCCGAGCTCAGGTATTATATTTTCTTAATTGGGGAATTTATTTGGGTAATATGACAAATCAGATACAAAAGGACAGTAATATATAATAATCTTTTACATATTAATCAGAAACATATAAACAGTTTAATACAGTACTGCATTCTGAGCCAGGGGAAGGTAAGCCAATGAAATAAAACTGGAAGGAGAGAGAAATGAAGTGATACAGAATGGACATTCTGTGGTGAAATCAGGGCACTTTGGAACTTAGAATGGAGAAGCTGAGTTTGGGTGGCACATCTGACCACATGCAGCACACACGGCCCTCACTTTTCCCCGGCTATGCGGGACTTCTTGAGCCGACACACTTCCTCAGCAACAGAATTTTTGTTTTCCTCGTTCCCCCTGAGTATAATGGTCCTCCACTGTTCTTACATCCTCCATTGTTTGCCTCGATTATAATGCCCTGAAGTGTTTTTTTTTTTCATGTTAGACATCTTTAAAATAGTTGGATCCTTATGATTTATTTGCTTCTTTCTTTACTTGCTTTCTCTGTCTCCCACAGGCCTATGAGCTCAGGAAAAGCATGGATCTTCTCTCTCTTATTCACAGTATATACTCACATCAGAGCAGAAATCTTTAAAGCACATTGACTAAGGTAAATCTTAAGAAAAACATATCATTTTTCAAATATTCTTTGAGAGCACTGAATCTTTTCAAACATCTCACATAAGTGTTTCATGTTCCATACCCCAAAGTATATTTCTAGAAACCTTTTTTAAAGAATATTTTCAGGTTCGCAGCAAAATTGAGAGTGCGGTACAGAGACATCTCGGATACTTCCTGCTCCCACACATGCACACCCTTCTCTGTTGTCAGCATCCCCCACCAGAGTGGTACCTCTGTTACCATTGATGACTCTACATTAACACGTCACAAATACTCCAAGTCCACAGTTTACCTTATGGTTGACTCTCAGGGATGTATATCCCATGGGTTTGAACAAATGGATAATGACATGTATCCATCATCATAGTGTCATAGATCATTTTCAGAGTCCTGAAAATCCCCTAGGCTCAGGCTATCCACTCCCCCTCCTCCACCAACCCCGGCAACCCAGATCTTTTTACTGTCTTATACATATGGCTTTACCAGAATATTATATAGTTGGAATCATACAACATAAAGACTTTCATGTAGGCTTCTTTCACTTAGTAATGTGCATATAAGGATTCTCCAAGTATTTTCATGGCTTGATAGCTTAACTTTTTTGTGCCAAATAGTACTCAGATTCTGGAATGTCTGAAATTTCCTGTGTACTTATGACCTCTGTACATGTCCTTAGTTGTTTTTTAATACATACCATAATACATACTGAGAATTTTTATCAAGAATGAGTTTTGTGTTTTACAAAAGTTACTTTTGCATCTTCTGATATGATCATATGATTTTTCTTCTTTAGGCTTTTGTGGTGGATATGACTATTTGATTTTAAGTGTTAAAACAGTCTTGCATCCCTGGGATAAATCTCACTTGGTCATGGTGTACAATCCTTTTAATACAATGGTGGATTTAATTTGCTAATATTTTGTTGAGAATTTTTGCATCTATGTTCCTTAGATATACTGGTCTGCAGTTTTCTTTATTAGTAATGTTTTTGTCTTGTCTAGGTTTGGATATTGTGGTTTTGGTGTCAGACATTGATTTGGGAATTCTCAGTCATTATTATTTCAAATATTTTCCATTCCTTTCTCTCTTTATTCTCCTTCTGGACTATCCATTACACATAGGTCACTCATTTATTAGTTGTCCCAAAGTCCCTTGGATATTTCGTTCTGTTTCTTTTTTTTTTCCAGCCCTATTTCTCTTTATTTTTTAGCTTTGGAGGTTTCTATTGATATGTCTTCAAGCTTAGAGATATTTTTCCTGCAATTTCCAGTCTGCTGATAAGCCTATCAAGCACATTCTTCATTCTGTTACTTAATTTTTTTTTTATATCTCTAGCATTTCTTTTTGGGTCTTTATTAATATTTACATCTCTCTTCTTACATTGCCCATATTTTCTTGTATGCTCTTTATCCATCAGAGCTTTTAGCATATTAATCATAGTTGTCTTAAATTCCTGGATAAGAATTTTCCAACTTTTTAAGTTTTGCTTCCCTTTTGATTACTAATTCCATAGTCACATTGTTTCTCTCTTCTTCTTTTTCTGCTGTAAGCATTCAAGTGAAATCAGGCTGCCTCTTCAACATGACTTTTAGGCATTTCCCCAGCCAAAGATCCAATTACATTGCTTACTAGGTGTATCCTGCACAAAACACTAAGACAGGAGCACAATTCAGCAACGCTCTCTGCCACATTATAACAATGATCACCTTTTCTCAAGTTTCCGATAACATTTCTCATTTCTCTCTGAGACTGCACAAGAATGGCCTTTAGAGTCCATATTTCTACCCCATTCTGCTCATGACCACGTACATATTTTCTAAGCATGAGGTTCTCTCTACGGTCTCGTCTCTTCCTTCTGACTTCTCACCAGCATCACCCTTCACAGATCTTTCATGGTGATGTAGGACTTTTCCTCATGCACTTCCAAACACTTTCAGAGTCTATCCATTGTTCAGTTCCGCTGTTCAGTACCACTTCCACATTTTTATGTTTCTTTACAAGTGTACCTGTACCTCTCAGTATCAATTTGTGACTTAGTTTTTTGGGTGGCTGCTAAAATAAACTATCAGAGACTGGGTAGTTTATAACGACAGATTTTATTTTCTCATCATGGCAGAGCCTGGGAAGTCCAAGATCAAGGCACCAGCAGATTGTGTCTGGTAAGAGCCTACTTCCTGGTTCATAGTCAGAGGCTCCTGGTTATGTACTCAAACAATGGGTCAAACAAAGGAGCTCTATGGGAATACTTTTATGAGGCCACAATTTCAGTTTATAAGGTCCCCGCCCTCATGACCGAATCACCTTCCAAATGTCCCCACTCCTAATACTGTCAATATGGGACTTAGGTTTCAACATATGAAAATTGGATGGACATAAATATTCAGACCATGGCAGGGAGCAAACAGAAGATTACTTTTACTTTACTGCTGGAAGATTTCAACATGTAAGTTGGCTTGCATCATCCCAATAAACCTTAATTGGTAAGCAGAACTTTCGATGTTTTCATGTTTTATGAGCTACCTTTACTGTCAGACATGTGATAACACTTCTGAAGTAGGGATACTAAGACCAAGCCTTCTGAATTGCCAACAAGAAGAACATCATCTACACGTCAAAACTTTGGACATCAAAAGATAGAGGCACTCAGCCTAAATCCTCGAGCACCCACTGCTGGCAGATGTCAGGAGAGTTGGTCTCACTAACACTCCTTTACCTGCAGTTCTCCCTGGTGGGGATAAGTCCCTCTAAAACTTATAAGGCAAGCAAGTACAGTATATAACACATCATTTCTTACTAAAGATTTTGGAGGAGCAGAAACAACAGGATGTTGAGTTCACCCAAAGTGTTGTATCTTCATTGTGATGGTACATTCCTTTCCCAGTGTACAATATTCCCAAACACTATCCCTTATATGTGGGTTCTATTTTCCAAGGGAACACCAAGGATTTTACCATCTGAAGGAGTCAGGTGCTCTAGCAATATTATACCATTCCCTGGCAAGTAGGTAGGAGAATTCAAGGGGCTGTGGGAGGATACCGTGTGGAGCTTCTTAACATAATAGAGAGAATTCATTCCCTTTTGGCTCTTCTTCCTAAGACTCCTGCTGCTTTTTTTCGTAGCTGTCAGCATTTAGAGAGTGAGTAAGATCAGGAGCTTCTCTCTTTTTGCCCATGAATGCAACCATGCCTAACCCTATAGACATTGATGCTTCCAGACTTTCCTGTACCTACTGTCCCCTCCATCCACGGCATCAGATAGAATAGTATGATGATGTGTGTACCTGTGCACAACATGCTATAAATGTTTCAGCTCTTCCCTTGCCCCAAATTTCCGAGAATTTATTTGGCTTTTTATTTAATGCTACTGAAGTCAGTGGATAAGCAGAAGGAGGGATCAGGACGCATCAAGGAAGAGAGTGACTGCACACAAAGTACCAGTGAGGTTCATTTCTGTTTAGTTCCAAGCAGCTTACAGACTATTTGCAGCTGAACTAATGACACTAAAAATGACATTGTTTTTGTAGTACAATATTTTATGCCATTGACTCTCTTTAAATATTCCTAATCTAGACAGAAGGATTCTGACCAATTCACAAAAGGGGATGGTTAAGGTCAAGACGAAACATCATGAAGATTTTCTCCTTTAAGCCAACCAACCTCCTTTATTTCCTTTAAAGCAGGGATAAGAAATTCACTCATGCACAGCAGAAACTCCGAAAAGACATTCTACAGATAAAACAATCTAAACCCTAAGCGTGGATTATAAATTCTAGAAGTTATCTTCCCCCAAGGAGACCAGGTTCCTGTAGATGTCTAACGTCATATCCCTGTACAGTTCCCACTGAACAAGGTCCAGGTGTTCCCACACATTGTGAGAAAAATCTATGGCAACATCCTGAATGTCAACAGACCCTGAAATAAATAACAGCTTTGTCAAGTGGGTATGAACAGAGTTTATTATCTGACCAAAGGTGAAAATAGAGATTTAAGAGAACTGGTTTGGACTTAGGTGAGTGATCTGAAATAAACAATTACATAATTTTCAAATAACATAGACCCAGAAAACTACTATGGATAATACACTTTAGGGAAGACAAAACATGTGATTAAGTCATCAACACAGTCATATACAAATATATGTAAATACGTATATTTGAGAGTGATATACATCATATGTTGCATTTATATCTTGTGGGAAACTCATTGTGAGTTGAAAGTACATTTCTCAAAATTTAACGTGTACAATAATAATCCGGAGATCATGTTACAATGGAGATTCTAATTGAGGAGTTCTGGGATGGGACCGGAGTTTCTGCATTTCTGTGAAGCTCTCCCCTTACGCTAATCCTCAGGTCCAAGGGCCACATTTTTTAAGAGCAAACAGGCAGAACCCAAGGGGAAGAACTCATGAAGGCTCTGAACTGAGAGTCTCACGGCAATTGTAGGTTCTCATCTAACAGCAACAATGACGGAACAATCCTTTCTGAGCATTTACTATATACTAAATATCATCCTATGAGTTTTTAATAAATTAATGCATAAAACCACACATAACATAATCCATGAGAGCAATAACCTTATTTACCTTTTATAAGAATATTGGCCCAATATTCAGTAAATGATAGAGCCTGGCATTTAACCTAGTTTCTCTGACCTAGAATTTATCTAAAAGGAAGACATACACAAGGTCCATATACAGAGACAATCCTAAAATAATCATCACAGCAGAATTTGCTACTGAGAAGAGTAATGGAAACAATTTAAGGAGCTACCACTCCAGTTTGATCTAATAAGTTTTACATTTTAAGCACACACCCATATGTTGAAAAAGTAACTATACCTGTTAAAAGTGACACGGTGGAAAAAATTTAATGTTATTGAAATGAAGAAATATTTTCAATTGCAAAACCTTATAAATATATTTGTGGATGAAGAGTTTTATGTCTTTTAAAAACACTAAGAAGACAAACACACAATGACTAATAGAAGAGTTTTTGTTTGTGATTGTGTACTTCACCGACAATTTTTATTTCGTCTATCATTTGTGCTGAGTTATATTTTATAATTTTAACACATTGGAACATATGTTAATTACAGGATTATTTTCTTCTTCCAAAAATAAGCAAAGTCATAATGAAGAGTATGTCTGACGTGACTGCAATAAAATGAAAACTTACAGGACTTAGGCTTAGCTCATGTAGAACCTCCACACGCAAAAGCCAACACCTCTCATAAACAAGAGTAAGAACCTATATTTTTCAAAGCAAACTACAAGTAGCGACAAACTCATCACAAAGGGAGTTTCCAAATTAAATGCCATGGTTTATGCACGTCACTCACTAAATCTCCCCAAAACTTTTATTAATAATTGGAAAAAATATTAACGATATAGAGGAGAAATCTGGCAGAGAGTACCTGAACCAAGAGAATGAAGTTAACATCAGCTGCAACGGGAAAAATTGATATCAGGTGCCTGAAGCATGCCAAAGGACACATCACCACTCCTGTGTTATTGTTGGCCAACAAAAAAGAAAGTAAATCATAACTTGAATCTAACCATAAGAAAACAGCAGCTTATGAAAATCTTAAGCCATATATAGCTCCAGTGTCCCATAATCTTTAGTGTGTTTTAAATAGTAAGTCTCTGTAGCATTCTAGTGAGCAAGGCTCTCTTCCTTTTTCAGAAATTTCTCAGTAATTCTGGGCCACACAGTCATCTTGTGTATTTGTGCATTTTCTTAATCTGAGTCTACAACAGAGCTGATGGAGCATCCAGATAGGATGTGAACATAAGATGTTTCTCCTTCACTGATATCCAAGGTCTTGACCCCAAAGACAATGGGAATCTTGAACATTAATGCCTCTCCCTCTTCATCTGTCACACTGGGAACATTTTCAATGGATGCAGGGCATTAAGTCATGGTGAGAATTGTTCATGTCATATAGGAAGCCACAATGGAGAGAAGGATCTGGCATATAGGAAAGACGTATTCTAAGGAGCTAACCTTGATTGTCATAGAAGAAAATAGGAGAAAAAAGTACTTGAAAAATTTGTTAAGTAGGATCATCAGAAGGAGAGATTTAAGGTTTGCAATTTCTAAATACATGTCATTTCAGGAGGAAAAGAGGATGCCACCCCTGACCTGGGGCATGACTCTTACCTGAGAAGCTGCCATTTTCTCCTCTTCTTTTTCCTGCTCTGGGTTTCTTTCTTGGACTATATTATGCTGGGAAATCACATCAGCACCTGGAGAATATATTCTCAAAAGCACCAGCAGAGGCTCTTCACCAGCTGTCACCATATCCACAGCCAAAGGACCTTGAAATGCAGGAAGTCCGCACTCTCCTCTCCTTTGTTTCAAGAAAGATTCAGGAACGATGAGCTCCAACATGGTGACCAATGCATGATTTCTCCTTCCGTGTCTTTGGGGACCCTCCCCTCCCACAGATGTCCACTAATTGTATTACAACATGGGCAATGTGGGTTACACTGACTTGCTTCTACTAAACACACAGAAAGCAGACACTGTTTCCACCCCTTGGACCAAAGCCTGCACTCCACTCACAAATTACCGGGAAGCCCTCATGCTTAACCTTAGCCTCACTTAACAATCAGCTGGTGAATTTAATTAAAACAACAATGATTCTCCTACCCAAATGGAATCTGGGAGGAAGGACACAGGTGATGATCATTCATAACTCCATATGTGATCCTAATGAGACCCCTGGGTTGAGAAACAGTTAATATAAGTCTTGCTTCTCCAGCTTCAATATGCATACAGAGCTGGGAAAAGATGAACAGTATATCACGATTATATAGTATTTGCACCATACAGACAAAAGAATGTCAATGACATTTAATATTGATAAAGTCAGCACTGTAATCTGTATGGCTTGTTTGCAATGGTGTTACTATTGTGCTATACTCTCATAGCTACCTGGCTGTGTTCTTTAAATAATCCATATATATGTATATAAAGATATATATATATGCATACAAAATTGTAGATACATACATATGTGTAGATTTGACTTGATTAATTTATGTTTGTGCTATTCTATGTAGATATTTATTATATAGACAAATATCACTTGTCAATGAAGATCCAAGTGTTAGCGGCTGGCCCCGTGCCCAGCGGTAAAGTTTATGTGAGCCACTTTGGCGGCCTGGGGTTCACCGGATTGGATCCTGGGCATGGACCTACATACACACCACTCATCACGCCATGCTGTGGTAGCTTCCCACATAGATGAACTAGAATTTCTTACAACCAGGAAATACAACTACGTACTGGGGCTTTGTGGAGAAAAAAAAAAGGAAGATTGGCAACAGATGTTAGCTCAGGGCCAATCTTCCTCAAAAAGAAAATGTAAATAGAACCTTTAAAAAAGAAGATTCAAGAGGGGCTGGCCCCGTGGCCGAGTGGTTAGGTTCGCGCGCTCCACTGCAGGCAGCCCAGTGTTTCGTTGGTTCGAGTCCTGGGCGCGGACATGGCACTGCTCATCAGACCACGCTGAGGCGGCATCCCACATGCCACAACTAGAAGGACCCACAACGAAGAATATACAACTATGTATTGGGGGGCTTTAGGGAGAAAAAGGAAAAAATAAAAGAAAATCTTAAAAAAAGGAGATTCAAGGGTCTTAATAAAATGTAGATGTGCTGAATAATTTTCCTTAACCAAATTGGGCTTACAGAATATGGATCAATATTTGGATAGCAATTCTATCCCTTTTTTGTTGATGAAACTAACCAGAGAAAATATGTATAATATTAGTTTTGCTCTAAGCTATGATATATAATGTTTAAATGGGATAAAATATTTTATAGTAGAAACTAATCACTAGAGAATATACAATTACATGTTTATTTAGAAAAAATAACTGAATATAACAAGTGATTTGGGAACGATAATAAAATACAATAATAAAAAATGGAAGTAACACATTACATTTTGTACATTGACTAAATTGAAATGGGATAAACATGAGAAAGACCCTGAAATTAACATTAGAGATTTCTTAACTGGACAGACATTACAAGACATTTTTAAGCCTGAAAAATGCTGAAGTTCTTAATTTTTCTCCAGTCCATCCAGATGTCTCCTTCCCTAACTTTGCAAAGGGAGATTGTCCCACCTTGAGCAACAGACTACAGATGTTCTCAGGAGAGACATAACTACCATCTCCAATAACATATCAAGTCCAATAAGAGGAAAAGAATTACATTTCAGCAATGGCCAGTCAGTCACATTGTGTACACAGAGAGATGAATGATTCAATTGTCTTCATCAAACTCGTTATCACATGCACAGGAATTTTGTGAAATAACTATAATAATCATGCAAGTTTCTCTGTGATTTCTGTAGAGCAGATTGAATAGCAGATTAATTTTGAATTACAGCCTTAAGGATCATAAAAATCAGACATCATTACTAATTGGAATAAACTCCAACAATCATCATCAAGAAAGGTTATATTAAAATATGCACACACAAATGCACACTTACCCCACACAAATATGCATGATCACAACATATGCACACATGTAAGGACATACAGGCACACATATACACACCTACACAAAACACAGAATTTAGTGTATAAAAGAAAAAATTTAGAGTATAAAAAAAGTAAAGTTTAAAAATCTAATTATATTAGAAAAGAGCATTATATGTTTGTAAAATGATGTTATAATGAAGATACTAAATGTAATAAAACTGCATAAAACACCTATACACTGAATACCTTAAACAATGTTCATTGCTACTGTAAAAGAAAATGATTTTATTAATAAAAATGAGGTACTATACACTAATGTTTTATTTCAATATTTACATTTTACAGAAATGTAAAGGCATGAGTTAATTAAATAGTATGAACAACTGATTAACAAATATGTATTTTGATATATATATATATCATGTAATTTTACTCACACTGTAAAACATTTCATAGCAAAATCTATCATGCCACATAATGCTGTATCTTGTGTAAAATGTATAGCATATTTATATTTTTATGATGTGAAAACACTAAATGAAAGAAAGCTAAAACTACACCTTAATAAGTTAACAATTAATTCAACTGCCCCAACTCCTTTGTGTATTGACTGGGCTTAGTGAGTCCTGTCCAAATAAGAGAGGACGGTAATGGACACATAGTAACTTCATTGTGGAGACCTGGAAAACACTACCTTCACTAACTGATCAAGGTTAACTCTCCAGTGATGTCATATTAACTGCATGAATCCTCTGATACATGACTTGATGACGTGAGATAGTCTTATAAAAACCTATAAACCTACTCTAATCATGAGAAAAATATCAGATAAACCCAACTTTAGAGATATTCTAAAAAGTGCCTGACAAGTCTTCAAACCTGCCAAGGTGATGAAAACTTAGGAAACACCGAGAAACTGACATAAAGCAGAAGAGACTGGGGGTGGGGCAGTATGACTAAATACAGTATAAGGTATTCTGCAATGGATCCTGGAAGGAAAAAAAGACATTAGTGTTAAAACTGGTGAAATGGAAGTCTGAGGTTTGGTTAAAAGTCATGTGCCAATGTTGTTTTTTTAGTTTTGTCAAATCTACCGTGGTGATTAAGATGTTGACATCAGATAAAATGGATGAAGGGCATATGGAAACTCTATTATCTCTCTTCACTGCAAGTCTGAATTTATTCCAAAATAATATTTACATTAAAAATTTGAATTGTTTATAATTTGATCATAGAGAGTTACATTAAATTATTTAATATGTTTGATTTAATATACACTTTTTTTTAATGTGTCCACTGTGATCCCTTGGTGACTTCAAAAGCAATAAAATTCATTTCACAACAGATTCATGCCTTTTGCCTACAAATTGCTGCTTCTCTACTGCTCCAAGCTTGATGAAAGACTTCTCCACAAAATTGCTTCTTAAATTGGAAATATAGGAGACTACTTTAAGCCTGTTTCTTGTTAACAGAGCCAAGTGGCATCAAGACATAACAGGGACCAATCTGCCTTCTAAAGATCACCAAAGCCATTCACTGTGATGCCAGGAATGAAATGTCTGTTTAATGTTTGCTTCCCACCTGCACTCTTTTTAAACATCAGCCGACACATCTTCTTGTGTTTTCCTACGTCTCCTGCATTTCATTACTCCAGTGTTTACCTGAAGATATTTTAATATGCTAATCTTTCTCCATGAGCATTTTCATATTTCAAGTGATCACCACATCTCTTCGGATGTAAGGTATAATATTCACAATTTGGCCTCTAATACCTATAGTAACTAAAATCTAAATTTCCTTTCAGGTTTACTCCCAGAAAACTTGCATTATAATCCAGGGCCACTGTCTCCCACACAAGTTCATGAAGGAACAGAACACAGGCCAATTATGTTTATGAAACTCTCCTCAAAATCTCATGCCCAGTTAAATATTGGGAAAAATAATATCTCATAATAAAAGACGCACGCTCAAAGACATTTCCAGTATCTCTGCATTATTGTAGGACTAACTCTTTTTATTACTGATTAGACTCCAATCTTCTCTACTACAACCAGTAATAAAATACAGTTATATGGATACTTACATAATAATTATACAAGATTTCATTTACTATGACTATTATTATTTACTACTTAATTCTAGAGCAGGTTCTGTGCCTTCTTTTACAACTCTGCCTGCAATGAGACTGGCTTGTGATTGTGTGTGAGATTCTGCTGAGGTTGAGTAAATCAATGACTGAACATAGTGAACAACACACAGTTTATATTTTTCTGATGAGATGAGGTAATGGTGTATTTCTTCCAGCGCATGCACAGAAGTGCCCCGATGCACAGGGGTTACAACTCAAGAGAATATAGGAGCTGGTAGTTGGGAAACAAGAATTGATAAAGGCGGAGACGTTCACCAGCCACCTACTGCTCTGACCAGAAAGAGAAAAATAAATGTAAAAGATGGAGGAGAGAGTATAAAAAGATACAAAGGTGCTCACCAGGACAAGGATGGTTTGGGTAGCTCTGGTCTCAGGGGAGAATCTAGGTGAGATATTATTCCCATGAATGTGTTGGACCCTCTGCTTGTGCCTGCACAGAAGGAAAACCATGGAGAAACTGGCCCAGGTCATGAGTCCCAAACAAAAAACATCAGGGGTGGATATGCATACTGCATTCAGTAAGTGTTTGCTTTTGTCATGAAGGGTAGCTGAACAGTATTTAAAATCTATAGTTGTGATGTTTTTGTTACTCCATTTTTCAGTCACATGCATAGGCACTTGGATATTTACCAGCATGTTCAGGATCCAGCAGAGAATACTGGAAGGACCAATGTACTTTAGGGCTTTTACTTTAAGCTCTGCCAACCTGGAGTTCCTGGGACTGATGGTGATGGCCTGGAAGACACTCAAAAGACACGTGGTCCCAATGGACACACCTCTGGCCACTCTGTGAACATAGAAAACAACTTTGCATCCAAAATCATTGAGAAAATGTTTCAACCCAAAAGCTGCCATTGTGTCTGGGATTCCTCTTGAGAGAATGACCAAGGAGTTGGCTACAGTCAAGTGCCTGAAAATCAAACCTATGGATCTTGATCTACCTGCATTGAAGAGGGATATATAATGACACAACAGTGAGAAATTTCCCAGGATTCCAATAAGAATCTGGACCAGGAAGATTATTCCAATTTTCAGATCCATGGAAGTTGTTTGGTTATTTTCCAGAGCTCAATATTCACATATGCAAATAGAGGATTCTGCATGGAGACATGAGTTGTGTGCTACTGTTTTCAGGGAAAATTAAATCCAAAAATCTCCACTTCCCCTGAGAACTTATTTCTAATATATGTTTTTCTTTTGTTAAGAGATTTTTCAAGTCTGATATATTTATATAGCACTTACAATGTATGTGTCACTCTTTTTAACACTTCATTTTTAACATATTTAATATTTATAACTCTCTGAGTTTGGACCTAAGATTATTCTCCTTTTACAGACAAGGAGAATTTAGCTGAAAAGAGGTTAAAGGACTCAACTAAATGTCAGTAGAGTCAGGACATGAACCTAGTGGCCTGGTTGCAATGACATTGGAATTTACCATTGTGCTATAGTCACTCACATCTTATGTAATTTAAATAATCCAAATATACTTATATATTGTTATACTTGAAACTTGTATTTTATACTTAATTGTACTAATTATTTTGATGATGTAGCCTATTGATTAATATCACTTTTGAATGAACATTCAAAGGTCTTAATAAAATGTAGATACACTAAATAATTTTCCATTTACAAACTGACTTTTCAAAATATGGGTCAATATGGGTATAGTAACAAAATGAATCATATCATTTATTTTTCCAATGACATCTACCACATAAAATATTGCATAATATGTTTCTTTTACCTAAGCAATTGAGTTTGAAATTTAAATAAGTAATAAAATATTTGAGGGTAGAAACGAATCTTAATTTTATATAATAAAACATAAAACAAGTACACGAAGTGGAATTTGAGACATGAAATCTTGTGCACTGAATAAATTCAAATAGGAGAAACACAAGATGAGCCTGAAAATGAAAATACTATAAACTAAAGAAAATATCTGAAGGCACATTTGAGCCTGAAAAATGCTAGAGTTTGTTCTGCTGTCTGCCTCTCTCAAGTATGAAGTTAACTTTTCCATAAAGTGTCCTTCACTAACTTCGTGACAGAAACGTGTCCCATATGATCAACAGACTGCAAGTATTTTCAGAAGAGACATAATTAGCACCCCCATTAAACACATCGAACTTAAGTAACAGAAAAATAATTATGCTTCGATCACACTGTTTACACGGCGATGAGCTTACTCGCTATCACATGCACGGAACTTTTACTGAAATGACCATACAAATCATGGAAGTTTCTCTGTGGTTTCTACAGAACAAATTAATTTCTGAATTATAATCTTAAGGATCATAAAAACCAGAGTCTATTAATGCTTGGAATAAATTCCCACAATTGTCATCAGCCAGGATTACATTAAAATACGTTAGGAGCAGTTACAGATTGGCATAGGGTCTCAGACCTCCAGTCTTTCCACAAGTTCAGCCTGTGTCTCAGGAATTATTATTCTTTCCTGTGTCACTTTATTACTGAACAGTTTCCAACCCAGAAGAATCCCTTCCCCAGATATAAGCATTTACCCAGAACCTAACATGCCTCAGTACCATTTATAATCTGTGTCTCAAAGTGAAATAAAAAATACTCACTCAACTCTTTTCTGCTGCCAGGACAGTGGACCTGGTGTGACAGTCATGACACTCTCTGCCTGTGTGAGAGGGAAGCAGCCAGACCCTAAGATATGGGTTTGTGATTTTGTGACCTCAGCTCTCCACAGAACAGCAATTAGCACTTCACCTGTGCTTTCAATGACAGTGCACGATTGGGCAGTTAAAATTAACCTTAAAAAACCTTCTCCCAGTCCCCAATTCCCAGAAACAATTATAAGTTTCTAGTGAGCATCTCCAAAGAGAGAGGGTGAGCATTTTGGAGAAACATTTAACTTTTTCATGATACCTGGAGGCAGACAGAGTCTCACCTGATAGAAATAGAAAAGGTTTGAGATCTGACATGAGAGAATTGCAGTGAGGCATATGTATTTAGTTGGACCCTGCACTTCCCTGAGAAGTTCACTGTTTTTAAAGTATAATTGCCTATTTATCCTCGGGCTCCTGAACTACAAAATAAGGTAGGATATGAGCAGAGACATGTAATGATACAAAGAGCCTGAGAAGGATTTTTCAAGAAAAGACGAATGAAAGGAATAATATGATGTAATAAACGTAGATTAGAAATCATTAGAGAAGATTTGTACAATTCAGCGCAAATTAATTTGAAAGTCTAGTTGACATGGATATATCAAGGAACATATATTTTATGACATTGACCCCAGAAGAAGTACAAATTCTGAACTGAATAACGTCCAGAGAAGAAATAGCAATATTTAGAAGGGAACCTCACACACAAAAAACAGCACCAGCTAATATGGTTTATTCATTGCATTCTCCTACTGTTAAATATTAGACAAACCCATGCTCTCTAGGCTATTCAAGAGTATTGAAGAATAATGCTTCCAAATAACTTCCCAAAATCTTAGAGATTGCCATAAATATTTGAAAAATCTCACATATATCTAGGAGTGATAAATTATTAAACATATACTATTATAAAATATTGGCAAAAATAAAAGATTTAGCATGATCAAGTTCAGCTTATACAAGGTATGCCGTGGTTTACTTGTAGGAAATACATAAATATAATTTATTTTCTTAATTAAGATAAGGGAAGGACATATGATCATGTTACTAGATGAAAACAAAGCTTCTTTACAAAATTCTACAGGTGGTGATGATAAAAATAAGACAATACTATACTACTGGGCACGTTCTCCACTTCATAAAATAAATGTCACTGAGCTAGACAACTGTTCACCTACGATGTAATCTACACAGATTTTGAAATATATTATGATGTACACCTAAAATTTATATAATGTTATAAACCAATGTTACCACAATAAAAATAAATAAAAATAAAAAAATAAGGATAAAAGTAAATAAATAAAAAACAACAAAAAGAAAACTGTTCACCTAACTATAGGGGTATAATACATTAGCTCCCATTAAATTCAGAGGGAATTTAGTAAGTAAATTAGTAAGTAAATAATAATAATTATTAGAATATATAATATTTATATAATATACATTTATATAATATATAAGTTTATATAATATATAAAGTATATATATGAATACATAAAAATTTTATATAATTTATATTGTTATAATAAGATAATTATGTTTCTTGTATATAAAATATGTTTATATATAATATATAGTAAATACATATTATTATATATTTACATAATGATGTAATTATATATGTATAAATATATATAAATAATAAATTTATATAATAATGAAAAATTAGTAAGTAAATAAAATAATACTCATTTTATTGTATTGTTAATTGAGATTTCTTTCTGTTACAATTTGTATCTGATTACAATTTAATTTATATAAATACCTGTCTACGTTAGGCTAATGCTGTATTCAGTTAGATTGCTCTCTTATCTTGATTTTTGTAATATGTTTCCATTCACTTTTGAGTTTTCAAGATATATATTCCTATGTTCTACAGAAATAATAGGAAATAAAATCAATATCTCAAGGAGATATCTACGCCTCCATGTTCACTGCAGCATTATTTACAATAGCCAAGACACGGAAACAACCTAAATGTCCATCAACAAATGAATGGGTAAAGAAATTGTTGTTAGGGGCCCTCCCGGTGGCACAGCAGTTAAGTTCTCATGATCCACTTCAGCAGCCCGGGGTTCGCCAGTTCAGATCCTGGGTGAGGACCTATGCACGGCTTGTAGGGTCATGCTGTGACAGGTGCCCCACATATGGAGTAGGGGAGGATAGGCACGGATGTTGGCTCAGGGCTAGTCTTCCTCAGCAAGAGGAGGAGGATTGGCGGCAGATGTTAGCTCTTCCTCAAAAGAAAAAAAGAAATGGTTTTTGTACTTATGAAATGGAATATTATTCAGCCATAAAAAGGAAATCCTGCCATTTGTGTCAACATGGACTGATCTTGAGGGCATTACACTAAGTGAAATAAGTCAGAGAAAGACAAATAAAACAGCACAGCTGCTGTGAAAAACACTATGGCAGTCCCTCAAACAATTAAACTTAGAATTATCATATGATTCAGCAATTCCACTTCTGGGTATATTTCTAAAAGAATTGAAAGCAGGGACTCAAACAGATATTTGCACACCAATTTTCATAGTAGCAATATTCACAGAAGCCAAAAGATAAAAAACAACCCAAATGTCCACAAGCAGATGAATGGATAAACAAAATGTTGTATATATATATACATTGGAATATTATTCAGACTTTAAAAGGAAAGACATTCTGAAACAGGCTACATGGATGAATCTTGAAGACATTGTTCTAAGTTAAATAAACCAAAAACAAAAGGGCAAATATGGTATGATTCCACTTATGTGAGGTGCCTAGAATAGTTAAATTCATAAAGACAGAAAGTTGCAGAGTGATTACCGGGGGCTAGAGGACGGGTGGAGCGGGGAGTTAGTGTTTAATGGGCGCAGAGTTTCAGTTGGGGATGAAGAAAAAGTTCTGCACGTGGACAGTGATAATAGTTGAACAACACTGTGAATGTACTTGATGCCACTGAATTGTACATTTAAAAATGGTTATACTGGTAAATTCCATGTTATCTATATTTTACCACAATAAAAAAGAGAAAATGGACTTTTGCCTGTAGCCATGATGGAAAAACAGAAAGCAGATTTACCTTCTTGCTTGAAACAACAAATACAAAGGGAAACAGCACATGCAACATTGGTAGTCAAGAAACTGTACATCAGGAAATATAAGAAAATGATCCTTGATATCACTGAAGAATTTAATTTAATGGATGCAGAGTTTCAGTTGGGGATGACAAAAAATTCTGCAGATGGATAATGATAACAGTGGAACAAAAATTCCACACTGTGAGGAATTCATCCCAGCATATACCACCTTTTAGTTTAATGAAATATTAGCAAACAGAAGATAGTAATAGACTAATAATAAACACAGAGTTTCATGATATGGAATATATAGCTCCTAAATAGTCACACATAATAAAGATCAAAACATCAGCAGTGGCTTTGGAAATGAATAAGAAAATAGTGGACTACTCAATATTCATGGCTAGAAACAAATTTAATCATATCCCTCTTTATTTATTTACCTATTTATCTCTGTTTTACATGAATAAATACTAGATCCTCTACTAAAACATGTCAATTTCATCTTGCTGTTTTATTTTCTTAAAAATATTATTATATTTTGCAATTAACACTGCAAAGCCTGGAAGGGGATGTCCTGTCAGCTCTTTCCATCACAGAGTACCAGGTCCAGTAAACAGTCTGTCCTATCAGACCTACCATGGTCACATCCTATACCTGGTCTCCTCAGAAAAGGTTGTGACGTGTTGTACACTATAAATCTTTCCTGCGGACATTTACTCGTATTTTCAATTTAAGAAGTTTTCAGGGTGATTTGATATGTCAGTTTTTGCCTCATGATCTCAAATTAGAATCTATCCATGATCAAGTTGTGAGTTGCCTGTAAATGAGTGAATTAATGAATGGGAGAAGTAGTTAGGGTTCTATAAATGAGTCAAAGATAGCCCCTGTGGGTCCCTTCTTCTTTCCTTCTCCACAATAGGATGGGAATGTTAGCCCAAAGCCCACTGGCACAAAACTCAAATTCTTCCACATTCCACTGCTTTAAATGTAGCCCAAATAAACATATTTTTAGCCATTTCAAGCTCTTTTACATACACTCAAAACCACACCCAACATCTGCTAAGCATGGGTAAGACAAACCCTGTAGCTATAATAAACCCCAAACTGCACCTGCACTTAAGAGCTCTCTAATTCAGAGGCTCTTTACCATGCTTCTGATCAGCATCACCTAGCCATTATGATTTCTAATTTCCTCTTCTTCCATGGGATGTCCATTATGCTATTCCCCTTCTGGGAGATGGCCTTGAGACACTGTAGAAGGTCTCTTGCTGGGAGGGACTCTCTTTCTCATGCAACCCTGTCCCAGAACTTGTTGTGTTCCTGCCTTTCTTGATCAACTCCCAAAGCCTAAGAATTATCACAATTAATGGCCTCCAAATAGCCCCAGTGACTCTTACCCTTCCATCCTCCATCCATCCCTACCTCTTCCGTTATCTCCTTTTGTGACATTCATCTGCCACTCTTGTCACCTTTAATCATTCCCGAGACCTTCACATGCCACTCCACATCCCTCTGATACTTCTAGACTTCTATATTGGCACCCATCTCCATCCCATGCCCTTTTTGACCTCAGTTCCTCCATGTCACCTATGACCCTGAGAACTGCAGAACTTCTAGAATGTAACGCCTCCGTGAAAACTTCTGCACTAAGACATGACCAAATTCTAGAATAGCTTCTAGCAGTATAAGGCCATGTTCCCCACAATTAAATGCCTCCCTGGAAAAGCTCAATGCTGCCAGAATAATTTTATGTTTATTCTAGCCAACACCTGATGATAGGCCCCTGATCTCCCCTTAGAGCATTTACTAAAAATTGCTTACAAATGTGAATATGTATCTTTTACAACTCAGGAATGTCTTCCTCCAGGAAGAATAGGGCCTCTGTCTCTCAGTCTCTGTGGGAGGACAGAATCCCAATTTTACCAATGCTCAGCTAGTAACCATGGGACTTAATTGCATTTACAATGACCAACCTTTGTAACGTTTCACTTCTCTGACTTGACCAAGCCCCCACTCATCCCCCTCCCTCATTCTCCTTTTAAAACAGCCAATCACTTTTGCACAAATCAGACTGGAGCTGAGCTCTGTCCTCTACTATTCACATTACCAAATAAAATCTGCTTTCACCACTTTAATGTCTGGCCGTGTTGTTTGACATCTCCATTCCAGGGATGTTGGCCAAACCTTCTTTCCTGCCATTGCCCCAGCACCCATCATCCTCTGGGTCCTCCTTCATGATCATCTGAATTCCCAACCATTGGGTTTCCCCCACTTTCCACAACCACCATGATTATCCCAACCCTATAATCCTGCCCTTTTCCCCCAGGACCTTCAGCCCATTCATGTTCACTATCTTTCCTAACTCCCTAAATAGCTTTGCTCCCATTTTGCCTCCTGGTGCCCATTATTCCTCCAGCACCTGCTCCTCTTCTTACCCTCCATCTCAGCCTTGGACCACCACATACCTCACCCATTATCCTCCTCCAAATCCCCTCTTCTTCAACTCCTTATAGACATTAAATTTCCTGGGCTTTTAATCCCTTCCTGCTCTGCATTCACCTTAGTCCATTATTTCACCATACCCATAATCCCCTTTGTGTCCATGATGCCCTACACCCCTAACACCTGCAGTATCCAATATCTCCTGTAGCCTTAACTTCCTTACACACAGGATCACCTTGTACCCTTAAACTCACCAGTGCACCTTAATCCCTCTGCGAGATTAACCAATTTGTAACTTGAACGCTCTGTCCTCTTTCCCATTTCACATTTCCAGGCTCTCTGCATCCCTGAATTCTCCCTAGGCTACCCTTTCTTGTACTCTCATTCTTTTCCTGCTCTATCTACACACCTGTGCACTGTCACTCCCCCAATACTCTGTTTTGCTCTGTCTTAAACAAAAGTGGTGATGCTCATATCACTGTTTACATTTTGGACATTGTAATACCATCCTCATGAGTTAGTACAGAGTTGAAAGGATTATAAGAAGTGAATTGATAAAAGAGGTCTAGAAGTGGCACTATTTCATTCATATATGATCACAATATCAAGACAAGAACACATATACTATGTGAGTTTGATTTTTTGAATGAAATCGAGACTGTGTGAGTTTGCATGTGTCTGCATCATACTGAGTGTGTATTAATGTGAGTGTGTATTTCTATACTATAAGTCTATGGATGAGTGTTTGTGGTGGATGTGTATGTAAGGATGCACGTGCATAATTATGCGTGTATCTGACTGCATATCTATTTGAGTGTGCATGCATATGTGTTTGCATCTGTGTGTAGGTGTGTCATTGTGTGTTTGTTGGGTTGATGGGTGGGTATATTAGGAGCTCTCCACCATTATGGATATAAGGAGCTCTAATATCTGACTTGGATATTGAGAGACAATGGAGAATGGATCCAGATCAAATGTGGATTTCTTTGTAAGAACACCAGACATTTGATTTGAATTAACCTTTTATATTTCTTGATTAATTACAAAAGTCATCAGTGTTCATTACTGAAAATTCAGGAAAAACAAGTGTAGGGGACTAAGGGAAACCATTCAATACTCTTGAACTGAGTAAGTAGCATTCATTGGCTTATCTGATATTTAAAGTAATGACCTTTGAAAGCATCACATCCCAGTACTTTCATTAGTGCAAGTCTTATAAACTTCTCCCTTTCTATGGTTATTGTTCTGTTCAGACCTCCCATCACCACTGAGTGCTCAATATCAGTAAAATATATTTTTCTACAGTTTCCACATCATTTAGACTTCCAAATTAGTTGTCTATGATTCTTGACTTCATGTTCTTCTGTTTACTGTATCTTTGAAAATCCTTCTCAGTTACTTTGTTTCTGTTTCTTCATTCACAATTTAACTTATGGCATGGCTTAGTGTTATGAAGTTTAGGAAAGAATCACCTTAGTGGGGAAGGATCACTCAGGGAAGCAGAGCATCCAGTAACACACATGTGCTTGGTTGCCTGTCCTTCATGAGTCACACTTCAGCATTTTCTGCTCCTCCATGTGAGACCCTGTCTGATCCCCAAATCTTGAAAAAGTTAGTCTTTCCCAATACGTAAACGGTCTCTTTGGGAATGCTAATTAGAAACTTTTAATTGGCTTTAGTAATTAGCAACTGGGAAAAAGTTTTCCAGAAATGTTCTCAGCTGCCCAAGCCCATCCTGTCAATGCCACTACAGATGACATAATAATTGAACTTCTATGGGGAGGTGAGCTCACGCAATCACAAACCCATATCTGAGGGTCTGGCTCCCTCCCTCTCACACACGTATGGAAGGTAATGATCTTCACACTGAGCTCACTGTCCAGACAGAAGGATGGAGACTGGTGAGTATTTTCTACTTCAGTCTGAGAGGCAGAGTCTGTAAGGGAAGCAGGCATTTCAGAAATCTGAGTTAGTGATCATACTGGAAACTGGGATGCTTTGGGGACTGAAGCTAATCCAGTGTGAAAACCGCACAGGAAGAAGAAATCATTCCTGAGGCATGAGCTGAACTACTAAAGAGAAACATGGGTCCTAGACATCCTAACCACTCTCCAAGGGCTTCATATGTAATTTGATGTAACCCTCACTGAGAGCGATTGCTGATGTTTAACACAAATGATTAGAAAATCTGATTTTGAAGGTGCTGGAGGACTGTAGTTCTGAAATCAATTGCCCTCAGCCTACATTACAGGACCCATAGACAAAGTTGCTAGAATTGCTAGGGGTGCACTGTAATCTTTCCATGCTTGAAATAAAGAGTAGGGTGAATCCACAGGAATCATCTAATCCAATGATGAAACAGTGTACTTGAACGGAAATTGCTGGAATAGAAATGTTTTCTCTCTTGGAATATGAAGTGTTTAATGGAGACAGGAATGGTATCTCTACTGAAAACATCCTTTGTCACTGTTTGTAAGATAGTTTCCTTCTTTAAGTTAGGGAAGCAGCATTTAAGGAAAAGGCGGCTGTAATTCTACGATTCAGACAGACATTGTCAGACTCAAATGCATCTTGTGATTTATTCTCAGGTTTAAAAATATTCTAATATAAATCTAAAAATCTAAAATTTAAATTTATAAAATGTGCAAAACTTCGCCCCTTACATCTATTTTGTATGTGTGTCTTACATAGGAATATTTTTCACAAACCTTACCTCACTGCTAGTAGTTTTCCTTAAGTCAGATGTGAATGAATAGATATTATATGATCTGAAACTAGTAATAATTCAGTTGCTAGCCCTAAATGATATTACACTGTATTAGTGTTGCATGTTCCATAGTTTAGGGCAGGACTTGAGCTTGTTCAATTATTTCTGTAGTAGTTGCTATGGTACTTTTCTTCCTGGCATCAAGGCAAAGACATCCTTCTGTTGCCATCCTAATATTGAGCAATTCTTGAATTCATTAAATCCAACTTGGTTATGGGGCGGGATTCTCCAGTATTATACTGCGATCAGCGCATCTACATTTCTCTAAGATCTCTAATCTTTACTCAAGGCTGATATTGTCCCATAGAATAAATCTTTGCACATAAATTGAAACTCGAAACAACCAAAATTGAAAAATAATATACCAGCAATGTAAGTTAAAATGACAAGGTCTAAAAACAAAACTAAATATATGACTAAATTATTCAAAGAATAGGGCTAACTTAGCTAGTATAGCATAATGTTATATAGCATGATGGTTAAATGCTGTCTTTGCAATCAGCACAGCCAGGTTAATTTCCTATTTTGCCCCTAAACAAACTGTGAATTTAAACAAACACTTAACCTCTCTGTGCCTATGTTCTCCTCGTCTTTACAATAAAAGTAATTGCAATGCCTGTGTCATAGATTTATGAAAAGAAAAAAAAGTTACCTCATGTATGGCCTTCATAGAAACTGTCCATACATAGAAAGTGCTCTTAAAGCGTTCAACTCTTAAACTCATGATAATAAAGGAAAAAATTTAAATACTTTTTACAGGGAAACTAGTGGTAAATGGAGAGTATTAAATTTCAGTTGACATGATAAATGAAGCTGGTGCATCATATTCCCATGCAGGATGCTCTGGCTCTGAAGAAGATATCAGTCAGTGCAAGCCGGCAGAATGACATCCAAGGATGTGGCAATAGGAATGATCTTCTTAACGCAAAGTGTATTTGGAATCCTTGGGAATTTCTCTCTTCTTTACCATTATATCTTCCTTCACTCCACGGGGAGCAGATTAAGGTCCACAGATCTGATTATTAAGCACCTGATTGTAGCCAACTCTTTAGTCCTCCTCTCTAAAGGAGTCCCCCAGACAATGGCAGCTTTTGGTTTGAAAGATTTCTTCAATGATATCAGATGCAAACTTGTTTTCTATCTTCATAGAGTGGGTAGGGGTGTGTCCATTGGCAGCACCTGCCTCTTGAGTATCTTCCAGGCCATCATGATCAGCCCCAGACACTCTATATGGGCAGAACTTAAAGTGAAAGCTCCCAAGCACATTGGCTCCTGTATTTTCTCGTGCTGGATCCTGCATATGCTGGTAAATATAATTTTTCCTATGTATGTGACTGGCATATGGAACAAAACAAACATCACAATGAAAAAGGATTTGGGTGACTGTTCTGGGGTAAGTAATAACAAAATCACACTATCACTATATGCAGCATTGTTATCATTCCCTGATGTTTTCTGTTTGGGGCTCATGCTCTGGGCCAGTGCCAACATGATTTTAATCCTGTACAGACACAAGCAGAAGGTCCAACACATTCATAGGACTGACATCTCCCTCAGATCGTCCCCTGAGTCCAGAGCTACCCAGAGCATCCTTGTTCTGGTGAGCACCTTTGTATCATTTTACACTCTCTCCTCCATCTTCCAAGTCTGTATTACTCTTCTTAATAATCCCGGTCAGTTGTTAGTAAACATCACTGCCTTAATCAATGGATGCTTCCCAACCATCAGCCCCTTTGTTCTCATGCGTCACGGCTTCAGTGTATACAGGCTGTGCTTTGTCTGGATAAGGAATACAAAATCTCCTAATCTTATCACAAATATGTAAACTTACACTTTTGTACAATGCTCAGTTGTGCATTCATTCATCCTCAAAGTTGCAAGCACAATTGGTGAAACAGTCATATTACAGGAAAATGGTGAACAAGACAGACTGAAGTTCTGTCCAGTAATAAACCATAAATAGTAATAGTAATTGTAATAAAATGTTAATTATTATATACTTATATAACATTTTAATAATGTTTGTGGTGGAGTCATTCAGTGTCTATGAAATAATAAAGCAGTAAGTCCTGGTACAATCTGGATATCATATGAAAGTCTTCGAGTGTATAACTTTCAGTTTGATATAATAAATTTATCCAGAAATTAAGCATGGAATTTCTGGAAAAGTTCTAGGTAGAAGGAATGGCATATGAAATGGTCATTCAAGAAACTGAAGGAAAAATGTTCTCAGGGAATAATGAAGTAGTATGTGGTGAAGCTGAAGGGCAATCAGTTTCAGATAGTATATGTATTGGGGGCCAGCCATGAAATGTGTATGTTACATCTTTATACAGATGGCGGTCATTTGAAATATAATTATATGGAAGGAGATAAGCATATTTAAATTTTTCATGTATAAATGGCCAGATAAAACTAGAGTGGGAAAAAAAAAGAGAGCGCAAAGCTGTTTGGGCTGAGTTTTTAAAAACATCAGGTGAGTTTTGACAATTTAAACAGACATGATGTCTGGGATAAAATGGCATGGGTTTTGGAATCTGTAGAAGATGGGTGTTTCTGGATAATGTGAAGATGCCCATTGGCCATGTTGGAAACAAAGAGCTTTGGGGGAGCACACTCAAGTCAATGACATGAGTAATTAAGTGGAGCTTTTCACTAAACTTGGAGCAGAAGAGGAACAGTCATTTAGAGGGGCGGAAGTCACAAATCCTTTTTGTTTATGTGCTCTTCGTAGCAGGTGGTTTTCCACAGGAGGAAATTAGTTATTTCTCAGGTAGAGGAAAAATTTAAAAACCGCTATCTCTGTATTTATAATAGGAAGCTGATGTAAAGAACTAAAGATTCAATAATTTGAAAAGCAAAATAATTCACTTCATATATTATATATTGATATATTAAACTTTGCAGCACAAGAGAAGCACATATTGTTAGCCCACAAGATACATTTAGAAATACTTACCGTATATTAGACCACAAATCAAGATGCAAAGAGCACGTATACTATAGCATATATGTGTGTCTACATTATGTGTATGTGTGTGGTGTGTTATTACTCAGATCATGTTTGTTACTCATCAAGTAATAGTACTGGAAAATTGTACCTTAATGAATGTGATAATAGTAATGCTTACCATAATTATAATAATGACAACCTACTTCAAATTTAAAGTCTATTATACGGTCAAGTGGGCTGTTTAATAGGTTAAAATGTGTATATTTCATTATTTTACTTTAATCCTAATGTTTTAACTATATCTCTTGAAAAAAATATCCAAGTAGGGGCGGGCCCGGTGGCACAGCGGTTACGTTTGCACATTCCACTTCAGCGGCCCGGGGTTCACCTGTTTGGATCCCAGGTGTGGACATGGCACCACTTGGCAAGCCATGCTGTGGTAGGCATCCCACATATAAAATAGAGGAAGATGGGCACGGATGTTAGCTCAGGGCCAGTCTTCCTCAGCAAAAAGAGGAGGATTGGCAGATGTTAGCTCAAGGCTAATCTTCCACACACACACAAAAATACAATTAAATAGAGTCAAACAATCTTAGACATTAATAAGAGCAATTACTCTACATATTTATGTTAAACATAGTAGTGGATATAGCTGGGATTATATTTACCAATTTATTGTATGTTCTTCATTAGTCGTCTATTTTCTGATTTTTTCTATCTTATGCGTTAATTTTTAATAATCTATATTTACCCCTTTACTTAGGAGGCTTTATACTTAGTATATCTTAGTTTTTAACCTAGAAATTATGGCATAGTTTGTTTTTAAAGGTATGCTTTTTTTGGTGAGGAAGATTGGCCCTGGGCTAACATCTGTTGCCAATCTTCCTTTTTTTTTTTTCTTCTCTCTCCAAAGCCCCAGCACATAGTTGTCTATCCCAGTTGTAAGTCATTCAAGTTCTTCCATGTGGGAGGCCACCACAGCACGGCCTGATGAGCGGTGTGTAGGTCCTCACCCAGGATCCAAACCATTGGACCCTGGGCCACTGAAGCAGAGCACAAGAACTTAGCCTCTCGGCCACGGGGCCGACGCCTATAGCATACTTTCAAACACAAATTACAGTATTATTTAACATCTTTAATGTCTCTGTTGAGAACATAAGGACATGAAAATATTAATCTACTTACCTTCTCCCTAACTTTTAAAGGTGGTGATAAGTATCAAAGACACACGTATAGGTCTTCAGTACCTAGAACAATGAAATATCGCAAACTAAATACGCCTCTGTCTATAGTTCACAATACAGAAATTTGTCAGCCCACAATTGCCTCCCTGTGCCCCTTCCAGTTACTACATCCAACGGTAAATAGTCTGACATCTAATAGGAGAGATCACTTTCACCTGTTTGGTGCTTTATATAAATGAATCCATACAGAATGAAATCTTCTGTTGGCTTTTTTTTCACTTTTCACTTCACATGTTGTTTGTGAACTGTTTATCATCACATGTTGTGAGTGATTTATTAACATTAGTTCCATTGTGTGAATTCTGACAATTTAACAGGATCCCATTCTGTGAATATCTAACAATAAATTTAATCATCCCACTCTTGATGCATACGTGGATTTTCAGTTTGGGGCTATATTATGAACAGTACTACTGCTATGTAAATTCTACAACTGATGTTTTGGTGACAAAGTACAAATTTCTGTTGTTATATGTGTAGTAGCAGATTTCATGGGGTCATATGCTTACTTCTTCTCAGCTTTGTAAATACTGCCAAGTACTTTTCAAAATGTACCAATTTTCCCAACCATCAGCATTTATATGAGGTTGCATATTCATCCATTCTTCAGGGTGGAGTGAAGGTAGAGTGTTCGTGAAACAAACTCCCCTGGCACTTGCCATTAGTAGATGGGTGAGGCTATAGCCCATTGGCCACTATCCTCTGATGTCAACGTTTTCACTATAGAGATGATGTGCTCTTTGTTGGAAAGTTAGAAACGCTGAGTCTCAACAGGCCTGTCTAGGACGTTCCCTCTGCGCCTAGGCAAGGCTGATGAAATATGACAAGTTCAGTCTTCTTTTCCATTTAAAGTTTATTTGATTTATGTGGGCAGATACTATACTAAATCATTCCACCAGTAAAGAAAAATAAACTCGTGTCTCTTTCAACCCCTCACACCAAAATTGAGGTCTGGCCCCTTAATAGACTTCTAGAGTATTGAAGACAATGTGAGTCTCTGTGCTTGACTGCCAACTAGTTTCTGGCAAAGGCAAGCAGCCTCCATCTAGAAGATGCCCTTGGGGTTTGGACTCAGGTTTGACACAACTAACAGGTGAACTGCTCTTGAAAAGCAGCGATTAGCTTGCTACTGAGCTTTTTTCAAAACTGGAGACTAATCCATGGAAGCCTTGCGACTGTCTGGTCTGATAGTCACATTTTGATACGAGGCAACTTGGCCTGCACCATCTTAGCTTTACAAGAATAAGTCGTATCCGGAGCCTAAAATAAAGCCCCTGGCGATATGATGCCCTCACTTATCCAGGAGTCCCCTAAATGCCTGGCCTTGGTTCAGGGATGGTTCAGCCAAACTGAAACCTAGTGGTGTCCACTGGGCCGAGTGGATGTTTAGCCTCAATGCTGAACACGAGGAAATGAAAGCAGATGTGGTTGCTTTACTCAGTGGTTCGAATCCAGGATCTTGCGGTATTGCCCGTGAGAAAGCTGTCTGACCTGCCACTTGGAATACTATAGACTGGCAGACTAAGGGCGACTATCTTTGGGTCTGCAAATTGCAGAAACAAACTTACAAAACTGTCCGGGTCACTCATTTAGAAGCCAGCGGTAAGGGCACGTTCATCGAAGAAACCAACTGTAATCATGCTGCTGATCAAGCCTGTTCAGACTATGATGGAATGCTCCACTCACGGTCCTTCTGAACGTGACCGTTTGTCTCATGTTGGTGGAGTCCCTCACCTGTTTATCCCCAACTTTATAACAGTCCCTTTATCCTGCACCCTTCAGCTTTCCTTCATCTTTCATTCCCCATGAATTCTCTCCCATGTCAACCCCAGGCTGAACTGCAGCCCTGGGATTGCATCAGCTATGTTAGGAAAAGGATATGGGAAAGAAGGGGACAGGATGAATCAGCTTTGACTCAGCAGGTGTCATGTTACCTCACTTTTTCTTCTTCTTCTTTTTCAGGCAAACTCTCCAAGTTGGGAAAATAGGCCAGGTTACAGAGGGTGAAGGTAGGAGTACAGGGATGATGTGGGAGGCCCAGGAAGACTTTTTGGGGAGTAGACTCTTACATGATTAGACTGAGAATCTCCTGAATTAGGACGCAAAGTTACGTGGCCTATAATAGGAAGGCTAACAGACAGTGTTTCTATTTATGATTTCACAGGAAGGTCCCCCGTGAGCC
Organism: Equus quagga; assembly: GCF_021613505.1. Taxonomy (NCBI): domain Eukaryota; kingdom Metazoa; phylum Chordata; class Mammalia; order Perissodactyla; family Equidae; genus Equus; species Equus quagga. The sequence continues at coordinate 86,021,193 of NC_060279.1, forward strand.
TCAAAATATCCAACTGAGATTTGCAGAGCAGTTGCCATCTCAAAGGGGCAATCTGAGACCTACAATGGTTAAACAACTTGTCCAAACTCAGGACCCAGAAATTCTATCACCAAACCCAACTAATAATCCTCACACTACACCAGATCCAATCCTCATACCCAGCTTCTTGTCTCCCATTGTGTTCAAAAAGATCCCCGTTGCTGCTTCTAGAAATGTCTGTGTCTGCATGTGTATTTCATTTCAGGGACTATAACATTCACCAGTACGTCCAGAAAATTCTCTTAGAAGCACTGTGGATGCCTGGACCCTGATAACAGAGCTTACGTGCAGGGAAATGATATATTAGAGAATTACAGAAAACTGGTCTTCCTGCATAAGGATGACTTCCCTCCATAACGCAGGACTTGTTCTCATGCATCTCTGCTTTTTCCATGGTGGGTCTCTCAAGAGCCTGTGTTTCAAATGACTGTTTCTGATCCCCGTTCTTAAGGGAAAGACTGGAGCTTTTGTTGATTCAGAAATTAAAAAACCACAGCGGTCCTTCTGGACATCAGTCTTCCCCTTTCTTCAGATGATCTGCTCACTTCATGCAGGATTGGTGGACGTTCCAGAAGTAAATACCCACCAACCCATAATACAGCAAACACTTTAAACATCCAACTTTCTAGTTCTAACCCTGTGCTCTTGATTCAGGATGTCTTGGAAGTGGAGTAGATCCATATTATGTAGGATGTAGGAATCTGTATTTAAAATACCCTTTAAACGTTCAGAAGGAGGCAACGAGCAGACAGTTTTTTTTGTTTTTTTTTTTAAAGATTTTATTTTTTCCTTTTTCTCCCCAAAGCCCCCCGGTACATAGTTGTGTATTCTTCGTTGTGGGTTCCTCTAGTTGTGGCATGTGGGACGCTGCCTCAGTGTGGTCTGACGAGCAGTGCCATGTCCGCGCCCAGGATTCGAACCGACGAAACACTGGGCCGCCTGCAGCGGAGCGCGCGAACCTAACCACTCGGCCACGGGGCCAGCCCCAACGAGCAGACAGTTTTAAGAAATATTTTTAGATTCATTTATAATATCCTTTATTCTCATACAAACAAAGAGCTGTATTTGAATTTTGTAAAACCCATAGCACACCTTGTTGCCTTTTTTAAACTTTTATTTTGAAATTGTTACAAATGCATAGGAAGGTGCTAAGACAGTACAGAAGAGGCCCTTGTAACCTTCACCGAGTCTTCTCCAATAGCGACATCTTACATAAACATCCTACAGTAGTACTCTGTGAACACAGTTAACACATTTGCATCCAAAATCTTTGAGAAAAATGTTTCTACCAAAAAGCTGTCACTGTCCTGGAGATTCTTAGCTAGATGATGACTAATTGGCTATAAGCAGGTGCTTGACAATCAAACCTGTGGACCTTAAACCTTCACCTACTGAAGTAAAGGAAGATATGATGGTAAAGAAGAGAGCCACTTCCCAGAATTCTAATCAATTCAATCTAATTGCCAAAAATAGAGGCCATCTTGTAGTTCCCAATGATGGACATTTTTCTTCTGGGGAATACTGAATGCGAACCTGAAGCATGGGCTAAATTTATCATTTCAACCAAAATCCGATATTCTCCACTTACTGTTAGCTCCCAGTGAGAAATATTTACTTACACTTTACTTTCATTAAGGGCATTCCAAGAGTTGAACGTGTAACATAAGAATCACCACTATGAAGGCTGGTAACATCTTTATTCTTCACAAATCTCAGAGGTGGGAACCACTATTTTTATTCTAAACAGGAGGAGAACTTATGCAGAGTGCAAAGTGATCTCACTAAATTCACATCTTGGTTACTAGTAGATTAGGGACTTAAATTTAGTAGAGATGGTAACAAAGTATAGCATTTAACCACCATGATACACTGGAAAAGCTAGTTAGCCATGTTCTTCCAATAATCTAGATTTAGTTGTTTTCATAACTTGTCATTATATTTTAGCTTAGTGGCATGTTACAATTTTGGCTGTGACAAGTTTCCATTTATGTGTAAAGATTTATTCTATATGCCAATACCAAATATGTATAAAGGTTTTGAGATACTAAAAAAATGCAGCTGCTCTGATTATAAGATAGTACACAAGATTCCACTTCATGACCAAGAATGGACTTAATGACTGCAAGGTTGGCTCAATATTAGCAGGCAAACAGAGAAACTCATTTCTTTTTATGCCAGGAACAAAACAGAGTGACACGTATTCCCAGAATTACTGAAGTCTCATAGGATACCCTTAAGTTTGGTAGCTAAAACACTAACATGCAATTAAAGCAAGATTGCAGGATACAAGGTTAATTTACTAAAATTGACTGCCTTCCTATTTTCCAGGAATGAATAAGTGGAATAGAAAATTAAAAATATGCCATTTGCATTAGGACCCAAAAAAAAAAGTTCCTTCACAGACACCATCATGGCAACACATGAAAGATCTGTGATGAAGACATCTAACATCAATAAGAGATTTTGAACCTTGGGTTGAATGTCAATAATGCAGCCTTACCAAGAAATCTAAAAGAATAAAAATATATAATCTGAAGGTAAGTGGGCTTTTCCACCGAGCTCCTAGGTCCTTCAACACCCATCATCTCATGAATTTTGAATGATTTTGACTTTCAATTACTTGGCAGAGTGTTAACATTTTATTTGATTCATCTTCAAGAGGGACTGGACTTAATTCTCCCTAGTAGGACTGTCTGATACACAGTACTCAGTGAAACCTGCTTAGACAATTTACCACACTCATTCTATTCCTAAGAGTTTTCTCCAGTATGGTATCTTTGGCGAATCCTGAGGCAAGGCCTCGCTGGCCTCAAGTACTGACTACCTTCTTTTGTAAGGTTTCCTTCCAGTATGAGTTCCTTCACGACTCCAAAGGTGTAAACATTTAATAAAAGCTTTACCACACTCTACATCTGTATCCTCACTCCATGTATATTCTGGTGTCTACTGAGGCTCGAGTACTGCTTAAAGGCTTTGCCACATTCATGACATTTGTAAGGCTTCTCCCCAGTATGAATTCTTTGATGAACTATAAGGCTTGAATTCTGACTAAAGGCCTTGCCACATACTGTACATTTATATGGTTTCTCTCCAGTATGAATTTTCTTATGTTGAGTAAGATTTGAACTCCCGGTGAAGGCTTTGCCACACTCATTACATTTGTAAGGCTTCTCTCCAGTGTGAATCCTCTCATGACCCCAAAGGTGTGAACGTGTGGTAAAATCCTTACCACATTCGTTACATTTGTAAGGTTTCTCTCCAGTATGGATTCTCTTGTGTTGAGCAAGATTTGAACGCTCAGAAAAGGCTTTGCCACACTCATTACATTTGTAAGGTTTCTCTCCAGTATGAATTCGCTCATGACTCCAAAGGTGTGAACGTATCATAAAATCCTTACCACACACATTACATTTATATGGTTTCTCCCCAGTATGAATTCTCTGATGCCTTGTGAGGTTTGAGAACCTGTTAAAGGCTCTGCCACACTCATTACATTTGTAAGGTCTCTCATCAGAATGAATTCTTTGGTGATTAGCTAAGGTTGAGCAGTGGCTAAAAGCCTTCCCACACTCGTTACACTTGTAAGGTTTTTCTCTAACGTGTGTTTTCTGGTGTTCTGTGAGCAATGCAGGATGCATAAAAACCTTCCCATATTTACCACAAATATTAGTTTTGACACTAGGAGGAAGTCTTTGAAGTGGTGAAACTGAAGAACAATTGTTGATGGACTTCTCAACTTGATGACGTTCATAAATTTTCTCTTCAGTTTGAAATCTCCGCAGTTCAGCCAGATGTGAATGAAAGCTCAGTCCAAGCCTGTTTTTCAAACATTTCATATACTTGTTTCCTGAACAGCCTATGTCATTTTTTAGTTCCTTATTCCTCATATATGACTTGTCATGTTTGTAATATTGAGACATACTTTTTCTTACAGAAACATTCTGATTTACAGGGAAATTATTCCAGGATTTATGATGTTGTAGATCTCTTCTACCAGTGAGATTTTTGTAATGGCTTCTAGGCACGCCTTCATAATTCTTTTCTTCATATACCCACTGACTCTCAAATTTGTGCATATTTTGCTGGACTTCCCTGAAATCAAAATCATCAAAACTCTGGCATACGTGTCTTTCCAAAATAGATGTTTGGAATAATTCTCCATTATTAATGTCCTCTTTTGGTGATAGTTCTTTGATAAAACATCTAGTAGAAATATCTGTAAGATACAAATTATCAAAGGCTTCCTATTAACTCGAGTTGTAAGATGGGTATTTTATGTTAAAAAATATAATCTTACACCAAAAGTAAAACTCATAATGAACAGAGTTATCAAGCTTCTCAACCAAGGTCTGCAAATGTTTACAAACACAAAGGATATGATTCCTCAATAAAGAAAGGGTGATGACATGTAATTCAAATTCCTTTCCGGGAAGCCTACTTTCAAATGCTCTCTGATCAAAAGTTATTATAGTCCTGACAGAAGGGCAATTTTTCACACCAACTCAAAGGAGGAATATAGGTATCTCATATTTGGGGAAAAAAACATACGGAAGCTAATTACTGATTATTTATTGTACACACCATAAAAAAACTGCTTTTAGAACAAAATATTCTTGTAAACACCTAATATAAAACTAAATCCATGCATAATAGACATACTGCAATGTTAACAATTAGTATACTGTGGTTATATTAAATGATAGATGCTAAAAATTAATTATCTGTCAGTCATAATAAAAAGCAATAAATATTTTAACAACCTAAGACAACTGCAGTAGTAAATAATAATTATTTACATTTGCACATACATATGTATATATATAGTTTGTGGAATTCTAAGAAATTCACCCATAAGAACAAAATGAAGAATTTATATTTCAGAAGTAGAACATAATACGAGCACTGGAAAATATGTTGAAAACCACTGATTTTGAAATAAGAGGTTCAGGTAAATAAGTAATATGATAGAAATTAACAATGGGGAAATGTAACATCAAAAATGTCAAAGCAGGGAACTCCAAATGTACCTCCCTCTACAAAAGCAGGAAATGAACAAAAACCGTGAGCATCAACTTTACGAGAACTCTGGAAACTAATGAAAGGATTCCGGAAACCAAGAACATTCTTAACCAAGAACAAGAGAGCTGTTTTAATTTACCCTGACCCCATCCCATTCCTCAGCTAGGCAGTGGCCTTGAAGATGTCAGCCCTCAAGCTTGTATAGTTTTCTAGAACCAGAGGGGACAGAATGGACCTTATAAAGAATTGTGGCTGTTTTTCTTGTTCTGCCTGCTGGGTCCCTGAAGGACTGGTTCAAAGTGGTTGCCTTTATTTGGCCTACCACAGAACTCTACCTAGGTAGAGGTGCTAAACAAGGGGCATTTGTCAGAAACATTTAAAGGTAAATATAGTAGCCACTGCTACCTAGGGCAAGAAATAACAATTGGGGCAAACAATGGACAAACTGAAAACTCCAAGAAAAAACTGGAAAGTGAGCTGCATTGTGGAATAAGGACTTTCAAAATCCCTATAAAATACAGGAAATCTGGATGTTTACAAGCATGCCCTGGACCGGGCACATGAGAAATGACCTGAGAAGCCCCTAAGCTTATACTGCCTATTGACCATCTGATTTTGTGCATGCAAGAAGTGAAGGCTAAGGCCGAGTTGTAAACTTCTTGCCTGAGTGTTTAAGGTATACCCCAACATACATCCTGACATACAGAGAAACACACAGAGAGCTCAACTATAAAAAAATCCAAGTGGCTTTGTTCTGTTTGTGATTCCAAGTGATTAAGGAAATCTGTCAAATCATTAGCTGCCCAATAAGCTATTCAAAAACTTCAGTAGCCACACACAGCAAAGAAAACACACCACAGAAAATCAGTTGAAAAAAATACACAAACACACATCAGCAATCAAAGAAACAATAACATACCCTGGGGAGAGAGAAAATTATGATTTCCAAAGTTTCAACATACTCAAAATGTCCTGTTTTAAACAAAAAATTAAAAGCAGGCAAAGCAACAATCAAGTATGCCACATACAAACAATAAATAAATAAACTACAGAAATTATCCCTAAGGAAGCCCAAACTTTGGACACACTAAACAAGAACTTTAATAGATTATTTAACCTAAAGGGAATGATGGATATAGAATTAAAGGAAATCAGGAGAACAGTGTTTGAACAATAGAGGGAGATAGAGCTTATGAAAAGAAACTAAACACAAATTCTGGAGCTGAATGGTAAACTAATTGAAATGAAAAATTTCCCAGAGAGGGTCAACATCAGATTTGGGCAGAGAGAAGAATGAATCAGTAAACTTGAGGAGAGATCACTTGAAATTACCAAGTCTGAGCAGTAGAAAGAAAAAAGACTGACTATAAATGAATGGAGTCCAAGAGACCTGTAGGATATCATCAAGTAGACCGACATATGAACAATGGGAGTCCCAAAGTTGGGGGGGGGGGGGAGAAAGAAAAAGAGGAGGCAGAAAGAATACTGGAAGAAATATGGTCAAAAATTTCTTAAATGTGAATAAAGACATGGATCTACAAATCTAAGAACTCAATGAACAGAAAGGAGGATGAACTCAAAGGGATCCACACTACAAAAACTTACAATCAAACTGTTGAAAGAAAAAGGCAAAAAGAGAACCTTGAAAGCAGCAAGGGAGAAAATATTCATCATATAGAAAGGATCCACAATAAGATTAACAGTTGATTTCTCAGCCAAAACCATGGAGTCCAGAGAAAATGGGGTGACATAGCTAAATTGTTGACAGAGACAAAAAAACTCAACCAATTCTATCTCTAGCAAAATTGTCAGTTAAAAATGAGGGAGAAACTAAGAGTTCCAAGATAAACAAAACGTTACGGAGTTCCTTACAAACAAGACCTGCCTTCTATGAAATAAAAGAAGAAAACACTTTTTAATTCATTTTATGAGACCAGCATTACTCTGATACCAAAGCCAGACAGATATCACAAGAAAACTACAGATCAATATCCCTTATGTACAGATATGCAAAAATCCTCAGCAAAATACCAGCCAACTGAATACACAGCATATTAAGATTATATACCTTAAACCAGCATCTGGGACTTATTCCAAGAATCCAAAGGTGGATGGTTCAATATAATAACCAACATTAAGGGTAAGAAGAAGAAAAAAACACTACCAACACTACCTAATTATCTCATTGTAAGATGAATATATATTTGAAAAAAATCCAGAACCTTTCAGGATAAAAATGCTCAGCATACTAAACAGAGAACTAAACTTCCTCAACCTGACAAAGACCATTTATAGAAAACCCACAGCTAATACAGTCTACGGAGAAAGAATAAAAAGCTTTCCTCCTGAGATAAGGAATAAACCATGCCCACTTTCACCACTGCTGCCCAACACTGTAGTGGAAGTTCTACTCAGAGCAATTAGGCAAGAAAAAGGAACAGAAAACATACAAATTGGAGAAGAAAAAGAAAAGCTATCTCCATGTGCAGATGACACAATCCTACATATAGAAAATTCCATAAAATACGTACATACAAACCTACTAGTGTTATAAAGGACGTCAGCAAAACTGTAGGATATAGTATCAATACACAAAAACCAGTTGTGTTTCTATACACAATAATGAACAATCTCAAAAGGAAACTTAAAAAATAATTCCAGCCATAACATCCAAAGAATAAAATACCTAAAAATTTAAATTTAACCAAGGAGGTGCAAGATACGAGACCGAAAACCACAAAACAGTGTTGATAGAAATTAAAGACCTAAATAAATGGAAAGTAATTCCATACCTATGAATTGGAAGATTTCCTATTTTTAAGATGGTAATAGTCACCAAAGTGGTCTACAGAGTCTATGTAAACACTATCAAAATTCCAAGAAACTTTCATGGAGAAATACAAAAGGAGGTGAAATTTATAAGGAACTGGAAAGGGCCCTAAACAGTTAAGATAGTATTGAAAAAATTATGAAATGTACAAAATAGATAAATCCATAGAGACAGAAGGCAGACTGGAAGTTTCCAGGGACTGAGGACAGAAAACAACATGGACAAACTGCTTACTGGGTAACGCATGCTAATGTGCAGTGATGGAAAACTTGCGGAACTAGATATAGGCGGCGGTTGCACAACTGGCAAATATACTAAATGCCATGAATTGTTCACTTAAAAATGGCTAATTTTATGTTACGTGAATTCCACTGAATAATTTTTTTTAAATAATCTAAGTGATGAATTTCACAACATATTTTAAAAACAGACATTTACCAATTTTGATATGTCAAAATTTTGAGGCTGCCTCCTTATATTATATAAGAATAATAGTGTCTCTTAGGCTAGCCTCCTCTAATTATCTAAAATCCTATCATTGGATCTCTTAACATAATCCCTACATAGAAGAGACATGAAGTGAATGGTGCTCTTACTATATCTATCTGTACATAGATCGTTATCATGAATAAAGAAAAATTAATGTACAATTGTCCAAAATTAATAAACTCTCACTTCAACAGATCACCAGGAGAACACAAATAGCCTTAATAGGCATACGATCAAGAGGAAGGAATGACTTCTAAAGAAGGCGGTATTATTAGCAGCAGTTAAGTGTAGAAACAACTTTCGGCAGTTCCATGAGATCTATGAGATCCATGAGCAAGGCGGCTGTGCAGAGATGATCAGCAACATAAGAAGCCAAGAACAGCCACAGGACAACAGGAGACCACTGGGATATGGGTCAAGAAAGACAGCTGAACTTTACATAGAATTCAGGTTAAAATGCAAGATGGGGAACAAAACAGTCTTCATGGGTTAATTGAAAACTGCAATTTCCAGAACATTAGAAATTTTGTGGAAAACAGTATCATAAGCAACAGGGAATAAAAAGTACATGCAGCGCAAGAAATTGGCTGTGTTTCCTATAAAATAAAATTTGATATTTAAATATTAGTTTAGTATAAGAAGAGTTATACCACACATCTAGACAGGGAGACGATTTATTACAATAAAGAATTTAAACCAAAATATAAATATCTATGAAATCTATATAAAACACAAGTTATGTTTAGAAAACTTAAAATATACCATAGAAAAACCAAAGTATCCTATATAACAAATCTTGGCCTATCAAACTATACCATCATTCTGTCAGTTATCAAACTATGGCAGCTGCATGTTGTTGTGGCGCTGAAAGCTATGCCAATGATATTTCAAAAACCAGCAGGGTTACCCGAGGTGGCCAGGTTTCAGCAGCTTCCTAAGGCAGACTAGGAAGAAGCACCTGGCCACCCACTTCTGAAAAGATGGCCATGAAAACACTATTAATAGCAGTGGAGCATTGTCTGATATTGTGCCAGAAGATGAGAGGATCACACAAAAAAGAATGGTCAGGGATCCACTCTGCTGTCTAAACAGGGTCATTAGCAGGCAGAATCAATTTGATGGCACTAACAAGAAAAAAATTTAAAGATAAAGATATCTACCTCTTTTCCAAAAACTACTGAATCAAAAGTATGCGAGTAAAACCAGGCAACCAGATGTTTTACAGTCTTGCTTTAAGGTTTTGGGCTTACTCAACTTGTAGAACCCCACTAACTAGCATGAAGTGGGCAGATCACCTGATGGGAAAGTTTAAAATCCAGAAATTGCATTACACAGCTTTTCATTTCTGAATCAACACAGCTTCAATTTCAGTTAAGGAAGGCAGGGGTTCCCAAGAGACTCACAAGAGAAAATGCCATGAGACCCAAGGGCAGATTCTGGAGGAAGTTGTCCTCACCCAGGGAGAGCAGGTTCCTGTAGTTCTCCAGCATCACGTCCCTGTACAAGGCCCTCTGAGCGGGGTCCAGGCATTCCCACTCCTCCTGAGAGAACTCGATGGCCACGTCCCTGAACGTCAGCAGTTCCTGAAATGAAAACACGTTTTGCGAAGAGGCCATCAGGAGAGTTCTTATCTTCACAAAAATGAGAGGAGAAAGGTCTAAGAGTCAATTACACAGAAATGAGCATTCTGACAGAGCCACAAAGGAGAAGTCTGAGCAAGTCATATCTCCTTAATTTTGCTTTGTTACAATTCTCCATCAGAAGACACGATATCCACTAAATCACTGAATTTTACTGGATTTAAAATCAATCGACTTTAAAATTTGTGCATGATAAAAAAAACATACACACTGTATTGCATATTTGAAAGTTTCTAAAAGAGTAGATCTTAAAAGTTGTCATCACAAGAGAAAACTTTGTAACTATGTATGGTGATGGATGTTAACTAGACTTATCATGGTGATCATTTCACAACATATACAAATACTGAATCACTGTGTGGTAGACCTGAAATTAATATAATGTTGTATGTCAATTATACCTCAATAAAAAAATATTTTAAAAAAGTTATACAATTTGCCAGAAGTAAAAACATGAGTCTTCAGTAAAAAGTTAAGTACTGCTCCAGATTCGAGATATATGGACCTCTCTGGTATACTGTGATAATATCTTCATATCCAACAATCATATTAAATGAAGCTCTCCATCGAGGTATAAGAGTAGTCACAGAAAGAATACAGTTTGGAATTTCAATGTCAATATCTGGGTAACCAAAAGGACAAAATCCAACATACAAAACCTGAAAATGAGGGAAAAGGAAGTTGATATTCAGACGTTACTTTGAGTAACTTATATACTAGGAACCAAAGAAAATTTTAGGAATGTGTTTTTCACTTTGGGGTGAATACAAGATGAGAATTTCATGAATTATCATATAAGATCATAAAGAAATAATGGTACAGAATAAAACGTGACCTTCTGGATTTGGACAAAGAGGAATGATATCTCAGTCCTGTTTGCTCGCCTCCCACTGACACATTCATGTAACAGAGTGAACAAATGCAGAAGCACCAGCATTGGAGTTAGGAATATTACCTGTCACTGGAATGATTTTCTAGCCACTAAATTACTAAAGGGAGTCCTAAAGGACAATAGTGGTCCAGGGAGAAAAGGGGTACGAGATTTGTATCATCTCCATTATGCACCTGAACCTAGAGACTTAACTAAAGTTCTCATTTGAAAGGAAGGGGAAAAAATATATATACATACAAAAATGAAAATAATTCAACAAAAGGTCATTTATATACAAGTTCTAGATATTATGATCAATATGCCAACTGCAATCTAATTTCTAGACGAGCTACAGCATGAGTAGTGTCTTCAGAGATGAGAAAGTTCACAGCAGCTTCAATGAAAGGGGAGAAGTGAAAAACTAGAATGACGATGGTAACGTAACTCAAACTTTTGAAGACTTCTCACATGACAGGCATTACTCTAAATGTTTTTTAAGTATTAACTCATTTAACAACATAGCATCTAACTAGAAAAAGATTTGTTCCCACCTTACAGAGGACGCAACTTTGTCACAGACACTCTAAAACTCACCACAGCCCAAATAATTAATAAATGGCAGAGCCAGCACCCGACCCAGGTGGTAGCACTTTAGACTGGAACTACACCATCACATGGTTAAGTAATACACATAACATTAAAAGTACATCCACAGAGGGTTTCCTGAGAAAATTTGAAAAAAGTTCCAGGCTAATCAAAATGGACCTAGAAAAAAGGTCAATGTATACACACATGCACACACACAATGAGTTATTCTTCTTACTGCTATTAACTCATTGACCTGGTAGTGCAGGAAAAAAACTTACGTCCAAGGAAAACATGTAAGACACCCTTTCAAAGGTTAAAAAAACTTATTTTTGAAATGATATCTTTTATACACACCACAGGTTCCTGCTCACATACACACATGTGCGCACAAACATATACACTGAAATTAACCGAAATAAAAGTAGTAGCCTCTAAATGACATATTTTGGGTAAATCTCTATTATCTATCATCTTTTATTCATGTGCACGTCAGCATTTTTGGTACAAAGAATATGTATAAATTGTACTAAATTTAAATAAGATTGGCAACATTATTCTATATTAGCCTACTTACCAAAACAAAAAGCTGCAAACAGTGAAAAAATGTACAAAAAACACTTAACTTTGATCTCCATTAACACATATATGTAAAAATAGGAGACAGAATCTATATGGAGATGAGAGGAGACAGAGAAGGTCCTGGGGCGAGTGCCAGCAAACGTCTCAGGCGGGACACTTCCGAGAGAGAGAGATTAAGTTCAAATGGCCACTCAAGAAGGAGAAGACAGAACAATGAATTGAGACTATGACTTTACCTGAGAAAGCGTCATTCCTGACTCCTCCTTCTTTCCTCTTCTTCCTCCTCCGGGCTTCTTTCTCAGGCAAAGTGAATCTTGAGATGTCAATCCTGAGTGTCAGAAATGTGCTACTTATTAATGCTCAGAGTCAACACACTTACCCACACGGGGAGCACATCATGATGTAATGACATTCTTCTGCTGCCCACTGCCACAGGAGGGATTCAGGGACAGTAAACTCCTACACAGAGACCAACAAGTGACTTTTTTGACCCCTTTATTCAGAACTCACTCCCCTCCTGGTGAAGCCCTCACATCAGCTGCAGTGGGGAGCTGAGCTGGACTGATCTCCCCTTCAGGACACCGACCATGGCCTGATCAAGGCCCAAGGCTCAAACCTCTCTCCAGATTAGGGACTGCTTTGGGTCCTCAGAAACGGATGATCTAGAGCCCTGGCGTTCCCTGCTGGATACAGATCGGAATGACGTGGGGGAACTTTAAACATTCTTGAGGCTGGGCCCCATCCCCCTGACCACAGGAAGGGAACTCTCTGGGGACTGGGTACAAGAGGGATCTGCAAAACGCCTCAACAAAGCAATGTGAAGACAAGATGGTGCGCCACTGAGAGCAGGCAAGGCCAGCACATGTCCCACCTTGTGATTCTGCTCTCTCCCAGGGCCCTGTCCCCTGTATCCAGACAGTGGAAGTGGAAGGAGCAGAGAGAAAAAGGCAGAGCAGGCATTCTAGGCTAGGGCTTGGGTAAGGGGGTGGCTGGAATGTTAAATGGAGTGTCAGAGAAGGCTCCACTGAGAAGGGGGGTGGCTATCAGAACAAAAACCAGAGGAAGGAAGTTCACTATGCATTTGAGGAGTCAGAGTTCTAGGCAGAGGGCCCAACCTTAGGAAAGACCTGAGGCAGTGGTGACCCTGTCGCCAGGAAAAGCAAAGACATCTGTGTGGCTCAGCTGCAGTGAGGGAAGAGGAGACAAGCAGAAGACGAGCTCACAGAGGTAGTGGCAGAAGCAGATAGGGAGGCCCCGGTCTTCAAACCTTGTTCTCCCCTATCCCAAGAGCATTTTGGAAATCATGTATTCCTTCAACCATCTTAACTTAACATCTAATTCTTTCTTTAACTTACTTAAAACACCTATAAATAATGTAGTATACTATATATCTCAAAAACATGCCAAGATGGTCGCCTAAGCCCCAGGCGGTAGGGCACTGATCTTAACTGAGATGTGGAGGACGGCAGGGGGAATACAATTAGGGAGTTCAGGGCGTCGTTTTTGGACATTTTCAGGTGGAGATGCCCATGAAACGTCCCAGCAGAGATGTCAAGGATACAGCTGGACAACAGGAGTCTGGAGTTCAGGGGTGAGGTCTGAACTGGAGATGTGGAACTGGGAGATGTCAAGGTGTTTAAAGTCATGAGATAGGATGATATAAAGAGTCACTGGGTAAAGAAGATGTGGTGCATATATATATATATATATATATATATATATACACACACACACACACACACACAAACAATGGAATACTACTCAGCCAAAAAAAAAAGACACAATCGTGCCATTTGCAACAACATGGAAGAACTTGAGGGTATGATGTTAAGCGAAATAAGCCAGACAGAGAAAGACAAATGTTGCATGATTTCTCTCATATGTAGAAGATAACAGATACACGGATAAAGAGAACAGATTAGTGGTTACCAGAGGAGAAGGGGGTTAGAGGTAGGCAAAAGGAGTAAAGGGATACATATGTATGGTGATGGACAAAAATTAGACTATTAGGGGTGAGCACAATAAAGTGTATTCAGAAGCTGATAAATAATAATGTACACTCGAAATTACACAATGTTATAAATGATTACGATCTCAATAGAATTACTGGAACAAAAAAAAAGTCACTGAGTGCAGAAAGAGAAGAGAGGAGGGCCAAGACTAAGCTATGGGGTACTCCCATAATTAGAGACTAGGAAGTTGAGGGAAAACCAGCAGAAGAAACTGAGAAGTGAACAGGGAGGGGAGAAGGAAACTGAAACAGACAGATAAATGATAGGTAAGATTCAGTTTTAAGTAGTAGAATGTCCTGAAGGCCAGGAAAAAAAGTGCTTAAAGGAAGAGGGAGTGATCGACTGTTCAACGTGTTGTTGATAGACTAAGATGCCAACTGTGAATTAACCAGTGGATTTAGAAATGGGAGGACATTACTGCCTCTGACAAGTATCAGTGGAATGGTAGATGGGAAAACTTGATTGGATGGGGTTCAAGCGACAACTGGAGGCAAGAATTGAAAACAGAGTACAAACAAGTTTTTAGTGCATTTTGTTCTGAAATGAAGGATAGAAGGGTTCTTATCAAAGGAGACAATGTAGTTAAGAGGATTTTTTATTTTAAAGATGAGAGAATATAGTGACCAAAAAGGCTCTGTTTCATTTTGTTTTGTTCAAGTTGGACTATACCACCATCTGAGTGTGATGACCAAAATAATTTTGGTAAAAATTAGAGGTAAAAACTGATGACGTGGTGGCAGAAGGATGCAGTGTCATTCTGAGACTGTGAGGGGTTCTGGGAACAAATGCACAATCGGAAGGTGGGGGACAGCTAGGTTCAAGGACAGACTATTGCCAGAGAACAGTGAAGAAGACAGACAACCCAGGTGGCCCAGCAAGAAGATGTCTTCCCACTGCTTCCAGGTACTCAGAAAAGTGAAGATGGGAAAGGCAGAGCTGGACTTCTGAGGGCAGAATAGGCCAAGAGGGAAATTCCAGAGGAACTGGGCCCAGAATCTGAAGTGAGACCAGTCAACTAGGGTTTATGTTTTCCTCGAGCTGAGAGGGGGACAGACACAAAACAGGCAGAGTTGGACGAGACGACGGTGTGCAGGAGAAGCAAGGAGGTGGAGGGTATGTGAGAAAATGATTACATCAGTCCTTTGTTTGGGGGCATTTGACTTGCGTGGCTATTAGTAACTGGAAGGTTTAGTTGTCTCCATCTTTTAAAATAATCTGGATTATGTACGAGAGTATATGCCATTGGTTTATAATTTTAATCCCTGGTGCAGAGAGAACAAAGCGTGGCCTATAGTAGAGGCTCCATATGCACTGAATGAATGATTGAAGGCCTCTGGCGTAGGCTTCACCCTGGGGGCTGATGTTAAAATGGCTGTGCTTAAAATGGTCTTCTCACAAGTTAGGGGGAAGCTGGCGAGGGGCGGCAGAGGAGGGCGGAGCCAGGAGTCCCTCACTGAGACCACTCTCCTCACCCAGAGCAGGTGGGAAGGGCACAGGTAAGAAATCTAGTGAGCTGAATCTGTGCGATAGCTGACTTGGGCTGAGCGCACCCACAATGACAATAAAGGAGCCTGAATTCTGCAGAAAGAGGAACGTCCTCCTGGCCACTGAGACCCATAGATGGACACTTTCCTGGCATCTAAGATTTCTGACTTTGCAAAGACATTTGGCTTAAATATTCACAGCCCCAAATCCTGGTTTGATTCACTCTAAGATTCTACAGACTGATGAAACAGCAGGAAGTGTGTGAACACCACAGCAAAGGAGAAGTTGGAAGACTTGAGCAAGGGGAGAAAGGAGAGGCACAAACAGACAAAAGGAGCTTTCTTCATCAGGTCACCTGGTGGGGAAAGCCCCTACTTTACCATTTCAGAAAAGATAAAGGACCAAGGCGGTATTGTGTACATCGGGTGAAGGTGTGCACTCAGTGGAAAGACTCCTTTCTCTAAATGTGATCCCATTTTATCACCCCCTCTCTAGTGGCTGCTGAGCACAGGGTCACAAGGTGATGACAAGCAGAGCTTCTCCTTGCTCCAGCTCAGAAGTCTCCCTCCCATTATTTGGGCCTTAAAGCCCTGTAAGGGCAAATAAAAATCCAATAATAATGGGGCTGGCCCCGTGGCCGAGTGGTTAAGTTCGCGCGCTCCGCTGCAGGCGGCCCAGTGTTTCGTCGGTTCGAATCCTGGGCGCGGACATGGCACTGCTCGTCAGACCACGCTGAGGCAGCGTCCCACATGCCACAACTAGAGGAACCCACAACGAAGAATACACAACTATGTACCGGGGGGCTTTGGGGAGAAAAAGGAAAAAATAAAATCTTTAAAAAAAAAAAAAAAATCCAATAATAATGAAAATAGTAACAAAATTACCTGTGCTACAAAAAAGGAGAGAGACTTTCCTTCTCTTTTATTGGAGCATTTACTAAAAACAAACAAAAAAACCCTTGCAATTATAAATTCTTTGTCTGCTCCATAAGCCTCTAGCCAGTTTTATGGCCCAAGAATGTTTTTCTCAAGGATCTGGGAGCCATCTCTTTGAAATGTAAATACCAAGAAAGACTGTGCCCCCCATCTCCCAGTCCAGGTACGAAGGTACAAGCTTCACTTAGGTACCTGTCACCTAGTTGTAAATCTACCTGCTGTCACATACTTTCTATGAGAAGTTTTATTTTTCCTTTGAATGAAGACAATTAGCTAACACAAAATGGCCACTGCAATTACCAGGCTAATATAGTAATTGACAAATAGTGCTGAGAAATAGTGCTGTCAAGTCCTCTTACTTGAGGACTAATAAGCATTTATCTTGAGAACATGTACAAAATAGGTTGCATCTGCTTGGCTATAAAAAAGGGTGAGCTTTCTTTCTGCCTTTGCAAACTCTTGGCGGATCCCTTATGATGTGTATCATACTTAGGTTTAATGCTTATTCAATAATAAAACTCTTTCTTTCCCTTCAACTCTTGTGGAGAGGTTTTCTGAGTGGTGGAAAATATCGTTTTTTTTAGTTTTAGTTTTATCCTAGTTTTTAGACGTATTTTCTCAATGCCCCCAGTGTTTGTGTTCCTGCCTTCAAACCCTACCAGGACCTATGACCTCCCACCTGTTAGAGAAATACCTTTGTTCCATATTTAATTTAAAACATCTTGTCCCCTTCCTCCTCGACTACCCTGGGACTGTGTGTGTGCCTGCGTGCATATGTGTGTGTGTGTTTGTGTGTGTGTTGGGAAGGGCAGAGAGAGGCCACTACAGAGAAACCAGCACTGGCCTGGCAGCCATGAAGTCATAGCTGCAGCTTTTCCTCAAGTACAGTCCCAAGGATGAGGCTATGGGCTGCGGATCACTGCAGCTGTGTCTGCCCTCTGATTCCTGGGACAAGGTGCATGAATAGTCAGGGGCCCTCACAGCCTCTCCCCAGTTGTGCCCAGTCACCCACAGTAAGTGCTCTCTAACAAAAACCTGCCACCTGAGCCTTCAGCACCACTACTTCTGCCGTGGACACTCTTACAAGTTCCCATGGGGTCTGACGCACTCCCTAGAGACCCCACAATGACCCCTCTATTCTGCTGCGAAATCCCACATCTCATTCCAGGACCCAACTAATTCAGGCTTGTATGATGGAATAATAAACAAAAAGATGCCTAAGGACCTGTAACACCATATTTTCACCCACGATGACCCCACCCCATATGCAACTACTTTCGTAATCTACTAAATAAAGTGGAAGATGTCTCTAATGATGCATGTACTCCAATGGGATCCCCACATTTCCCACAGAAGCGCCCCAAATTGTCATTCACATTTTGTAAAATGCATGTAAAACTTTCTTGACGTGCAACCCAACAGTGAGATTCCCTCTAATATACAAAAATTATCCCCCAAAAGATTTATGAGATTTTCCCTATAATTCCTCTATGGGTTGCACAACAAATCTTGTACCCACAAATGACCTCAGAGGAGTCACTGTGTGGAGTGGATGGTGTGGTACTCCTCCTGGATCGACCTCCTCAGGACCAAGGCCCCCATCCCCTCGCAGACTGGAGGATAAAGGGCCAGAGTCATGATGACTAAGGAACAAGGGTAAGAGGAGGGACAAAGACCTGAGAGAGAAAAGGTTCCGGAGTTTGGGAACAGAGAAAAGTCAAATGTGACTCGGGCAGAGTGAGCCATGAGAAGAGGGTGAGCTCCCCGGAGGAGGACAGAGACACTGGCAGAGGACCGGGTGACATACAGCTATGTGGCCTAGGTGAGGAGCCTAGATTTTTTTGGAGGGGGTGGGAATGGTGGGGGGTGGTAAAATACACATATCATAAAAATTACTATTTTAACCTTATATTAGTGTACAGTTTGGTGACAGTAAGTACATTCACATTGCTGTGTAACCATCACCACCATCCATCTCCAGAACTTTTTCATCTTCCCAAAACTCTGTACCACGAAAGAGTAATTGCCCTCCCTGTCCTAGCTCCTGGCAACCACCACTCTACTTTCTGTATCTATGAATGTGACCACTCCAGGCACCTCATATAAGTAGAATACTACAATATTTGACCTTTTGTGTATTTCCAATGTTTGTGCGTATTATGGATTGTTTTAAAATTTTCCTTTTTAAGGCTGAATAATGTTCCATTGGATGAATATACCACATTGTGTTTAGCAATTCAACCTTCAATGGATATTTGGGCTGTTTTTTTATCTTCTGACTATTGTGAAGGATGCCGCTATGAACATGGGTATACAAATACCTGTATGGGTCTCTGCTTTCAATTTCTTTGGGCATATACCCAGAAGTGGGACTGCTCGATCATATGGTAATTCTTTGACTATCTATTTGAGAAAATCACCATACTGTTTTCCACGGCTGCTACATCATTTCACATCCTTACAAGCAATGCAGTGTTTCAATTTCTCCACCTTCACGCTAACATTTGCTATTTTCTGGGGTTTTTATGATACTAATCATTTCAATGAGTGCGAAGTGGTAGTTCACTGTGGTTTTGATTTGTATTTCTGTAAAAATTAGTGATGTTGAGCGTCTTTTCATGACTTTATTGGGCATCTATATAACCTCTTTAGAGAAATGTCTATAAGTCTTGTGCCTATTTCTTAATGGTTATGTTTCTGTTGGTGAGTTGGAGGAGTTCTTTACATATTCTGATAATAATCCTTCATCACATATATTATTCACAAATATTTTCTCCTATTCCATGCGCTGCCTTTTCACTCTATTGATAGTGTTCTTTGACACACTAAGTTTTTTTTTTTGCTGAGAAAGATTCACCCTGAGCTAACATCTGTTGCCAATCTTCCTGTCTCTTTTTCTCTTCTCCTCTCCAAAGCCCCAGTACACAGCCATATATTCTAGTTGCAGGTCCTTCTAGTTCTTCTGTGTGAGCCACCCCCACAGCATGGCTACTGACAGACGGGTGGTATGGTTCTGCACCCAGGAGGTGAACCTGGGCTGTCAAAGAGGAGTGTGCTGACCTTTAACCACTAGGCCATCAGGGCTGGCTCTGATGCACAAAGTTCTTGATTTTGATGAAGCCCATTTATCTATTTTTTCCTTTCTTACCTGTGCTTTCTGGTGTCATATCCAGGAGCCTGGATTTGTCCTGAGAGTGACAGGAAGCCAGTGAAGTGTTTAATGTCAGCGATTCATGTGGTCTACTTCAGATTTACTCCTGAGGCAGACAGAGAACTCAGGGAGACAGTCTCTGATTCTGAGCCTATGCTCTGCCTCTTTCCTAGTAGTTTTCATCACTCTTGTTGGGCTGGGACTCTTCTAAGCTTCTAATTACAACTGGTCACCCTCTTGTACAAAAATGCAACATAGACACACATGCGGTACTGCCAATCATTTCAGGGATCACTGTCATTCAGAATTCCTGGTCTTGTACATCATCTCCATGTTGCAGGTGGTTCACTGAGGCCCAGAAGGTCATTCGACCAAGTTGCCTTGAGAACATCTGAGTTGAGTGAGAACCGTGTGTAAGCGAATTATGAAAGGGTGGCCTAGATGAGGCAGTGGGCAGTCTGTCCTTTTCATCTCACTCCTTTCTTAAAAATTTTAGGATCACCTTCAATATGCCTGAGCAAAAGAAATTTCTGTGGTTTTAATCACATTGATCCCAAGTATTTACTTCTTCTTTTCCAGGACATTACAGTGAGATATTTAAAAAATATAAAATGATGAACACATATGTTTTGATGCTGAAAACTCTGAAAAAGAGTTAGCTATGGAAATAAGCTCAGGGCACATTTCTTTACCATGAACAGATGGGCTGTTAGGACAAAGTTTCAAGTCAACCCAGCCCATCTTTCAACATTTTCAGAAAAGGGTCAGAGACTTGAGAGAATCATCTACTTTGTACTTCACAGCTCACTAATTTGGTAAATCACAGAAAGGGAAGAAAAGAAGCTGTTGAATATCAGTCTAACTCATTAAACTAGGCTCTGACTGTGAAGATCACAGACATCCTTACCAAGTGCACTTGAAATAGTCTAAAATTATTTACTAAGCACCAAAGAATATTCCAACATAAGATAAGGATAGAAAGAATACAAGCTTATAATCTGAATTAGACACAAATATTTAAAAGGGAAAACAATTTAGGATTTTTTTTTAATCTAATGACTTCTGAGGTCAAAGTTTTAAAAAAATTGAGACTACCTCATGTTTACAAAAGAGTGATAAGAGCTAGTTATGAGATGTCACCAAAGCTTATTTCAAAAGTTAGTAATTATTTACAGAAATGCAAAAATTCAATATACTAAGATTTATCTCAATAGGCTTAAAAAAATGAGTTAAAGGTAAGAGAGAGAGAAAGAAAAAAGAAAATCCATTTAACAGGAAAAAAAGCAACACTTTTAATATTTTTTAAAAAGCATCACATAGTGGGAGACTCAGTAATTTCTGTCCCCGTTGACCTCCCTCATGCCATCCCAGGGAAAAAGAGCGTGATCGCTTTCCTGGCCTCCCCTTTGCCCTCACCGTTTCTACAAGGCCCCCGATCCCCCTGTGCAAGAGGTGACCTGCTCTGTGACCCCTGTCATCTGACTGAGACAAGTCTCTCTCTGGGTGAATAAGGGCTGCAAATGAAGCTACCCTGTGATGCAAATAGGTATAAAATGCACAAGCCTCATAAACAGGAGTTTGGCAATCCTCATCCTCATCTGCATAACTGACACAATTAAGCACATTTTGAATTAAAACCATTATAAAGCCACAAGTCAACAAACATACCACAACTTAATCATCCATATCTCAATATCTCATCACCCATCCTCATCTGAGGTCCCCTTCTTTCTCCACTCTTACATATTTCCCTCTGTCCACCTGTTTCTGTCTCTTTCCTTCAGTGTTCGCCAGTGCTTTTCCTTCTGTGTTTTCCCTCAGTTTCTGCTCATTTGGTTTCCGCTCTCTCCTCCTCTGCTTTCTCCCCTTCTCTCGATTCCTTTCCCTATACTACTTACTCCCTGAAACTCCCGAAACCTATTTCACTGTCAGTTGCTCTATTTCACTTTCAGTTGCTCTATTTCACTGTCAGTTGCTCTTTCTCACCAATCTTTCTGATTGTTCCCCATCTCCCTATATTTCTCCCTCTTCCTCTCCCATCTCCGTGCCCCCTCTGCTCTCCCTGCCACATTCTTTCTTTCCTGTTACACCCCCTCTGCTCCAATTCACTGGCACCCCCAGCTCCCTAAGCTCTCTTGGTGCTTTTTCTCCCTCTGCTGTCTCCCCATCCCTCCTTTCTGTCCCTGCACTCGGGTCCCCCAACTCTTTTCTTCTAACCACTCTGTCTGAAGAGCCTGCCCTTTGCTGTCCCCACTTCTGCTCACCAAGGGCCCCTCCTCCCGATCTGCCTCCCCTTCATCTCTCTGGAGCTCCTCCCTTTCCTCTGGCATTTCTGTATTTTCTTCTCTCTTGCCTCACACTCTGTTTCTTTCCAGGTCCCTCCCACATCCTCTATTTTGCCATCTGTTTATGGGCCCCTCACTGATCTTTTCTCCCTCCCACTTTTCTATTTCTCCGTCATACTCCCTGTCTCTCTTTCTCCGGATCCCCTCACCCCCTCGTCCTGCCGCTTTCCTGGCCTCCCCTTCGCCCTCATCGCTTCCACAAGGCCCCGATCCCCGTGCGGAGGAGGTGACCTTAACTTGCGACCCCTGTCGTCTTCCGTCCTAAATCCCACCCCACTGAAAAGCATGCTCGTCCAGGATATCGGGCGTCTTATTCCATGAGAGGGGCTCTCGAGAGGGCAGTGGAGTCTGCAGAATGCCAGGGCCAGGGCGGGAATCCGGCCTCTAAGGGCCGAGGCGCAAAGCGTTTCAATCCATCTCACAAGTCCATCTCCCAAGACTTTAAAGGCGCGGGGTGGGAGGGGCGGTCCGTGGACGGTTTTAAGCAGGAAAACAACGCGGACAGTGGGGTCTACGTGGCCCGAAGGGCGAAACACCACAGGCGGGGACGCCCTCCGAAAGATTTGAACCGGAAACGAATGCGGACCCCGACCCGGCAGCGAAGAGGCCAGGGTTTGGGACGTCTCACCGCGACGCTGGGACTTACCGCGGATAGGAGAGGCGGATCCGGGGATTTTAACGCCCGTAGCGACCCCCAGACCCCACGCGTGTAGGAGTGTGGGCTGACACACTCAGGTTTGAACCAGAAACAGCGAAACCCACATACGCCAGGGCGACCTTCCCTCCGCGCCAGCCGCTTCCGGGTCTGCAAGGAACTGCGCATGCGCGCTGCGGGAAAGGGGCGGCTGGGCGGAGCGCTTCCGGCAATGGGCGGGGCGTGAGCAGTTGCCAGAGCGGGCGGGGTCGCCGGGGGAGGCGGGGTCGCCGGGGGAGGCGGGGTCGC
>NC_060279.1:86044128-86061882 GCF_021613505.1 Equus quagga
GGGTCGCCGGGGGAGGCGGGGTCGCCGGGGGAGGCGGGGTCGCCGGGAGGGCTGGAGGAGGCTGGGACATGGCGACGGCGGGGGCGGGGCCCACCTGTCTGAGTTTGGAACTGTTTGGATTTAGTTGGTGTCCTGTGGAGCGGGGCTGCTCCCTGCCCACTAAAGTTGATGTTTCAAATTATTTAATGTGAAAGCTTGGAGTTGATGAGCCACTTTGTGGGAAGCTCAGATGTTTACTTTTTAACAAGTTGAAATCGGTTTCAGTGAAAAACTGTTTTGCGAAGGGATAGAGAAGTTTCTCCTGGGAGACAGGAGAGCGGGTCTCCGCAGTCTGGAAACCTGGAGCTGGATATGGAGTTGATGAGGGGGCATGGTTCGATCCAAGAATGTCTCCTGCAATTGGAATTTAATTAAACAGCTTAATTAAGCAAGGAGTCCACTTGTCTTGTGAAGGGAATGTAAATTTGAATGTGCGATGCAAAACACTACCTGTGTGAAAGGTGCCCTTTCTTAGGGAGTTCAATCAGAACATTATTTCCATTTCTATTCCCCATTCATCCTGGCTCTGTCCTGGGCTCAGTTCCAGAGACTTTCACAGGGACAAGACCTGGGCTGTGGGAGGTGGAGGGATCAGGCATGTGATAATTTAGGTCACCAAGTATTTCTTTAAAAAAGTAATAATAATAACTTTAAAAATAGACGTAAGTTGTGTTGTTCTTTATACTTGTATTTATTCCACAGTTGAGAAGAGTGATAAACTCAAACAACTTTGAGATAAACTATGACATCATAATTCGTTTGTCAAAATTTCTAAATATAATTTCAAATTCATTTTACATTTATCCAAGAGTAAGTAGAAAGAGTATTTTTTATAAAATCTTGTTTTATATTTTAGCTCTTTTGTTGGTTTTTATTTCTGATTTATCTGTCAGGTGTGGGTAATAAACTCTGTAATTGTATATATTCATTGGAAGACAATTGAATTTTTTTCAGCCAAAGAATACTTTGCAATATTTCCAGGGGTGTTTGATAAGGATGCCTATTCCCTTTTATATGAACCCTAAAGAAAGTAAGGTTAGATTATCACATTTCCAGTGGTCTCATTCATACTTTCAATATATATATATTTTTTTCTGAGGAAGATTAGCCCTGAGGTAACATCTGACGCCAATCCTCCTCTTTTTGCTGAGGAAGACTGGCCCTGAGCTCACATCCGTGCCCATCTTCCTCTACTTTATATGTGGGATGCCTGCCACAGCATGGCTTGCCAAGCAGTGCCATGTCAGCACCTGGGATCCAAACCAGCGAACCCCAGTCCACCAAGGCCGAATGTGGAACTTAATCGCTGTGCCACCAGGCCTGCCCCTATACTTTCAATAATTTTTAAGGCAATATTCTAGAGTTAATATTTATATTGAAATATGTTTCTTTTACATTCCTACCTGTGGAAGATTTCTCCCCAGTTAGAATTTCTTGATGAGATAAAGGCATTTTGGATAAAAAGTTTTTAATTTGTATTAAATTTATAAGGTTTCACTGCAGTGTACATTATGTGATATTTCATAAGTTTAAACATTGCTTATAGCCTTTTGATGTTCATTACATTTGAATTACCTAATATTCAGTAAGGCTTGAACACCATTGCTCAGAAAAGTTGTAAGATTTCATTCCAAAATTAATATTCTGATGATCCCTCCAGGATGGAATTTTGGATAAGAACATTGCCACACACCTTGTTTTTTTTTAAGATTTCTCTTAGGTATTTATTTACTGATGTTTAGTAATGTTTGACTCTTGGTTAAATAGATTGCCCTATTCATTATAGTTTTAAGATCTTCCCCAGTATGAATTTCTGCTGATTAATCCTTTTGAAATTCACTACATTTATGAAGTTTTTTCTAATATATAGCTATGTTATTTTGTCATCAATGAAGAATGAATCAAAACCTTGCCATCTTTATTGAAAATGTTGACTTTGACACTAGGAAGGACTCTTTCAAGTTGTAAAACTAAGGAAACATTTTACAGATTTCTTAACTTGATTGCATTTATAACACGCCTCCTCAGTTTTAAATCTCTACAGTTCACCCAGATAATCCTATTATCAAATCATTCCATGCATTTGTTTCCTGATAATTTAAAAAAATACAGTGTTGGGGATCTTAGAAGGCAGATTATGTAGATTATGCTATATTATACAATATTGTCCACCAGCCATGTTGGCACAAAAGAGATTTCAGTATGGACTCCCACATTCACAAGCAAATAAATGAGTGGATGGTGGAACGTTTCATCAACCTCAGAACAGTTGGACAGAAGCCTTTTATAAGGTGAAAGTCATGAATTTTGTTTATGGGGAGTTTTGTTGTTTGTAAAGTTTACAAGACAGTGAAATGAACATATTCACCAAAAAAGAGGATATATCCTCAAAGAAGATTTTGACATATATCTCCCTGTAATATCACATAAAACAGATGAAAATTATTAAAGATTATTAAAGAATTCAAAATTGGTAGACTTCAAAAATTGGAAACACACAGGAACTCATTTGACTTTAAAAAACCTAATCACTTCTACATAAATTGCAGTGGAGTTCAACTTTGTCCCCTACTGTCAACAGTTACTGAATAAAAATCTGCTTTCACCACTTTAATGTCTGGCAGTGTTTATCTTTGACATCGCCTTTCCAGGGATGTCAGCCAAACCTTCTTGCTTTCCATTGCCCCAGCACCCTTCATCCTCTCGGTCCTCCTTCACTCTCACCTGAATTCCCAGCCTTCGGGTTTCCTCAGCTTCCCATGAGCTCCATGATTATCCCAAACCTATAATCCTGCCCTTCTCTCCCAAGCTCTTCAGCCCACTCTTGTCCACTATCCTCCCTAGCTTCCTTCACAGCCTTGCTCCCATTTGGCCCCCCAGTGCTCAATATCCTTCCAGCTCCAGCTCTCATTATGACCCTCACTATGCCTTGCACCACCAGGTAGTCACCCATTATTCTCCATCTCTCCTTTTCTTCAACTCCTCATAGACATTAACTTTCCTGAGCCTTTCACCCATTCCTGCTCCTTATCCACCTTTGCCCATTATCTCACACATCCATTATCCCTTTTGTTCCCATGACACCCTACACACCTAATATCCACAGCATCCACTATCTCATGTAGCCTTAACTTTCTTGCACACTGTATGACCTAGTACCCTTAAACTGACCAGTACACCTTAATCCCTCTGTGACATTAAAAAAGTTGTGCCATTGAACCCTCTGTCCTTTTTGCCCTGTGGAAATTAATAAAAAAACTTTTAAAACATTGGGGTTGGAAAGGCCTATAAGAGGAGCTCTCAAGCCCTATCATCTATCATCAATTATACCAGACAGCAAGTGATAGCTTGCATCTTCAGCGAGAAGTACAACCACTTTACTAGCGAAGGAAGATTTCTCTCCCCACCTGACAACAGCCCAGCCAATAAGAAATGCCACAGCTCAGCCAATAGGAAGCCATTGTTGCCCTGAACTGTCACTCTCCCCTAATGGACTCTGGTTTAGAATAGCCCTTCCCTGCTCCCACTTTTTCGTCTATAAAAGTAAGCTCCCTTCCTTTGTGTTATGGGTTTGCCTGTGGTTCACCATAGTACATATGCTAAATTGCAATTCTATTGGCTATTCTCAAATAAACTCAATTTGAGGGTAAAATCACAGGCAAATTTGCTTTGAAGTTGACACCCTCATTTCATATTCCCACCTCTCCAGGATCTCTGCACCCCCATATTCTCCTTATGCCACTTTTTTCTCGTGCTCTCATTCTTGTCCTGCTCTATCACACACTTGTGCACTGTCACTACCCAACACTCTATTTTTCTAAGTGTCTTAACCTAAAGTGATGATGCTCATATCACTTTTTACATTATGGACATTGTAATATCATCCGCATGAGATGGTACAGGAAGGAGAATAAAAGGTAGATCAATAAACGAGGTCTGCAAATGCCTCTATTTCATTCATTTATGAACACAATATCAAGAAACATATGCATATGCTGACTACATAAGTTTGGGTTTTTTGAATGAAAATGAGTTTGAGTTTGCCTGAGTACGAGTCATACAGAGTGTCTATTTCTATATAGTTACTCTGTGGATGAGTGTGGTAGAATGCATATGTGAGGATGTACTAACTAGGGCTGTGTGTATGTGACTGTTTATTTCATTGTTTGATGTGTATGCATGTGTGTGATTGCATCATGGTGTGTTTATTGGGGTGGGTGTGTGTACTAGGGGCTGTCCACCGTTATGGTTCTAATAACTGAGTTAGATATTGAGAGACATTTGATAATTGACCTGGATCAAATGTGGAGTTCATTGTAGCAAAACCAAAGATTTAATTTGAATTCGTGTTTTATATTTTATGATTAATTACAAAAGCAATCAGCATTCATTACTAAAAATTTAGAAAAAACAAGTGTGTAGAAGTGTGGCAACCATTCAATGCTCTTGAACTAGGTAAGTAGTATTCATCGGCTTATCTTGTTAGTATAGCATGATGGTTAAATGCTCTGTCTTTACAATCAGTACAGCCAGATTAATTCCCTATTTTGCCCCTAAACAAACTGTGAATTTAAACAAACACTTAACCTCTCTGTTTTTACGTTCTCCTCATCTTTACAATGAAACTAATCGCAGTGTCTGCCTCATAGATTTATGAGGAAAAAGTTAACCTCATGTATAGCCTTCATGGAAGTTGTCCATACATAATAAATGCTCTTAAAGGTTACAAATTCAATTATGAAACGCGTGTTAATAAAAGGAAAACTATAAATATTTCTACAGGGAAACTAATGGTAAATGGGGAATGTTGGATTTCAGTTGACATGGTAAATGAAGCCGGTGCATCATATTCCCATGCAGGATGCTCTGGCTCTGAAGAAGGTATCAGGCACTGCAAGCCGGCAGAGTGGCCTTCATGGATGTGGCAATAGGATTGATCTTATCACAGACTGTACTTGGAATCCTTGGAAATTTCTCTCTTCTTTACCATTATCTCTTCCTTTACTCCGCTGGACACAGGTTAAGCTCCACTGATTTGAATCTCAAACACTTGGTTGTAGCCAACTCTTTAGTCCTCCTCTCTAAAGGAGTCCCGTGGACAATGGCAGCTTTTGGTTTGAAAGATTTCCTCAATGATATGGGATACAAACTTGTTTTCTATCTTCACAGAGTGGGAATGGGTGCATCCATCAGCAACACCTACCTCTTGAGTATCTTCAAGGCCATCACCATCAGTCCTAGAAACTCCAGAGGGGCAGAACTTAAACAGAAATCTTCCAAGCACATTGGATCTTTTATTTTCTTGTGCTGGATCCTGCACCTGCTGGTAAATATAGTTTTTCCTATGTACATGACCGGCAAACGGAACAACAGAAACATCACAATGAAAACGGATTTCGAATACCGTTCTGGGGCACTTCATAACAAAATCACATAATCACTACATGCAGCATGGCTATCAATCTCTGAGGCTCTTGGCAAGTGGCTCCCATGCTTTCATCCTGTACAGACACATGCAGAGGGTTTGACACATTCATAGAACCAATGTCTCTTCCAAATCCTGCCTAGTCCAGAGCCACCCAAAGCATTCTTTCCCTGGTGATCACCTTTGTGTCATTTTACACTCTCACCATCATCTTCAAAGTCTGTATTGCTCTTTTTAATAATCCAAGTTGGTCATTACTGAACATCTCTTCCTTAATCAATGGGTGTTTCCCAACTGTCAATGTCAATCTATGGATGTTTCCCTTTCATTCTCATGAGCCATGACTTCAGTGTGCACAGGCTCTGCTTTGTCTGGATAAGGAATACAAAATCTCCTAATCTTACCAGAAATATATAAACTCATGTTTTTGTGTAATGTTTAGTTGTTTATTCACTCATCCTCACAGCTTTGCAAGCACAACTGTGAAACAGTCATATTAGAAGATAATGGTGAACAGGACAGACTATACCTCTGCCCAATGTGTTGTTAGTGCAGCCAAGTTGAATCCGATTCCTAGCAACCCTGTATATATCAGAGTGGAACCTTGCTCAATTTTTTTTTGGTGCCGTACTCTCACCTTTCAGCACTTTATCAGACAAGGCTCTATTGCTGTTTGTAGGTGTTCATGGCCAATTGTTTTGAAAGTAGGTGGCCAGGTCCTAATTCCTCATCTTGAAGTTCCACCGAAACCTGTCCACCATGGGTGATCATGCCGGTATGAGAAATACTGGTTGCATAGTTTTCAGCATGAGAGCAACGTGAAGCCACCACACTATGACAACTGACAGATGCCTAGTGTGGATACCCCTGAGAAAAAGAGAGTGCCGTGGCCCTGAGAGCACTGAGCCTTAACTACTAGCCCACCCTTCTTCTGAATAATAAATCATAAATAGTAACAGCAATTGTAAATGAAATATTATGTAATTATTATATAAATACTTATATTTTATTAATGTCTGTAGTGGAGTAGTTCAGTGTCTATGAAATAATAAAACAGTAGATCCTGACATAATCTGGATATTGTAAGGATGTCTTTGAGGGTATAACTTTCAATTTGGCATAATAAATTTACCCAGAAATTAACTGAGCATGGAATTTCTGGAAGAGTTCCAGGAAAAAGGAATAGCATGTGAGAGGATCATTCAAGAAACTGAAGAAAAAATTTTCTCATAGAATAATGAAGTATTATGGGGTGAAGTTGGAATGGAAATCAGTTTCAGATAGTGGATGTATTGGGGGCCAAGTTATGAAATTTGTATGTCACATTCTTATCGAGATGGTGGCCATTTGCATATAATTATAGAGAGGGAGATAAGCACATGTAATTTTGATTTTCATGCGGAAATGGCCAGATTGAACTGGAGTGGGGAAAAAAAGAGTACAACGATTTTTTTTTTTTTTTGAGGAAGATTATCCCTGAGCTAACTACTGCCGATCCCCCTCTTTTTGCTGAGGAAGACTGGCCCTGAGCTAACATCCATGCCCATCTTCCTCTACTTTATACCTGGGACGCCTACCAAAGCATGGCTTTTGCCAAGCGGTGCCATATCCACACCCAGGATTTGAACCAGCCAACCCCAGGCTGCTGAGAAGCAGAACATGCGAACTTAACTGCTGTGCCACTGGCCGGCCCCTACAATGATGTTTTGGCTGATGTAAAAAATAAAAAAGGTGAGTTTTGACAATTTAGAAAGACATGATGTCTGGGATACAATAGCGTGGGTTTTGGCATCTGCAGAAAATAGGTTTTTCTGAATAACGTGAAGAAGCCAATGGCCGTGTTGTAAAGAAAGAGATTTGGGGGAGAACTCTCATGTCAGTTACATAAGTGGAGCTTTCACTAAACTTGGAGCAGCAGAGGAATAGTCATTTAGAGGGGGAAAGTCATGAATCCTTTTTGTTTGTGTGGAGTTTGTGGATTTCCAAGGGAGCAAAATAGTTATTTCTCAGGTATAGGAAACTTTTTAACATAGCTATCTCTGTATTTATATTATGAAAGTGATGTAGAGTATTAAGCTTTCAATAATTTCAAAAGCAAAAGAGTTAGTTTGACATAATGGATATAGACATATTGAAACTTGTGGCACAAAAATACAGCCATGCACCGCATAGTGATGTTTCAGTCAACAATGGACCACATATATGATGGTGGCCCCATGAGATTATAACGAAGCTGAAAAATGCCTATCACCTAGTGATGTTGTAGCTGGTGTAATGTCATTGCACAATGCATTTCCCACATGTTTTTGGTTATGCTGGTGTAAACAAACCTACTGTGCTGCCAGTTGTATAAAAATATACCACACGCAATTATGTATAGTATTTAATACTTGAAAATGATAATGAACAGCTATGTTACTGGTTTATGTATTTACTATACTATACTTTTTATCATTATTTTAGAGTGAACTCATCCGATTTATATTAAAAAGAGGTTACTGTAAAACAGTATGCAATGTTATGCTGGCAGTAGCCTCATACATCTCCTGTTTACCATGTCTCTTGATTGCAACATTTTCTCTTGTGCTTGATTCAGTTTTGTGTTGTTTTGTTCATTATGGCCCCTAAGCATATAAAGTCTGCTACTAATATTGGCAGTAAGAGACCACATTGAATGATCTAGAAACAAAAAAAGTGATTAAGGATTACAAAGGTGGAAAATCCATGATGGTTATTGTTCACCAGTCAGGCATGTCCCATTCCACCATAGCTATGATCTTGAAGAACAAGAACAAAGTGATGAAAGCTATTAAAGGATCTGCTTTCATTGAAGACAATAAGAGTAAATGTTTGAAAAGGGCCTATAGCAGACTTGGAGAAACTTCTAATAGCCTAAATTGAAGGCCAGACACAGAAACACAACACTTTCAGCACCATGATGATCACAGCCAAAGCAAAAAGTTTGTGGTGTTGAAAGAAAAGGCTGGGCTTGACTATGAAGTTAATTTACTGCTAGCTCTGTGTGGTTTAAACAATTCAAGAATCACTGTTCATTACATAATGTGAAAGTGAGTGGTGAATCTGCAAGTGCTGATGTGAAGACAGCTGAGAATTTTTAGGAACTCTAGATAAGCTGACTGCAGAGGAAAATCACCTGCCAGAGCAAACATTCAATATGGATGAAACCTCCCTATTCTGGAAACAGATGCCTGAAAGGACTTTCATCCATAAGGAGACCAAGTCAATGCCAGGTTTAAAGCTTTTAAGGATAGGATAACAGTCTTGCTTGAGGGCAATGTTGCATGCAACAAATCAAAACCTTTTGTGGTTGAGAACCCCAGGCCTTCAAGCTTATCAATAAGCATGCACTGCCAGTGCAGTACAGAAGCAATAAGAAGTCATGGATGACCCAGCTCCTCTCCCAAGATGCCCTCCTGAATTGCTATGCCTGCAAAATGGAGAAGTATTGTTGGGAGTATAAGGTACCTTTCAAGATCTTGCTTTTGGTTGATAATGCTCCCGGACATCTTTTTTTGGTGATCTTCGTTCCCATATGCAAAGCAGTATTTCTCCCTCCAAACACCACCTCTTTGATCTAACCAATGGATCAAGAAGTTATAGCAGCTTTTAAGGCCTACTACCTGAGGAGGACCTTTGTCCAGGCTATTGCTGCAACTGAGGCAGACACTGACTCAATTCTGGAAGGATTACAATTTGACTGTATCAAGAACCTTGCTTGGGCTTGGTATGATGTCACCAAGGAGTGTATGAATGGTATCTGCGAGAAGATACACAAGAAACTTTGTCCATGACTTCAAAAGATTTGCCCAGGATGAGGAGGGTGCAAAAATCAACAAGGCTGTCATTGAGAGGCAAACAACTTTAACTTGGTTAGAGATGAGGATGACATGGAGGAGCTCCTAGAGGTAGTTCCTGAGGAGTTGACTAAAGAGGAGGAGTTGCACCTGGAACAAGAACACAGCTGAAGGAGAGGCAGGAGAAAAGGAAACTGCGGGAGAGGAAAAAGAACCCCCAAGAAAATTCACAGTGAAGTGTTAAGCAGGAGCTTTTCCAGACTTCAATGAGCTCCTTAAAAAGTTTGAAAATATGAACCCCAACACCAAAAGGTTTTCATTGATATAGAGGAATGTTCTTGGTGGATTCTCTTCTTACAAGCAAACCTATGATGGAAAAAAAATAAACAAATCAAGCAAACCATCATGAATATATTTCTGGAAAGAGTGATACCTCCTCATGAAGAGCCTCAGACAAGTCCTTCAGGAGGTGTTCCAGAAGGCATTGCTATCACAGGAGATGACAGCTTCATGCATGTTATTGCCTCTGAAGATCTTTGGGTGGGTCAAGATGTGGAGGTGGAAGACAGTGATAGCGATTCTGACCCTGTATAGGTCTAGGCTGTGTGTTTGTGTCTTAGTTTTTAACAAAAAAGTTTAAAAAGTAGAACCAATAAAAAATTAAAAATAGAAAAAAAAATCTTATAGAATCAGGGTATAAAAATATTTTTGTACAGCTCTTCAATGTGTTTGTGTTTTAAGCTGTGTTATTATCAGAGTCAAAAGTTAAAAAAAATAAAAAGTTTGTACAGTAAAAATGTTACAGTGAGCAAAGGTTAATTATTGAAGAAAATATATATATATTTTGAGGAAGATAGCCCTGAGCTAACATCTGCTGCCAATCCTCCTCTTTTTGCTGAGGAAGACTGGCCCTGAGCTAACATCCATACCTATCTTCCTCTATTTTATATCTTGGATGCCTGCCACAGCATGACAAGTGGCGCATAGGTCTGCACCCAGGATCCAAACTGGCGAGCCCCAGGCTGCCAAAGAGGAACATGCAAACTTAACCAGTGCACCAACAGGCTGGCCCCAAGATGTGTACAGTGTTTATAAAATCTACAGCAGTGCACAGTAATGTCTTAGGCCTTCACATTCACTCATTACTCCCTGACTCACCCAGAGCAACTTCCAATCTTGCAAATTCCTTTCATGGTGAATGCCCTCTTCAGGTGTACCATTTTTTATCTCTTACACCTTACTTTTACTGTATGTTTTCTGTGTTTAGATACACAAACACTTACCATTGTGTTACAGTTGCCTACAGTATTTCACAAAGGAACGTGCTGTGCGGGTTTGTAGCCTAGGAGCAATAGGCTATACTATATAGCCTCGGTGTGTAGTGGGCTCTCCCATCTAGGTTTGTGTAAGTACGCTCCATGATGTCTGCATGACAAAATTGCCTAATTATGCATTTCTCGGAATGTATCCCTGTCACTAAGCAACACACGACTGTATAATGACCTTGTCTTTTGTTAGCTTTTGATTCAAAGTCTTTTTCTGTCTGATGTAATTATAGCTACCCATTCTCTGTCCTGGTTTCCACATGCATGGGCTATCTCTCCCCATCTCTTCACTTTGCGCCTACATGTGTCCTTAAAGCTGAAGTCTCTTATAAGCAGCATATAGTTGGGTCTTTTTTTTTTTTTTATTCATTCAGCCATCCTATGTCTTTTGATTGGAGAATTCAATTTATTTATATTCAGACTAATAACCAGTAGGTAAGGACTTACTAATGCCGTATTATCAATTCTTCTCTGGCTGTTTTGTAGTTCCCTTGCTCCTTTCTTCCTCTCTTGATCCTTTAGGAGTTAATGATTTTCTAGAGTGGAATGCTTTGATTCTGTTTTATTTTTTTGTGTATAAACTGTAGATTTTTGCTTTGTGGTTATCGTGAGGCTAACATAAAACCTCTAATCAAAGTCTACTTTACACTAACTTCACTTTGATTGCAGACAAAAATTTTACAGCTTAATTCCCCACTCACAATTTATGTTTCTGATGCCACAATTTAACTCTACATTGTATATCCATTAACAAATATTGTAGTTGTAGTTATTTTTATTACTTTTGTCGTTTTTACTTGAGCTAAGTGATTAACACACCACTATATTACAGTATTATTCTGAATTTGACTATATAATTAATTCTACCAGTGTGTTATCTATTTTCATGTTACTAATTAGCATTCTTTCATTTCAGCTTGAAGTCTAATGTCTGAGCATTCTCAAACTTTCTCAATTTTTTTTGTAACTGAGCCATGCTTTTGTGTGTTTTTTTGCATTTCTCCTAACTTTTTGTTGAAAACTGCCATTGTAAATATTATAATTTGGAACTCTTGGAATCAGATTCTCCTCCTTCAGGATTTGTTTTTGTTGCTTGTTGTAGGTTGTAATTTGTTCACTGGCTCTTCCAAACCAATTTTATAAAGACTGTCTTCCTTACCATGTGTGGTCAATGTAGTCTTTCTTCTATCAGCTTAGTAGTCATACTGTGACTTGACAGAGCTTTCATTAAATGCCCGAACCCCCCCCCCCAAAAAAAAATAAAAGAGGAAAAAATAAATTACTGTGTTTCCAGAGCAACTCAGAGTTGTGACGCCCTTCAACACTTAGCCATGCTATTTACCACTGTGCCGTCACCTTCACTTTCTATTTTTGCAGAGCCAGAAAAGATAGCTTACAGTTTCCTCAGATATTTTATTCCCCAGTATATGTAGGCTATTTGAAAAGCCTTTATTCTACACACATCTTTTTTCTCAGCCTCTCTCCATGCTTTTGGTCTTTCTATTGTTTATCCCATTCTCCCTTGCCCTAGTTT
The DNA here is from genome assembly GCF_021613505.1 of Equus quagga. NCBI lineage: Eukaryota > Metazoa > Chordata > Mammalia > Perissodactyla > Equidae > Equus > Equus quagga. The sequence continues at coordinate 86,056,267 of NC_060279.1, forward strand.
GCTGTGGCTAATACTTTTGCTTTTAAATGTTGTATTATTCTCATTGAAGTTTGCGAGAAAATGAGAAAAAACTGTGTGGAATTTGGAAGGCAGAAGTGAAGCAGAAAATGTTAATCTCAGGGGCCTGCTCTGTGGCCGAGCGGTTAAGTTCACATGCTCCACATCGGCGGCCCAGGGTTTAGCAGGTTCAGATTCTGGGTGTGGACACAGCAGCACTCATCAGGCAATGCTGAGGTGGCATCCCACATGGCACAACCAGAGACACTCACAACTAGAATATACAACTATGCACTGGGGGGCTTTCAGGAAAAAAAAAAAACTTTAAAAAAGAATTTAAAAAAATAGTAATCTCAGGAGAACACAGTGCCCACATAAAGAATTTGCAAACCTCCTCACTAACTCTACCACATATAAGGTAGCCAGAAGCAGTAACTTCTCACACATCCACGACCTTTAGCTTCTCTACCCACCCTGGGACTTTAGAATGTAGGTGCCAGTGACTACCTTTATGATGTACCAGTCTTTCATACATTTCACTGATCAGACTGCTTCCAAATTCTTGCCTTATATAATTTTTACTCTCAAATAATATGTGTAGGTTTTCCTGACCAAATAGATTGTTACAATCCCTCAGAATAATACTATGTTTCAAAGTCTAAAAATCTCAATCAACATGACTGTATTGTTTCCATGGTATACTGGTCCTTTCATCTCATCTCAATAAAAGAGAGATTTTGATAATATTTTACAATCTTTTAGTAAAGGAACTCTGATGCTTAAAAACATTGAACAGATGGGACAACTGGCTATCTACATGGAAAAGAATGAAGCTGGACCCCAACCTCATACTATATACAAAAGTTAATTACAGAACCTATCAAAAAACTCAATGCAAGAACTATAACTATAAAATGCTTAGAAGAAAATGTAGGTATAAAACTTCCTGACATTGGATTAAGCAATAGTTTCTTAGATATAACAACAAAAGCAGAAGCAACTCCTCCCCCAAATAGTTTCATCAAAATTTAAAACTTGTGTCAAAGGACACTATCAAGAAAGTGAAAAGATAATCCACAAAACGGGAGAAAATGTTCGCAAATCATTTACCTGATAAAGGCATTTTATCTAGCATATATAAAGAATTATTCAAACAAATAAGACAACACAATTTAAAAACATGCATTGCAAATGAATAGGTATTTCTCCAAACAAGATATACCAATGGCCACCAACATATGAAAAGAGGCTCAACATCATGAGTCATTAGAGAATGCAAATCAAAACCGCTTCACATCTGTTGGGATAGCTATAATCAAAAAGATGGAAAATAACTGTTGATGAGGAAGTGGAAAAATCAAAAGCCTTGTGCATTGCTCGTGGGAATATAGAATGGTGCAGCTGCTTTACAAGTTTGGCAGTTCCTCAGAAAAGATAAAATTGAGTCACCTTATCTTCATGACACAATTCTGCCGGAGTCCAGCTCCAGCAGAGTCCAGGTTTCCTGAGGGATGGACGGTGTCGGCGAATGAGAGGCAGTGAGACTGGAAGTGAGGTTTCCAAGTCTGATTTATTCAAAGCATTCAAGCACTTATATAGGGTCCAGGTCACGTGTTTATGATTTCATGGAATTATCCCAGTACATAATTTTGGCAAACAAAATGGGTCTATAAGCATATCTTGTTATAATATTAGCACAGTATGTCTATGAGAAGCAAGCGACCTTTGTTAATTATAGATATTGACCTTTTCTATATGTCTACTAGGCGTCTAGATGTCTAAGACTGCTTGCAAGACGGGGTGTAATGTCTAGACTCAGTTCCCCATGGGTCGAATGGCCCTAAGCCTCTATCTTTATTCCTGTAATAATGAAAACAGAAGTATTGCAAAGTATAAGGGGACCAAGTACACACAGGCCCCCAGCTCCGTCTGATCGAAAGCCACACAGGCACAGTGCTTGGGGTTTCTCTTTTACCATTAACTATTTTATAGGGTTCCCAATCCTCATGATAATCCCAGTTCCTCTGTGTCAATATATTATGATATTTTTCTGCAACTTTATCAGGATCATGAGTTGTTTTAGGATAGTGTACCTTTTGCATATCTTTGCTCCTGGGTGGGTGCCACCATTCACCTCCTGTCCTAACAGGCCTAGGATAATACCTACCTCCCAGAAGGACCTGAGGAGGGAACGTTCTCCTTAGAGGCTGATTATTAGAAGGCTTCCTCCTTGAGGGCTGTCCAAGCTCCTTTACCGCCTTTCCAGGAGGGGGTCAGAAGGTTTTTTCCCTTCAGGCTGTCATTCCCCTGAATCTTCCCCAGAAGGCCAGGTTACATCAGCTTCTTTCCCCTGCGTGGAGAGATTTTCCCCAAGATAGCCCATGCACAGAAAAAGAACAGCAAGAGCAATATTGCTAAGATTAGCAGCATGAGTAGGATCAGGAGCGGCCGACCGCCATCTTCTGAGGTTCCTCCGTGCGTTCCCTCATCTCTCTCCCGGACCTTTGTCCTGGGGTAGAGGCTTAGCTGACTGGTGGGCGGCTCCCGGCACAATTCCATCCCTACACATACACCCAAGAAAACTGAAAATGTATGTCCACCAAAAACAAAAAAGCCTTGTTATTGACTGTTCATAAAAGTATTACTTATAATAACTAAAAAGTGGAAGGGGACCAAAGAATTTCATACAATGAAACATTATTTAGTCATAAAAAGGAATCAAGTATTGATACATTTTACAACATGGATGAGCCTTGAAATCATTTTCACTCAAAGATGGTAAACACAGGAGGCCACATAGAGTATTATTTCATTATATGAAATGTCCATGATAGTGACATACATACAGAAATTACATTAGTGGTTTGCCAGGTGTGGGAGTGGGGAGTGCTGAAGTGTATGGGGTTTCTTTTTGGGGTGATGAGAACATTCTGGAGTTAGTGGTGATGGTTTTACAAAATTGTGAGCATAAAAGCTCACTTAACTGAACACTTTTCAGGGGGTAAATATTATGGCATGTGAATTATATATAAATAAAACAAAATTCTAACATATTTACATTGAATTCAGGGAAACATTCCAATCTACTAGCTCTGGCCTACAAGACTTCGGAGACTTGAGGTCCAGTAGCCACCGCAGCAATGAAGATGATATCACGACAGCAATGATAACGCTAAGAAGGGAAAGAATTTGAGAGAGGACTTTTAGATAAAATGAGCACATTTTTTAACCAAAACTCCTGTGTGACCTTTGGGGTAGCAAGAGGTCTCCTGCCTCCCCATCTCAACATTTCAGTTCATCATCTTGTACAATTCCAGTTCTTTAAGTAAAGACATAAAGGAACCTTTTTCTTCACATTCATAGAGCATCTACTTTGTACCTATCATTGTCCTATAAGCATTTTTATGTTGTAAAAGTTTCAAAACAACTCTTTTGTTTACGTATTCTCCAATTTTTTTTTTTTTTTTTTACTAACTATGGGGATGAAATGTAAATTAAATATATAAATTTGCTTAAAAGGTGCATGGAAAAAAGGGGTAAGGAAAAATTCTATAAGAAAACAAAAATGAATTTTAACACAGTTGAAAAGGAACAACGAACCTTAAGGCATACTACCATAATCTCAAATTGAGATTTTTATAGCCTTGGAAAAGTTACTTTCCTAGTAAAACTATTAAATCATATTTACTGTCTGATAAACGCCTCTATACATTTTCATGAAACTACTGTACAAATATCACAGTTTAACAGTATTGCACAAACACTTTCAAGAATCGTATTGTATAAAGGATCCTATATGTGCAGCAGAAAAGGATGTGTATAGTTATTAGCATGAGGAAAACTGATCTTCCCCAACCAAGGAGTGAAAAACTTCAAGAGTAAGAGTAAAAATTCAGTGTTCAATTAAAGTCTGACTTCATTTTTTATTATTTGATTACTAACAGCTTTTATGAGTCTCCCATCCCTCTTTCCATTCTAACTCACAGGTGGGCAAGCTGGTTAGAAAGCCTGCGTGCTCCCTTCTTTGGCGGTGGTGGAAACTTTTAAACCATATTCAGGTACCCTCTCCTCGCACCCCCAACCCCAACCCCAACCCCAACCACCATAAAAACCCCATACCAACAAACCTGGAGAAAAGGGCCCTTAATGCATTCAGCATGACGAGTTAGAGCAGAATTTTACATCTATTACATATCATTCATCATACTCTCAAGTTTTTATACCATACTGTATCACAAAGTCAGGCTTCTTGTTCTTTCAGGAAACTGGACATAAGTGAACCTCAGCTAATGAAGTGTGCCCTTTCTTCTCACTAAACCCTTCCTGGAGACTTTCCTGGTGATATATAAACAGACTGTAATGAAGGCACAATAGGAACAGGTTTCAAACCTCAGGTTGAAAATCATCAAGAGTAATGTAGCCTTTTTAAGACACTTCAAATAATTAAATATTTAATAAAATGTAAGTAACAGGACCTTTCCACAGGTATCCTTGTAACTTTGCCAGGATAGGTTGTATGATTTTGATTTTTAATTACCATGTAGAATTTAACTTGAATAATCCTTGAGAAGAACTCGTAGACTTAGTTTCCTCTGGTATGAATTATCTGATGCGTAGCCTGTTGTGAGAAATTGTTAAACAATTTATCACATTCATTACATTTTTACGGTTTCTCTACAATATGAATTCTTTGGTGAATCCTTAGGTCAGACCATTGTCTAACGATCTCGCCACGTCAATAACCTTTTGATGTTTTCTCTCCAATATGAATTCTCTCACAAGCTGAAAGGTGTAAACATTTCATAAAATCTTCACATATTCATTTCATTTATAAGGTTTCCCTCCAGTAGGAACTCTAATATTACATAAGGCTTGATCTTCAGAAAAACGCTCTGCCATACCCATCACATTTATGTGGTTTCTTTCAAAGATGTACATTCCGATGCCTAGCTAAAATGTGAGACTTGGTTAGAGGCTTTGCCAAATACGTGACTTTTATTGTTTCTGTTCAAACTGTATGGATTCTTTGATGTTAAGGAAGGTTTGAACATATATTAAAGGTTTTGCCACACACCTCTGTGAGGTTTCTCTCCACTGCAATTTTCTGATTACCCCCAATGCTTGATCTTTGGATAAAACCCTTGCCACACATATTGGGTTTACAATGTTTCTTTTCAGTGTGCATTCTTTGATGTCTAGTAAGGTTTGCAAATTGGGTAAAGGCCTTGTCACACTCACTACATTTGTAAGGCTTCTCCCCAGTATGGATTGTCTGATGACGGGTAAGGCTTGAACACACATTAAAGGCTTTGCCACACACATTGCATTTGTATGGCTTCTCTCCAGTATGAATTATTTGATGTATGACAAGGTTAGAGGACTGGTTAAAGGCTTTGCCACATTCTTTACACGAGTAAGGCTTCTCTCCACTATGGATTCTCGTATGTTGAGTAAGGCTTGAACGCTCCATAAAGGCTTTGCCACACTCATTACATTTATAAGGTTTCTCTCCTGTATGAGTTCTCTGATGAATTGTAAGATTTGAATGTTGACTACAGACCTTGCCACACACGTTACATTTATAAGGTTTCTCTCCAGTATGGATTCTCTGGTGTCTAG
>NC_060279.1:86061892-86095921 GCF_021613505.1 Equus quagga
TGTAAGGCCTCTGCCCAGAATGAATTCTCTGATGATTAGTGAGATTCAAGCTTCCTCTGAAAGTCTTCCCACACTCATTACATTTATAAGGTTTCTCTCCAGTATGGATTCTCTTATGCTGAGTAAGGCTTGAACGCTCGGACAAGGCTTTGCCACACTCATTACATTTGTAAGGTCTCTCCCCAGTATGGATTTTCTGATGACTTGCAAGATTTGCATTTTGACTACAGCCCTTGCCACATATATCACATTTATATGGTTTCTCTCTGGTATGGAGTCTCAGATGTCTAGAAAGTTTTGCAAATTGGGTAAATGCTTTGCCACACTCATTACATTTGTAAGGTCTCTGCCCAGAAAGAATTCTCTGGTGACTAGCAAGGTTTGAGCTTTCTCTAAAAGCCTTCTCACAAGCATTGCATTTGTAAGGCTTTTCACTATTTTTCACTGTTTTCTGATGTTGTGTAAGTAATAATGGATACATAAAAATTTTCCCAGAATTATGATGAATGTTGATCTTGATACTAGGAGGAATTCTTTGAAGTTCTGATGCAGAATAACTATTGTTGATAAACTTCTCAACTTGATTACTTTCATGAATTTTCCCTTCAGTTTGGAACTCCTGAAGTTCAGCCAGATGTGACTGAATTCCTAATCCAATCCTATTTTCAAAACATTTTATATACTTGTTTCCTGCATAGGTTATGTTATGTTTCAGTTTTAACAAATATCTTATACATGACTTCTCATGTCTGCTATATTGATAAGTACTTTTTCTTACAGAAACACTCTGCGTTAGAGAGAAATTATTCCAGGATTTGTTATGCGGTTGATCTCTTCCACCAGTGAGATTTTTGTTATGGGCCGTAGTCACTCTTTTGTAACTTGTTTCATAACATCCACACTGACTCTCAAACTCATGCATATTTTGCTCAACTTCCTTGAAATTAAAATCCTTCATGTCGTTTCTTTCATGTTTTTCCATCATCAATGTTTGGAATAATTCTCATTTGTTAATATCCTCTTTTGGTGATATTTCCTTGATCACACATCTAGCACAGATATCTGAAAGATATAAAGAACCATAGGTTTCCAATTAACTAGAATTGTAAAGTGAATATTTTACAGTGAAAACATAATGTTAGACCAAAAGTAATATGTATAATTACTAAACTTCTCAACCACAGTATGCAAATATCTAGGAATACAAAGGGAATAGGATTCCTCAATAAAAAAGGGTGAATAGATAAAATTATTTTCAAGAAAGCCTAGTTCCAGTACCCTATGATCAAAGCACTCACAGTATGAAAATTTACACAGGCCCTGAAACAAGTGGTATCTTTCTGTTGCCACCCTAAAGTACATATCAATTGGCAGTAGACATTTGGGTGTCTCATATTTGAAGAAAAGCAATATTATATTAATGCATGTCTACTGCATAATTATTGTATCCAATTAAAGGCTAAAATAGCACTATATACTATAATGGAAATCTCTACCAAACATATCTAATAAGATAAATAAATGGCAATCACAATTACAAAATAAAAATAGCACTGGGAAAATAAGGAAGAACTTGATAAAACACTATTGTAAGAATAAAAAAATATTGTTCTGAATTCCTATAATAAAACTATCTCCACTTGTGCAGAACAGGCATTTTGCAACATTAACCATTGGTGCATGACAGTCATAATACATAATAGAAAGTGAAAAGCCATTATATGTAAATCTTCATAAAAATGAATCAAACATTTTAGAACCCATGACAAATCCAGAAGCTGAATAATAAGTAAACACAATTATAAACAATTATAATCTGCAGAATTCTAAAGTCTTCTTCCTTCAGAACAATATCTTAAGAACCACTGACTTTTGAAATAGTCAGTTCAGTTAAATACATAGTATTTGAAAGACTAAGAAGAGGGGAAGGCAATCAGAAATCAGATTATGATTTCATGCCTGCAGTTAACGGCCAGCAAACAAAGCAATTTCCTCACTATGGAGCAGTCTTTAACTATGCAATTCTGCAGTCACAAAATAGAGAGTGTGTGCTTTGCAAACTTATTAACTAAGGTCAGAGACAACACTGATATGAAACAAACTGCAAAATACAGAGAAAATATAATGCAAGCAAAGGCCAATCTCATACGAACCATAAGAGAAAGTTAAGAAATCTTAGAAAACAAAGGTAAATTTTCAGTCTTTACTAAATTCCCTGCAACGTTCAAAGCCCTCTAGGCCTCTAATAAGCATTAATTTATTTAAATATTCTTGAGGTAAAAATATCACAATTTTCCATTTAAAAACAATGGGCCTATGGGGTTTATGTATCCAACACTAATTCACACAGAAAGTAAATTTGAGAGCCAAGATTTGAACCTGGGCCTGCAGGCTCTGGCCACATGTTCTTAAGTACTAAACACCCCTGCCTACTCAGAAGGTAGGCACAAAGGTCACAGAAAATCCCAGCAGCATAGACAGAAATCCTGCAAGAAAATTAGAGGAACGGAGCTGTGTCACTAACACTGCTAGTGGGCTATCTCTCTAGCATAATGGCATCCGAGTCATTACTCCCTGAATGGATTGATTTACACTGACTAGACTAAAGTGCTGTCCTCAGCAAGCTGTCTTCTGAAAGAAGAGGGATCTTTATACAGTGTATGGGGAAGGGGTTGAGGTGGGGAATTCTGAGGAAACTTGGGTGTCCAGGGCTTAAAATTCATATGCTAAGGAACTAAGAGTGTGCTGCATCCAGACCAATGAACAGTCTCATGAAAGGTAGAAGAACACAGCTTGTACTTGCAAATTTACGGGAACATGACTGTGATAGGACAGTAAAAATCCTTAGAAGAGATGAACTGATTTAACAAGTGGCATGATACTGACCCATTCTGTGGTAAATATACTATGGGAAGGGGAAAAATGGAAGAGATTGAAGGGAGTGAGTGGGAGGAATAGAGGCATATCTCTATTCTAATATTTGCCCTGCAATTTATCAAACTGAAACTTACCCTTGGACTTCTATTTATATGCATATACTCAAGAGAATACATGCCTACACATATATTCCATGAGACGTGTACAAAAATGTTCCTAACAGGTATCAAAAACAAAGTTGTGGAAATGGCCATCAAGGGGAGATGGAACGAATCCACTCTGTACATACACACGCAGATGCAAAGAAACTCTGTCAAGAACACAGCAATGGAGGATGACCCTGAGGCAAGACGAAGAATCGCTGGTGGGGAGGACAAAGAACTTACTGGAGGGAAACAAAGTCAGCAGAAGGCTCTTGTCACGGTCTGAACTTTGGGGTAGATGTGATTACATTAGCTAAAGAGCAACAATATAGTAACCAAATTATTAATTATATAATATATTTTATAAGTAGTAATTTACCAATTTTGGCATCTTAACCTTTTTGAGGCTAAGTGTCCTTGTTTGTTATATAAGAATAATGTTCCTTTTGCTGGCCTCCTCTAATGATCTGAAATTACCTACATGGATCTCTTATCACAATCCCTGGCATAAGGACACACGAGGTGAGGGATGCTCTTACACGATATATATTAGTAGATATATAGTTGTTAATATAAATCAATGGAAATTAATGTGCACTTATCCAAAATTAATAACTTCTGACTTCATAAGCATCATCAGAACATAGGCAACCTCAAGGGGAAAATAACTTAACGACCCACAGCAAGAATTGGACTCTACTAAGGGCAGTGTTCACAGCAGAGGACTGGAGAAACAACTTTGGGCGGTGCCAGGCAGGAGATCAACGTGCAGAGAGGTGGTCAGCAACGTAAGCAGCTGACCGTGCCAGAGAACAGGAGAGCACTGGGATGCGAGTCAAGGACCAGGTGAACTTTCAATGGAATTCAGTTTAAAACAAGAGGATCTAAACAGCCTTCAAGCGTTAACTAGAGAATATCATGACCAGAACGTTAGAAATTTTATGGAAAACGCAAGTGTTACAAGCAAGAGTGGTGAGCACACACATGGAGTAGAAGAGACTGGCTAAGTTCCCAATAAAATACAATGAGGTATTTAAAAATGAGTTTAGTATACCAAGATGTACATGATGATCTAGACAGGGAGATTAATTATAGAATAAAGCATGTGTACCAAAATATAAAAAGCCAGTAAAATTAAAATAAAACCCAACAAGTTTATTTGGAAAACTTAAAATATATTATACAAAAAGTAAGGACCTTATACAATAAACTATGACAAATCAATTTAATGGTAATTCCAGGATGAACACGGTAACTTAAGACAAAAAGTATATTCTTAAGATCTGATATTCCCAACGTAAAACATTCAATCAGTGTGAGAAAAAGGCACTTTAAGCCAAGGTACTAAATCACGAGAAAGAGAACAAAGAGACTAAGATAATTTTTACATAAAATTCAGAGGTTTGAACAGGTTTTGGGGAAACTGCTGCTGAGCCATAAGCCTCAACACTCAAGAAGGAAATTTCCTTGTAAAATATATAAAGAAATATTCACTACTCAATCCAATAGCCATACAAATGGAAGATATAAAATAGAATTCTGAGTGCCATCAAAAATATGCAATCAATGATCAAAATTTTTTAGTTCATTTATACTACATGGGAATGCACACAACGAAAACAGTAGTGGCTTAAACCTAAGAAATTAGGGTAGAGCTAAAAAATGGAGGCATCCTTTAACTTCATAAGTTCCCTCAATATGATGTATCAAAATTGCACGTGTTTGAAAGAGAATGAACAAGAAAATAAACATGAGATGAATAATTTGGTATGAACGATAATTTGGTCAAAGCCTCACAGATGGAAGGTTGTGACAATGTTCACCCTAGGATAAATCCATATACCTGTGATTGCCAGCTCAAAGGGAATGTTCACTAGGATGTTTGATCAACACTGCCACACTGCCCTTGAGAGACACTGTGACACTCCACAAAAAGCAAAAAGATAACTACAACCACTTATTAATCAGACTCTCATATTTTCTATCTCAGCATCCTAGGATTTGCACTTTCTATCTCAGCATCCTAGAATTTGCTGATAGCTCCACTCAGTGGCCTAAATGGGCACTTCTGTAAGTAACAGGATGACACTGTAACATATTAATCAAAATGTTCTCCTTTAAATACTTTGTTACCCAGTAAACCCCCTCTGTGGGAGAGTATACCAGAAGGTGTCCATTATCTACAAGTGGATTATCATAGCAGAAAAAAAGAGGCTGATATTTCAGACCCTAAGAAAGCATAAATTCCAGACGCTAAATTACACAAATTTAGCAGAACAGAAAATCTTTAGCAGAACAGAAAATCTTCCAGAGCTGAGGTTTGTCTACATTCAGCATAGGTAGAGTGCCGAAGAAGGCGAAAAAGTTAACATATGGGAGTAAAGTAAGGGAGTCAGATCTGGCAGGGTCCTTGGGAAGGAGCTGTGTGCTCTGCCCATAAATCCTAAGCTGAGTGCCAAAAAGCAGCTGAGATCCGTTCCCCATGTGGGATTAAGGACCAAAGATACAATCTCTTTGTCCACTGTCTCATCTCTACAGTACTGCTGAGTAACGATCTCAGAAGATCCACCCCACTTCCCCATTAAACACTCCTGACATACGGCAAAAGCAGGAGTGAAGCAATGGCTGTGAGGCCTAATGAGGCAGAGAGCCCATGAGGCAGTGCCACGTACTTTCCTGGGACCCAGATGCAATGGAAGAGCAGCCAATGTTTTCCATCTCCTAAGAAGGTCTCCTAAGTGGGAAATGAGGATGGAACCTGGATAGGTCCTGGAGTTAGGATTACAGAGGAACTGATGGATCAGCTGGAATCAGATGGAATCAATTACAGAAGGAGAGACCAAAGGGGAAAGTGGACCACTTTGAAACAGCCCTTCTCATCCCTCTCAAAGCTAAAAGACCAAAAAAGTCACAGGAGCCAGACAATGGAGAACCGTGGGTCATGATAAAGACTTTGCCTTTGTCTCTGCATCAGCTGGACCACCACTGAAGGTTTGGAAGATAAATTTTTCCACGACTGCAGAGCACAGTAATGGGGGAGATTTCCTTTGACAGCTCACAAGTACTTTTCTTTTCCTACAGACCTTTCCCATTTGGGGAGAGTTTCTCAAACAATATTGGATGAAGTTGCTTCCTCTCTGCCCATCTGAGCTTTTACCTGTATCTTTGATACACTCCCACCTACCTGGCTGTTTCACTATTTTCAACTCGCCCCCTACAGCCCAGGTCACTTGCCTTTGCTCCAAAATGGAAATAATATTCAGGTCAGAAAGAGAGAGTCTCGCTTGTAAGAAAAGAGAAACATGATATGCTGGGGCTTTTCTAGAATTTAATCCCAGACCTTTGTTCAGCTAAGAAAGGACATTAAAGATGGGTCTAGAAAAATATTTCAGAAATTTGTCCACTGACTGCCTTCTTCTGAATGTGTAAGGAATATTTTAAATATACAAATACCCAGCTCTCTTCCAAGAATTACTGAATCAAAAGCACAAGGACAAACCAGGTCATCAGATATTTTTACATTTTGCTACAATGTTTTATGATTACTTGGGCTCATTAACCTAGCGTGAAGTGGGCAGATCATCTGAAGAGAGGGTAAAGTCAAAGTTCAGATGCTGCATCACAAAGCTTTTTATTTCTGAATCGATATGGCTTCACATTCTTTCTGAAAAACAAGGATCTGAAACTCAGTCAGCAAAGCAGGGCTCCCCAGAGACTCTCAAGGGAAAATGCAAAGATAAATAGGACAGATCCTGACTTCTGGAGGCAGCTCTCCTCACCCAGGGAGAGCAGGTTCCTGCAGTTCTCCAGCATCACGTCCCTGTACAAGGCCCTCTGAGCGGGGTCCAGGCACTCCCACTCCTCCTGAGAGAACTCGATGGCCACGTCTCTGAACGTCAACAGCACCTGTAAAGAAAAACACAATTTGCCAAGTGGACATGGGGAGCGTTCTTATCTTCACACGAAATGAGAGGAGAGAGGGGTACGGATTGACTGGGTTGTAGTGAGTGTTTTGACAGATCAGCGTAAGATAATTTTCAGCAAGTCATATAACCCTAATTTTGCATTATTACACTTTCCAACCAGAGGACATAAATCCACAAAATGACTTGTACATTTCACAATTTTGTGGACAATAAAATATACAAATAAAAAATTCATTATAAAGTGGTCTATATAGAAGTGCTAGATACTACATTCTACACACCAATAATATTTAGTTTCTCTGATGAGCTAGTGTATGGGTGGTGACTTTAGGGATTATGAAGTCCACAGTGGCTTTAAAGAAAGTTTAGAATCTAAGAATTGTGATGATGACTACGATGGCAGAGACAAAAAGTTTCTGAACACATACTATGTGCTAAGCATTACTCTAAATGTAATATTATTTCCTGTAATAACATTAGAGAAATATCTGTTCCCACCTTATAAAGGAGATAACTGTGTCACAGAGACTCTAAGAAACTTGCCTCAGGTCAAACAGCTAAGAAATGGCACAGCCAGACCTGAACCAGGTGGTCGGAGCTTAGAATTGAGCCTAAAGAATCAGAGTTAAGTAATAGATGCAGCGTTAAAAGCACATTGGTAGTGGGCTTCCTAAATGAGAAAACCTGAAACAAGTTCAAACCTAATAACATGGAACTGCATAAAAGATCTCAACACGCTCATACACATGCATGCACATAATACATTACTATTCTCACTACTATTAATTCACTACTGTGATAGTGTAGAAAAAAATCCAAGGCCATGGAAAATATGGATGAACACTTTTTAAAGGTTAAAATAAATATAAAAATTATTTATGAAATGATGATATATCTTTTACACACACCATAGATTTCTACTTGCACATACACACACACTCTTTCAGTAAAAGCATTTGCCTCTGAATGACAGATGTTTTTGGATGAATTTTTCTATCAATTTTTTATTCATGCGCATTTCAGCATTTTTGGTACAACGAACATTTATAAATCATACTTAATTTTAGTTAGGTTGCTGTCAACATTATTCTATAGTAGCCTACTTAAAAAAAACTACAAAAACAAAAAATATACAGAAAATTTTACCTTCAATCTCCACTAAATACGTATATGTAAATATCAATAAAATTTTATTCATTTACATTTTGATAATCTACCATTAACATAAGCCAAAAGTTTATCCAATAAGAAAACAATGACTGAAGATGAGAAAATTTATTGTTATACATTAACAGGTTAAAATAGAAAAAAATAATTTATGAAAGCAAATCTTTGAGGAAATTCTTGGATAATTAAAAATCATGCCAAATAAAAAATTAAAATCAAAAGAAGCGTTAATAAGCAAGAAAATTTCAGCAAACATCATGACTGGCAGTAAACAATGAAAGCATTTCCACTACAAATGAGGCTGACACACGGGCTATTACAGGAGGGCTCCCGCCACCCGCCACTGCACATCACGCCTGGGCTGGGCCAGTACAATAGGGAAAATGAGGTAACGTGAAAATAGCGAGTAAGAGCTGGAAACGTTATCATTCAGAAGACAAGAGAAACCTAGAAACCTAGAAAAAGAAGGGTTTTTAACTATAAGAACCATTAACATACTGAAAACAGTTTTTCTTCTTTGGTAATAGTAATTTAAAACAACACAATATGAGAAACAGTCCGCCCTGCCATTAGCAAATATACCGTGACACGTATTTACAGCATATTTCTACAGCTACGTGACGAAATTATGAAGTTTTTCTGAAGGACATTAACAAAAGACAGAAAGTGTGGAAATCACCATTCCTACTTGGAAAATGTGGCGATCGAAAGAGACCTCCGTGATTGCATAAATTCAGAGCAACCCCAAATCAAAAGAAATTAGGGGGATTGCAAATAAAAACCTCTGCTGTATCTAGGAGAGCCAACGCGATTTTGAGAAGAAAAAGTAAATAGAAGCCCACCAAATTACAAATGAAACTATTATTGCAAATACTATCTGAAACTTGAAGATGAATAAAATAGCTACAAGACATCCAATGAATCTCAATCAAAGACAGACTTAGACACAACTTTGAACCATAAAACATTAGGACTAAACGAAACCAAATATGACTTTCACCTGGGAAAGCGTCATTTCTGACTCCTCTTTCTTTCCTCTGCGTCTGGGCTTCTTTCTCGGCTAAGATCAGTCTTGAGAAGTGAATCCTGAATGTTGACAACAGGCTGTTTAATGCTTAGAATCAACATCCCCTCTTCCTGGGACACAAACACACACACAGGGAGGCCCTCAGCATCCAGAAAAGGCGATTCTCCCCTGCCCACTGCTGCAGGCAGGGTAGACAGCGATTGGGGTAGACGGAGACAAACGAGCGAGGTTTTTGGGGTTTTGTAGGTTTTTCTTCCTTGTCCTCAGAGTTCGCTGCCCTCCTGGGATGCCCACACGTCCCGCGGCCGCAGCGCGACCTGGGCAGGACTCACTCTCCCCTTCCAGCCAGAGACGCGGCCCCGACCGAACTCCTCACAGAAGCAGGACCCCTCACCGCTTCCTGGACCAGGGACGAGGAGCGGGAGCTCAGAGGAGCATTTTAAACCAGAAAACGACGCGGCGGTCTCTACTGGAGCGAAAGCAGAACTACTGGCGGGTATGGACTCCGGAGCGACTGTCACCCGAAAAGGACACGGGCTGCCCGGGAACCGGCAGCAGAGCTACGAGGCCTCGGAACGACTCACGGTGACGCCGGGACTCAGCGGGAGAGGGAAGGCGGGGATGGTAATTTTAACGTCCAGAGAGACCTTGGAACCCTGGGTGTGGAATACACGGGGCTGTGGGGCCCCGAACCGCCAGTCTGAAATAGAAAATCCGACCCTCGCTCACCGCAGCGCGTCTGTCGCTCAAATCGACTCACTTCCGGGTTTGGAAGCAATTGCGCACGCGCAGACGAGGGAGGCGGTACAGAGGGCGGGGCGAGGCTGGCAGAGGCGGGATGTGGACAATGGCTGGGAGGGGCAGGAAGTGCTCTGGGGTGTGGGCGGGGTCAACATAGGGGCGGAGCCTGGCCTTCCCTCTCTCTGGCCCTGGCTGCTTGTGAATCTGTTGGCACTTCTGCCCAATGGTGCTGTTTTTCTCTTTTTTGGAAGGAGATTAGCTCTGAGCTAAAATCCGTGGCCAATCCTCCTCTTTTTGCTGAGGAAGATTGGCACATTGGCCCTGAGCTAACGTCTATGCCCATCTTCCTCTACTTTGTATGTGGGCCGCCTGCCCGCAGGTTGGCTTGATAAACGATGGGTATGTGCCTGCCCAGAATCTGAACCAAGAAACCCTGGGCTGCTGAAGCGGAGTGCATGAACTTAACTGCTACACCACTCGGCCCGCCCCTTGTTTCTCTGCTTTTTGATTCCTTTAAATCTCTTCGGTTTCTGGTGAAGCAGAGTTGCTTTCTGTGTGTTCTAAGTTAATGTTTCAAACAATCTAAGGCAAAAGAGTAGAGTTGTGAGGACTGCTCGTATTGGCAGCTGAGACGCTTTCCTCAAAAACTGAAGGTGGATAAATTCAAAAGCTTTTGGTGCAAATGGTTGGAGATGTGTGTCTTGGCAGTGATGGGAACTGGAATCTGACCACTCAGATGGCCCATTGGGAGGAAGCCTTCGTGATTGCTCTCTCCATGGGCCTGCTTAGGATAGGGCAGCTGGCCTCCTCCGGAGCGAGTGATTCAAGCAAGCAAGAGCGAGCCGGACCAAGATGGAATCCGCAGTGTCTTTTATAACCTAACCCCAGAAATGACATATTGTTACTTCTGCCAGATTCTGTTGATTACACAAACGATCTCTGCTAATTTCTGTTGCTGCCTCTGCTGCTCAGGAAATCAGTTGTCCTATTTTTCCCACGAACCAATCAGTTCGCAAGAAGCAGGACTTTTCATGATAAAACTGGGAAAGTCCTGGGCAAACTGGGCAAGTTACTTGCACTAGCTGCTGTGCCACTTACTTTCTCGACCATTCTCTACCCTGTCTGGTTTCTCTTTCCTTCATCCTCCTCTTTTCCCCACCACCACCCTTCTGTTTTTTCTCCTCCCCTCCTCTCCTTAACTCCATCACCGTTGCTCTCTTATTCTTCCCGCCTCACCTCTTCTTTCTCTCCTTTTCTACTCTCCCACCTCCACACATTCTGTTTTCTCTTCTCTCCCCTTTCTACTCTCTTCTTCCTATTTCTTCACTTCCAGGTGTGAAGACAGAAGATGGACAACACATTCCTGGACTGGGTCCTGGTGAGAACTTTAGCTCACAAGGAATGGAGAGGCTGTGTCACCCTCAAGTGTGCGCAGCTTGTCAGGTGATGTGGCAGGAAATGAAAAGCTGAATATGAGAATCAAAGTCCTCAAGGGCTCGTCCAGCAGAGAAAACAAAGACAAACAAGGTGAGAGTGGGCAGGCCCTTATGACCTCGGGCCATCCTGGTGCTGCCAATACCTGCAGTTGGTGCCTCCCTGGGCTCTTCACAGACATTTACTGCCTGTGGGTATGGGATGGGTGGTCAGTTATTCCATTACTAGGCAACTCATCAACTGATGGAATTAATGAAATAATGTACAGTGTTTCCTTGAGGTCCCCAAACAGAGTAAGGGTGTTAATTGAGGTGATAAAGGTTCTGCTGACTACAGCAGTCTCCACTGATAGAAATTTGTGAAGGAACATACCACGGGCTTTGAGACCAGGTTGCAACATGTATTTGGATGGCAGAAATCTCATGCATTAGAAAACAGCCAAAGCTGTGCTTGTTTAGATGCTAAATTTTATCCCTACGTGTGAGGAAAACCCAGCCTTCCAGGAAGCAAGCACACAGAGAGAAAAGTGGTGGCACTGAGGACCCTTTACAATTACAGGTCATTCCCCTGGGGAGAAAGTAGGTGAAGAGTGTGGATGGTGGGGTGGGATTTTTTGGCTCAGAATTCACTAAAACCCTGTTTGTAACTCGAACATGGTGGAGAAATGTGGGAAGGTGATGAGCCTCAATGGCTGTGACACACATTGGGGTCACCATGGACTTCATCTTTGGACTTCAAGCCTGTGAGAGGACAGGCTTGAGGAACTGAGAATGTTTGTGAAAAACTTCTCTCATTTGGTAGTTACCAAAAGACAATTACAAGTTTGTAGTTATCATCTCCAAAGAGACCATCACAGACTTTGGGAAAGGCTCTTTCTTTAATTGCTGGAGGCAGACAGGGTCTTACATGGAAGGAGAAGGAAATACTGAGGTCTGACATGTGAGGGACTGGCAGGGAACCTCATGTGTCTAACTAGATTCTCTGCTCTCCAGAAAAGTTCCCCCCCCCCCCAAAAGTGAGTTCTTTCATCATCTTCAGACCACTGTGCTGTACCATCATTTAATTAATGGCAGAGCAGTGGAAAGAGGCAACATACCTGAGAAGGTTTTAAAAGAGACAGATGTCAAAGGAAGAACATGATGACAAAATTGACACTAGAAACTATGTGCTAGACTAGAAACCCACAACTCAATGGCAATGTGATTTGGAAGTCTAGGTAATATGGGCGTTTAGTAGCAAAATATACTATCCCCATGTTCACCCTTCCCCACCACCCCAGTAGGCGTATGAATTATAAATAGAACAATATCCATAGAAAGATAGATGTTTATGAGCTCCTCACTAGTAACGCATGGCT
Source organism: Equus quagga (assembly GCF_021613505.1). Taxonomy (NCBI): domain Eukaryota; kingdom Metazoa; phylum Chordata; class Mammalia; order Perissodactyla; family Equidae; genus Equus; species Equus quagga. The sequence goes on from NC_060279.1 coordinate 86,074,565, forward strand.
TCACAGGCAGGATCAGATGATTTTTACAGACCATTTTTATAATGCCTTCAGCTATGAGATAAGCCAACGTCACTTCCTCAATTCTAGAACATTGAACGGTTCCACCATTGTTTTTTAAGCTGAAAATGTATTTATTTGTTTATTTATTTATTTTCAGTAGGGAGGTTTGTTTTCCTTCGTAATTAATTAAGAAATGTAAAATATGAGTTCCAATGAATCCTTTGCTTTTTCCTGCAAACAAATACACATTTTGATCCAGGTCTAGTATTTAGTGCCCCCCGCCCCCATTTCAAAGCGAGGGGTTAAAATCATTGTGTTGGAAACCCCTAGTCTACACACACATGCACACACACACTGATTTACACTGTTACACACAGATGCAAGCACACATGTGCATGCACACACACAAATACAGTCACACACATACTTAGCCATGTATACACTCACGTACACTTACTTTAATAAACTCACATTCATCTATAGTTCTCCACATATGAGCACATTCACATTATACATGTCTTGGGAGGGCCTGAGCCTTGAACTCACACTTGTATTCTTGGGGAAGCCTGGATTCTAGGCAGATGTTTAAGGCCCAATTTGTTGGAGAAATCAGCTTCTTGGTGTCGTTTTGAGTCCTATATGCAGGGGGAGGGTTATGTTTCATGCGGAGTTTGGATATATGTGAAGCATTTGAGGAGGAAAGTGTAGGAGTACAGGCTCTGTCCACAGCGATTCCAAAAACCTAGCTGAGATCTGGGAGGGAAGGAGTTAAGAAGCTTTTCTGTGCACTTGAGCAAGTTTCTACTGGGAGGGGAGCAGTGTTTCTAATCCAGGACTCATCACTCAGGACCCATATCTCCAGGAAACCTTCCTGATTCTTCACTCCAGAGCCGTGTTGGAGACTTGAAGACTTCCAAGAATAGACTGGCCAAAAAAAAGGGGGGGGGGTTGGTGTAGGGACACAGTGTTGGAATAGCATGTATTATAGCCATGTGCAAGACCATTAGCGATGACCCCCCCACAGTGCAAATGTATAGTCGTGATGGTGAAGCAACTCCAGGTCTCAGACTTTTTGATAATCCACCTGTGCACAGAACAACATGAGAAAGGATCCATATTCCATGATGCCTGCGGTAGCAGGACACAGACATTCAATTTGGACTGTATAAACAGAGAGAGTGTTTGCATCAAGTCATTCCTTTGACAAATGCTATGAAATACGATGTAGCATTTCAGGCAATGAAGTATGAAAATACCTCCGTAGGTGACTGATTGAGGAAAACAATTTCTTGGACACTTACGCATGTAGACAATATTTGTGTAAATACGTTGTAAGAATATTGTAAAATAATTATGTAAACATGGAAAAGTGCCAGGAGCCGTGGCTGCATCATTTGATCGGCTGTTTGACAGGGTCCAGCCGATTAACGCCGAGGGGTGCAGGGTCACCCCTTGGTGAAGAATAACCGGCCGGCCCCTCGCATAGTTCTGAAACCTGTGCTGCTTCTAATTGCCCCGCATTCCTTTTCCTTTCTTAACCTCCAGTTTTCACTCCTTTGGGTGGCTGCTTGGGAGGCACTACCTCCCGGGATAATTAAATATAGTAAGAGAATGTGACCACCTGCAGGTAATTTTCAAGATATTTTTCTGAGAGCTAATTTCGTTTGATGCAGTTAATTAATGGAGGAGCACACATTCCCTTTTGAGACAAGCAGAAAGGAATCCTGCCCAGATAAGATGTCGAATTAGGTTTATGGCCTCCATCTGGTTAATGTTTCCTTCTTCCTCCAGTTCTTTGTCTAAATATATATGCATCGTCCTTTCAAGTTTGCTGGTTAATTGGATGATCAAGAAATATCTATATATTATTCTTGACCTTCTGCTTTCTGTTAAAATGTTATAGAGGTTTTCTCCTAAAAGCAATAAATAATAAATAATTGCTGAGTAGAAGGGTCGAGGGGTGCAGGGATGCCCCTTGGTGAAGAACGGCGGGCCGACACCCCTGATATTTTCTGAAATGTATGCATACTTTCTATCAAGGTTATGACTATACTTGTTTCTGCTTTTTATTCTTGAAGATATATAGTTTAGCTTAGCTTTTCAGCCCTTTACCTTACTAACAAAATGATATTTTCTCTGGGCAGTGTGCTCAAGGGACTGTTAGCCCTGCCTCCTAAAAGACAAAGGAATGCTTTCACCCCCTAAGGGGCGTGGGAATGTAAAGATGTTTAACTGCCCACTGAGAACGCAAATAGCCCTGGGGATAAGATACCCTGGAGTTGCCTTTTGTTCCCATTAACCATCTACACTAATCATGTAAATGATTGAGGGAGGCAGGGGTAGCTCCCCTAGGATGTAAACAGATGGAATGCTGTCCTGTCCGGAGGTCTGGACCTTCTCTCTTTGATTTAACTTTACTATGAATTACAACAGATGTCAAGGTACCTATCTCTTTTAGCTTAGAGACAACAAACACTAGTCAATTGCGGAGAAGACGATCATTAACCTTATGCTATATAGAATGGAATGCTAATAAATAGTCTTGTGCTCATTTTTTACTTCCTTATCTCTCTGAGAATATTTGTAGAGCTATTTCTGTACTAATCCTGAAAAATATAAAAACGACACTTGTGCACAGTAAAGTTGGACTTGCTAACACCAACCCAAGTCTCACGTCTCCTCCCTCATTGTGCCGACGCCATCCATCCCTTGGGAACCTGGACTCAGCCGGAGCGGGACTCCGGCAGAAAAGGAACAGAATATGTAACTATTAAAACAAGAACAGAATATGTTAATGGTGTGTGTGTGTGTGTGTGTGTGTGTTGGGTGCAATATAAAACACAACTTCCAATAAATCCTAAAATTGCAGAAATGGTATACAGACTGACACCAACATCCTGGTGGAGTGAGTTGTTCCCCTTGTCTCTCTCCTCTGGTACAAATGAAGGAACATCCATTAAGCAACAGAGGATTCCCTACTCAGCACAAAAAGATGCCTGAGAGAGCCATGCAGCTATACAGCTGAAGGCTGGTGGACTGGACCCTGGGGAAGCAGTGGAACGAGGGGAGCAGCATCCTTCCCATCCCCAGTGGCAGTGATCCAGGTTGCATATTCTCAAACAGTGGCCAGTGGACTCTGAGTGGAGGCAGGGGGAGCCTGGCTTATACACGAACATTTGAAGAGTGGTACCTGGTCCAGTGGAGTACCCATTATGCCACCCATGAAGGGCACCCTGCTGAGTGGTGGCAGTTCAGCCCCTCAGCCCATGTGAAAGTACCACCCTCAGAGGTGGTGGCCTTGACCACAAGAACACACCCCACCTAGAGGGCAGCTGACTGGCTAGAGCAAAGGCACCCCACCGAGCAACTGTGGCGTGGCCTGTGTGAAATCAGAGTGGCTAACCAGTACGACAATGAGCAAAGTGGGAACACACAAAAAAAGCCACAGCTGCCCCTCAGTGGTGGCAGGTGGAAGCTACAACCAGAAGCATCAGGAAACACAGCAGAACTGGTGACACGGCCCCCAGTGGTGGCAACCATAAAAGCAGCTAAACCAGCAGTGGGGGCTGTATACAAGTTTCCAGGTCCCCAGGCCCCCGACTGCAACAGTGACATGTGTGAACCCAGCATCCTTGGCAGTGGTACAATAAGCAGCCAAAGACAAGCCAAAAACAGCAGCACAGGCTGTGCACAGGACAAAAACATCTGAATCTACAGAGACCCAGTGGAGGAATACAAGACCCAGATGACCAGAACCAAAGTAACCAAACCTAGATCCAAATAAGAAAAAATGATTACTACCACAAATGCACAGGCAGAGGACCAATTCATCGAATGCCACGAAGAACTACAATAACACTGCAGAACAGAATAAATATGACAAATCTCTAGAAACCAAATCTGCAGTCACAGATAACCTAAATGACAAATAATTCAAAATGGCTGTCATAAAGAAACTCAATGAGTTATAAGAAAACTGAGAAATACAGTTCAATGAGCTCAGATATAAAATTAAAAAACAGAATAAATAGTTCACCAAAGAGATGGAAACCCTAAAAAAATACCAAAATAAATTCTAGATATGAAGAACACAATAAGATAAAAAATAATGTAGATAAAAAACAGAGCTGACATTGTGGAGGACAGAATTAGTGACCTCGAGGATAGAAATCAAGAAGTCCTTCAAGTAGAGGAGGAGAGAGAACAAACGTTTTAAAAAATGAAGAAATTCGTTGAGAAATATCTGACTCAATTAGGAAAAGTCACTTTCCTCTCCTTCTCCTAAGTTGTTTCTGTCACATCCTATTCCATCTTGTCTTGTGAGTTTGTGGTTAAAATGACAAGATTATCTTTGTTTTGGGGTTTCCTTACCTTTATCTTTAACGTTTTACCTGAGTATTTGCTAACCTGTTCTGCTGGATAGCTCCAATTTTCTCATTTTGTCTACATATTCATCTCCTTACTTAGGGCTTTGTAACCCTTTCTTCTTTTTATTTCAGGTATGATAGCATTCTTGAGGGTTTCTTGTGTGTGTGCATGTGGGGTCTTGTGGCGATGAATTCCCTTAGCTTTTTGTTCATCCAGGAAAGATTTTATTTCTCCATTATATCTGAAGGATATTTTTGCTAGATAGGATATTCTTGGCTCAAAGTTTTTGTCTTTCAAAGATTTGAATATATCATTTCACTCTCTCTTAGCCTGTAAGGTTCTGCTGAGAAATCCACTGAAAGCCTGATAGGGTTTCCTTTGTAAGTTACTCTCTTCTCCCTGGCTGCCTTTGGTGTTTTTTCTTTGTCATAGACTTTTGCCAACTGTCTTGCAGTAGGTCTTTTTACAGAGACATAGGAGATATGGTGGGCACTTTCACATGGATTTCCATCTCTTTCCCCAGGTTGGGAAAATTCTCGCTATTGTTTCTTTGAACATGCTTTATGCTCCATTCTTGTTCTCTTCTCCCTCTGGAATACCAATAATCCTTATGATGCATTTCCTAACTCAGTAGTATATTTCTTGGAGACTTTCTTCATTTCATTTTAGTCTTAGTTCTCTCTCTTCCTCCATCTGAAGCATTTCTGTATTTCTGTCCTCAATAATACTGATTCGTCCTTCAATGTTATCAGCTCTACCATTCAGTGAATCTGTATTCTTCTTTATTTCATCTATTATGTTTTTATCTCCAATATTTCATTTTTATAATTTCAATCTCTCTTGTGAAGTAGCTCCTGAACTCATTGAATTGTCCATCTGCATTCTTTTTTAACTCATGGAGTTTTTTGATAGTTGTTTTGAATTCTCTGTCATTTAGGTTAGAGATTCCTGTGTCTTCAGGATTGGTTTCTGCATACTTGTCATTTTCCTTCTGTTCTGGTGATTTAATTTATTTTTTTCATATTGGTATATGGTGTGGGTTTGTGCTTCTGCATTGAGGTAGTATTTGATTGCCACTTCCACCTTTTGCCACTGCATGGGGGTCAAGAGCTGTGTATTCTGAGCCCACTGGGATCTACAGGGCATCTGTAAGGTCCTGGGCTGGGGCGCCATGTGTGGAGGAATGTCACTTGCTTATCTTGTGTGATTTGAGGGCTTCTCACTCTACCCTTGATATCTGATCTCCTGGGATATTGACTTGATGAAGATACCCCCATCATAGGTAGTCCCCTTGAGGGGGGCTTTCTGCTGGGCTGTAAGGGACCACAGAGCTCTATGATGTTCCCACATATGGCTGCCACTCCCTCCAAGATTTCCTCCCAGAGGCCACATGTGCATCCTTGGTCACTGTCCTTTGGGGAGGAAAAGAAGAGTTCTATTACCTCATTCCACTTCCTCAGGGTCTCCAGCACCCCTTCCTTCAAAAGTATGTCTGTGTGTGTCTCTCAGAAGTCTTTTGTGTTTTGTGGATGTCCTCTGTTTAACATGAATGTCCTTTTCTTTGTATCTTTGAGGGGATAGTTTATGGGGGGGCTCACTCTGCCATGATGCTGAAATCACTCCTCAATTAGGAAAAGTAACATAAGGATTATAGATATCCCAGAGGGAGAAGAGTTGGAGAAAGGAACAAAGAGCTTGTTCAAAGAAATAAGAGCTGAGAACTTCCCAAACCTGGAGAAGGAACTGGACATACAAGTACAATAATTAAATAGAACTCCTAATTACATCAATGCAAAAAGTCCTTCTCCAAGATATATGATATTGAAACTCTCAAAAGTCAATGACAAAGAAAAAGATATTAATGGCAACAAGAGAGAAGAAAATAACCTTAGAAGGAACTCTCATCAGGCTTTCAGCAGATTTCTCAGCAGAAATGTTGCAGGCCAGGAGAAAAAGGAATGATTTATTCAAATTACTGAAATGCAATAACAATCTGCCAAGAATACTCTATCCAGCAAAATTATCCTTCAAATATAACCGAGAAATAAAAGCATTCCAAGATAAACAAAAGCTGAGGTAGTTCATTGCCTCTAGACCTGCCTTTCAAGAAAGGATGGAGGGGCCAGCCCAGTGGCACAGCAGTTAAGTGTGCATGCTCCACTTTGGCAGCCCAGGGTTCACCGGTTCGGATCCTGGGTGTGGACTTGGCACCGCTTGACATGCCATGCTGTGGTAGGCATCCCACATATAAAGTAGAGGAAGATCGGCATGGATATTAGCTCAGGGCCAGTCTTCCTCAGCAAAAAGAGGAAGATTGGCAGCAGGTAGCTCAAGGCTAATCTTCCTAAAAAAAAAAAACCAACCAACCAACCAACAAACAAAAAGAAATGATGGAGGTAGCCATCCTACCTATAACAGAAAGGCAAATGTTTACAAAGCTTTCAGAAAGAAGAAAAATAGATAGATAAAGTCAGAAAATTGAGCTCTCTATCAGAATATTTTAACAAACAATTATAACCTAAAGGATAAATGGAAAGAAAACATCAAAAACAACTACAACCAATATAGTCACTAACTCAAAACACAAAAAAAGAATAATTTGTAATGACAGAAACATAGAAGAGGAAAACAAAAGGGACAGAACCTGCTTAAGCTAATTAACATAAGAGACTATCAGAAAATGGACCACCTCATTTATGAGATCTTTTATACAACCTCATGATAACCATGAAAAGAATTAGAACAGATTCACAAATTATAAATAAAGAGAAAACCATCATAGAAAATCACCAAACTGAAATTGCATTCAGAAATACAAGGGAAAAGAAACTATGCAAATACAGAACAACCAAAAAACAAGGGATAATACGTAGTATTAAGCTTCATATATCCATAATTGTTCTTTATGTAAATGGATTGAATTCAACAATCAAAAGACAGAGCGGCTCAATGGATTAAAAAACAAGACCTGACAGCATACTGTGCCCAGGAAATACAGACAAACAAGGCTCAGAATGAAGGGATGCAAGATAATACTTCAAAAAAATGACAAGAAAAAGGAAGCAGTTGTAGACTTACTTATATCAGAGAAAGCAGACTTCAAGATAAAAAAATGTAATGAGAGAAAGATAGGCAGTATGTAATGATAAAAGGGACATCCCATCAAGAATACATAACACTCATTAATATATATGCACATAACACAGGAGCACCAAAATATATAAATCAACTATTAACAGAATTAAAGGGAGAAAGTGGCAGCAACACCATAATAATAGGGGACCTCACACCTCACTGCCATCAATGGATAGATTATCCAGGGAGAAAGTCAACAAGGAAACAGTGGCGTAAATGAAACTCTACATTAGGTAGGCTTAATAGATATATAGAGAACATTCCATCTAAAAACAGCAGAATACACATTCTTCTCAAGTGCATATGGAAGATTCTCAAACATAGACTATATGTTGGGAGAGAAGGCAAGCCTCAATAAATTTAAGAAGATTCAAAACATGCCTAGAAACTTTTCCAACCACAATGCTATGAAACTAGAAATCAGCTATAAGAAGAAAGGTGGGAAAGTCACAAATATGTGGAGGCTACACAAAATGCTACTGAAGAGCCATTGTATCAATGAAGAAATCAAAGGAGAAATCAAAAAATACCCGGAAAAAATGAAAATGAAAACACCACAGCAAAAGCAGTACTAGGAGAGAAATTTATAGCAATACAGGCCCACCTCAACAAAGAAGAAAACTCTCAAATAATTTATCTTTAATTACACTTAAGAGACTAGAAAAATAAGAACAAACAGGGCCAAAAGTCAGTAGGAGAGAAATAATAAATAATACAGCATAAATGAATGGAATAGAGACTAACAAATGAATAGACCGGATTAATGAAACTAAGAGCTGGTTCTATGAAAGATAAACATATTGACAACCCTTAGCCAGACTGGCTGAGAAAAAAAGACAGCTGTCTCAAGTAAATAAAATTAGAAATGAAAAAGGAGAAATTACAATGGATACCACAGATATACAAAGGATTATAAGAGAATACTATGAAAAGCTATATGCCAACAAATTGCATAACCTAGAAGAAATGGACAAGTTCGTAGACTCATACAACCTCCCAAAATTGAATCAAGAAGAATTAGAGAATCTGAATAGACCAGTCCCAAGTAAAGAGATTGAAACAGTAATCAAAAGCCTGCCAAAAAACAAAAGTCAAGGACCAGATGGCTTTTCTGGAGAATTCTACCAAACATTCAAAGAAGATTTAACACCTCTACTTCTCAATCCTTTCCAAAATATTGAAGTGGGCAGGGCAGTTCTAACTCCTTCTACAAGACCAACATTACCCTGATACCAAACACACACACACACACACACACACACAAAGGAAAATTACAGGCTAGTATCGCTGCTGAACATAGATGCAAAAGTCCTCTAAAAAATATTAGCAAATTGAATACAACAATACATTAAAAGGTTCATAGACCATGCTGAAGTGGGAGTTATCCCAGGGATGCAGGGAGGGTTCAACATTCACAAATCAATCAATGTGATACATCACATTAAGTAACCGAGGAATAAAAATCACATGATAATCTCAATAGATGCAGAGATCCAACATCAATTTATGATAAAAACTCTGAAGAAAATGGGTATACAAGGAAATGACCTCAACATAATAAAGGCCGTATATGACAAACCCACAGCCAACATCATACTTAATGTTGAAGAACTGAATGTCATTCCTCTGAGGACAGAAAAAGGCAAGTGTCCCCACTCTTGCCACTCTTATTCAACATAGTACTGGAAGATTTGGCCAGAACAATTAGGCAAGAGAAAGAAATAAAAGGGATCCAAATTGGAAAGGAAGAAGTAAAACTCTCACTGTTTGTAAATGACATCATTCTATATATAGAAAGCCCTAAAAACTTCACCAGAAAACTGTTAGAAATAATCAACATCTACAGCAAAGTTGCAAAGTACAAAATCAACATACAAAAATCAGTTGCATTTCTATACACTAACAATGAACTAGCAGAAGGAGAAATCAAGACTACAATCCCATTTCCAATCGCCACAAAAAGAATAAAATACCTGGGAAGAAGTTTAACCAAGGAGATGAACGATGTATACACTGAAAACTATAAGACGTTATTGAAAGAAATCAAAGAAGACATAAAGAAATGGAAAGATATTCCATGCGTATGGGTTGGAAGAATAAACATAGTTAAAATTTCCATATTACCTAAAGTAATCTAAAGATTCAATGCAATCCCAATCAGAACCCCAATGACATTCTTCATGGAAATAGAACAAAAAATCTTAAAATTTATATGGAACAGCAAAAGACTCTGAATAGCCAAAGCAATACTGAACAAAAAGAAGAAAGCTGGAGGCACCACAACGCCTGACTTCAAAATATACTACAAAACTATAGTAGTCAAAACAGCATGCTACTGGCAGGAAAATAAAGACAGATATCACTGGAACAGAACTGAAAGCCCAGAACTAAAGCCATCCACCCAAGGACAATTAATCTTCAATAAAAGAGCCAAGAACACACAATGGAGCAAGGAAGTTCTCTTCAATAAATAGTGTTGGGAAAACTGGAAAGTCATGTCTAAAACAAGGAAAGTAGGCCATTATCTTGCACCACACACAAAAATTAACTCAAAATGGATTAAAGATGTCAATATAAGACCCAAATCCATAAAACTCTCAGAAGAAAATAAAGGCAGTATACTCTTTGACATCAGTCTTAGTAGGTTATTTTTGACTACTTTGTCTCCTCAGGCAAGGGAAAAAAAGAAAAAAATAAACAAGTGGGACTACATCAGACTAAAATCTTCTGCAAGGCAAAGGAAACCATGAACACAGTGAAAAGACAACCCCCTAACTGGGAGAAAATATTTGCAAATTGTATATCTGATGAAGGATTAATTTCTCACATATCTAAACAACTCTTACAACTTGACAACAAATAAACAAACAACCTGATGAAAAAATGGACAGAGGATATGAACAGACATCTTTCCAAAGAAAATGGCCAACAGGCACATGAAAAAGTCAACATCACTAGTTATTAGGGAAACCCAAATCAAAACTGCAATGGGATATCATCTTACATCCATCAGAAAGGATATAATTAACAAGACAAAAAATAGCAAATGTTGGAGAGGATGTGGAGAAAAGGGAGACCCCATACACTAATGGTGGAATGAAAACAGGTGCAACCATTATGGAAAACTGTACAGAGGGCCCTCAAAAAATTAAAAACAGAATGAGGCCGGCCCGGTGGCACAGGAGTTAAGTTTGCACTTTTCCACTTCAGAGGCCTGGGGTTCGCCAGCCCAGATCCCGGGTGTGGACATGGCACCGCTTGTCAAGCTATGCTATGGTAGCCATCCCATGTATAAAGGAGAGGAAGGTGTGCACGGATGTTAGCTCAGGGCCAGTCTTCCTCAGCAAAAAGAGGAGGATTTGTGGCAGATATTAGTTCAGGGCTAATCTTCCTCAAAAAAAAAATAAATAAATAAAAACAGAAATACCATATGACCTGGCTATCCCACTACTGGGTATTTATCCAAAGAACATGAAGTCAACAATTCAGAAAGATATATGCTCCTTTATATTCATCGCAGAATTATTCACAATAGACAAGTCATGAAAGCAACCCAAGTGCCCATCAATGGATGAATGGATAAAGAAGATGTGGTATATATATACGCAATTGAATACTACTCAGTAATGATAGAAAGACAAAATCGTACCCTTTGTGGCAAGATGGATGAATTTTGAGGGTATTATGCTAAGATAAATAAGCCAGGTAGAGAAAGACAAACACCTTATGATTTCATTCATATGTGGAATATAAACAAACACATGGATAGGAGAACAGGTTATTGGTTACCAGAGGGGAAGGTGGTGAGGGGAGGGCAAGAGGTATAGGGGCACATATGTATATTTATAGGAGAGAACTAGAACATTGGTGGTGAACATGATGCAGTCTATGCAGAAACTGAAATGTAATAATGTACACCAGCAAATTACACACTGTTATAAGCCAATATGATCTCAATACATTTTTTTTTTGAAAAAATGAGGGATATACACATCCAACTGATGAAAATTGTTGGATGTGGAGATCAATCTAGGATTTGTCTGGGGGTAATTAATGGGGACTTCTACATTATTTTATTGTTTAAACAGTTGTTAAATTTGTTTCTATAAGTACTAGTTTCCTGTTATTGTCATACATTATCACAAACAGAGCAGCTTGACACAGCACCCTTTTATTTTCTGTTTGTTGGTCAGGAATCTATTGGCTTTGCTGGGTTCTCTCCTTAAACTTTCACAGGAAGGAAAAAATGATATCAACTGACCTGTGTCTGTTTCAAGGCTCTGGTAGAATATTCTTCTAGGATCAATCATGTAGCAGCCCAAATGGGTTTCCTTCTCATGGTTTCCAGGAACAACCTCCCCTCACTCTCAAATCTTAAAAGTCAGCAATAGATTATCAAATCCCCTCATGCTCAAATACAATTTCCACTATAACAGTCACATCTCTGTTGGGGCACATACACCCTGAGGCAGAGATGTTGTTCTGTACTACATGCTGAAAAATCCCAATGCCTATTATGCACTCAGCAGTGGACATCACCTTCGCTAGCACCCAAAGTGGCCCAGATGGCCATATGGACCCGGACTTGTAAGACAGCAATGGGAGACTATGGCCTTCCAATCTTGAAACCTTTCCTCCTGATTTTCAATGGCATGGATCAAATGTGTGGAAAATAATAGAAGAAATTTTAACTAAATTGGAATTGAGAAGGCCTGTAGTGGGAGTTCTCACGCCCTATCATACATCATCCATGACTCCAAACAGGAAAGGCCTTATTGATTCCATCTCTGACAGGAAGCACCGCTAATTTTCTACTGAAGGAGGATTTCTCTCCTCATCTGGCAACGCTCCCTCCGGGCGATGAAAAACAGTTCAGCTCAGTCAATGAAAAGCCACAACCAACCTGAACTGTCACTTCCCTTCAATAGACTTTCTTTAGAACATTCCCTGTCTACTTCCCTCTTTGCTCTAAAAAAGCAAGCTCCCCTCCTTTGTTCTCTGGATTTCCCTCTGGTTTGCCATAGCATGGCCATCTCAAGTTACAATTCTTTTGGCTACTCCAAAGTAAACTCACTTTGAGGGTAACATAACAGAGGAATTTGCTTTTTGAGTTGACAAATTCTTCCCTCCCTCCACCCTATATCCCTGGAAAACATTGATTGTTCTAGAATTGAGGAAGTTACATAGACTTATCTGATAGGTAACAAATTGCAAAATTGGTCTGTTTTAACCATCTGATCCCAGTGCATTTATTTGTGAGAAACATTCCTGTCACCACGTTCTTTCTTTTACTTGGTGAATTGTGAAAATCCTTCTCAGGTACTCGTTGGGTTCCGTTTCTCTATGTAGCTTAAATGAAGGTGCAGCTCAGGGGTCTCAAGAATAAGCAGCAACTCACTTTTGGGCAGAAACACTTGTCAGGGGAGCAGAAAATATAATGAGACACATGAATTTCCCCGCCAGTCCCTTATGTGTCAAACTAAAGTATTACCTACTGCCTCCATTTGAGTCCCTCCACCCCAAGGACCAGGAAAAGAAAGAGTCTTTCCCAAACATTCCAATAGTCTCTTTGGAGATGATGACTCAAACTTGTAATTGGCAATTAACAACTGGGAGGAAAAAGTTTTTCACAAACATTCTCAGTTCCCCAAGCCCGTCCTCTCACTGCATCTGCAGGTGAAAAGATGATTGCAATTCTGATGGGAGGTGAGGTCACAGAATTACAAACCCATATCTAGTCGTCTGGCAGCCTCCCTCCCTCTCACACAAGCAGGTGGTTGTGACCAGTACCCTGAGCCCACCGAGCTAGAAACCAGAGTGAGTCAAGTGAGTATTTTCTATTTCAGTCTGAGAGCAAGAGTCTGCGAGTAAGGATGGGTATCAGGAGTCTGAGTGATTATATTGAAAAGTTATTACGGATTTGAACCTTGTCCAGTGTCACAGCCACACTGGAAGGAGGAATAATTTTGAGGCTTGTGCTGAGCTTAAACAGAAGTGAGATCATCTACGGCACCCCAATCCCTGAGGCCTCCTAAGGTAACTGAGTGTAATCCTCCCTGCCAGTGATCATGGGTGTTCAATCCAAGTGATAATGAAACCTGAATTTTCATGTGAGAAATGGCTGTAGTTTGGAAATACCTCTGTGGTCAGGTAACTTACAGGAACCACAGGATACGTCTCTGGGATACTAGAGGTGTGCCAAAAGCACCTCCATGATTAACAAAACCTAGAATAAATCTACAGAAATCAGCTAATCCTTTGGAAAAACAGGGTATACAAATGACAATTGCTGGAACAGAAATAATTTTCTAGCTCTGGGTATGTGAAATGCTTAATGGAAGCAACAACTGTTTCCTACTCAAAACCTCCATGGTCGGTTGATTTTGGTGAGAGACCATTTTGCATGTTCAAATTACGAGGGAGCATTTAAAGAAATGGTAGTATAACAAATGGATTTCAGATAGCAACTTTCAGGCACAAAAGTGTCTTGTGATCTGTTCTCTGGTTTAAAAATATTGTCACATCCATTCCAAGCTCTACAATTTCAATTTATAAAATAAGATTTCACATCTTAGGGCTCTCATATTCTATATGTGCTTATATTTTAACATCTAACAAATCTTGACTTATTGATAATACTTTTAAAGTCACTTAATAAACAGAGATGTTACTATTTGAAAGTAGTGATATTTCATTTTGCCTCTAATATGACATCGTATGTTGGTGTTTCAAGCCTCATATTTTAGGGCATGACAGAGTGTTCAGTGCTGCCTGCACTAGATGTCATTCCATCCCTGGCATAAAAGCAAATTAATATTTCTATGGCAATTGCAAATAAAGCCGAGTGTATAATTTCAATTCGATTTGTCATGCAGCAGTTATCTAGAGTTAGTGCATGTACATTTTATTGAGATATTTGAATATTTATTAATAATTGTTATCAGTCTACGTGATAAATCAGTAAACATAAATGGAAACTTGTTAGAAAAAGAGAAAATAAAACAATACCAGTGTAAAATAAAATGACGAGGTATGAGAAATCTAAATAGACATCTGTAGCTTTGGAAGAACACAGCCGACTAGCTTTGTTAGACCAGCACTGTGTTTAAACGCACAGCCATTATACCAACCCACTCAGGTTCAAAATCCAACTTTCCCGTAAAAACAGTTTGAATTTGTCAAATCACTAAACCTTATCTGCCTCTGCTCTGCCTCTCTTTTGAATAAACATCCTAGCACTGACTGTTGTTTGAAGTTGGGAAGAATATACAGGGTTCACTAGATATAGGGCCATTGTAGGAGTGGTATGCACTGTGAAAGCTCTCTAAATGCTACACATTCAACTCTTGGAAATGTGAAGAAAGTAAAACCTATAAAAACAACTGTTTTTGTGTGGTAAGCAATGTCAGTGGAGAATATTGAGTTTCAGTTGACCTGATGCATGTAGCTCATACTTCACATTTCCATGCAGGAATCTCTGGCTCAAAAGACAGCTCTCAGTCCTTGGGATTTAAGAGAATGGCCTCCAGGGATTTGGTGATAGGAATGATCTTTTCACTACAAACCGTAGTTGGAATTTTGGGGAATTTCTCCATTCTTTACTTTTATCTCTTCCTACACTTGACAGGATGCAAGCTTAGGTCCACGGATTTGATTCTCAAGAATCTGGCTGTAGCCAACCTCTTAGTTTTTTTTTCAAAAGGAGTCCCCCAAATGATGGCAGGATTTGGGTTAAAAGATTTCCTCAATGATTTTGGATGCAAATTTGTTTTCTATGTTCACAGAGTGAGCAGGGATGTGTCCATTGGCACCACCTGCCTCTTGAGTGTCTTCCAGGCCATGACAATTAGTCCCCTGAACTCCAGGTGGGCAGAGCTTAAAGTTAAAGCCCACAAGTACATAGCCACCTCTAATATCTTCTGCTGGATCTTGAACCTGATGCTAAATATTAGCCTCCCTCTGTATATGACTGCTAAAATTAACAACACAAACTTCACACAGAGAGAAGATTATGGCTACTGTGATGCGATACTTGATGATACCGTCACACTGACCATCTATGTGGCATTGATATTATGCCGTGATGGTTTCTTTCTGGTACTGATTGTGTCAGCCAGCAGCTTCATGGTTTTCATCCTGCACAGGCACAAGCAGCAGGTTCGATACATGCAGAGGAACAATCTGTCTCCAAGATCCTCCCCTGAGTCCACAGCTACACAAAGCATCCTTGTCCTGGTGTGCACCTTTGTATCTTTGTGGACTCTCTCCTCTATCTCCCTCATTTGTTTGACAGTTTTGAACAATCTCAGCTGGTGGCTGAGGGACACTTCTGCGCTAATCCATGCATGTTTCCCAACTGTCAGCCCTTACATTCTCATCAACTATGATTCCAGAGTACCACGGGTCTGCTTTGCTTGGAATGGAATACGAAACCCCCTAAATTTTTCATAAATTTATCCATGTGATGCATAGTCACAATAGTGAATTGTTTTTCTTTAGTCGCCTTCAGCATATAAGCACATTCTTGAAACACTCACATTATAAGAAAATGGTAAACAGGACAGACTGAGCTTCTGCTCCTAAACAAACAATAAAATCAATAGCAACTGTAAACGAAATATGATGTAATTATCATGTTCCTATGATGTAATGAAAATTTTATAAATGTTTTCTGTGGAGGGGTTCAGAATTTATGCAGTGTTAAAACATAGTTCCTGAAAAGATCTAGAAATTATGGAGAAATCTTGAAGAAGATAACTTTCAATCTGATATAATAAGTTTTCCAGACGTTAACGACTTGTGAGATTGTAGGAAAAGTTCTATAAAACAGGAAAACCCATTGAGATAAGCATTCAAGAAACTGAAGGAAGGAAGCTTCTCCCAAAGAAACACGAAGACCGTCAGCTTTAGCTGGTCACTTTCAGGAAGTGGAGCCATTGAGGGCTAAATTTGACTTTTGCACATTCCATCCTTAGAGAGACAGTAGTCATTTGAAATAAGATGTTCTGAAGGGAAATGAGTACATTTCATACATTTTCTTGTAGAAATGGCTTGATTGAACTGAAGTCAGACAGATGAGCACAATAGTATGTTTTCACATGTATCGGAAGGCATGGAGTAAGATTGCCTATGAAAAATGCATTGTGTCTCGGATAAAACTATATGGATTTTGGGATCTGTAGAAAGTAGACTTTACCTATAATTTGAAGATGCCAATTGAATATGTTGGCAGAAACAGTTCCCAGGTGGACTTCCATCTCTCACAGGTGAGGAAATAAGGTGATGGCGGAGACTGGCATTAATTGTGAAGCACAGGTGGAGTGGCTCTTTGGAAGGGTCAGTCAGGAATATATTTTTATGTGTTAATTTTCACCTGTGGATATTCAAAGGAATAAAATGGAAATTTCAGCAGTTTAGCAACTGATTTTAATGTCTCTTTACATTTACATTATAAAGCTGATACAAACAAGATTTCAAATATTTGAAACAACAAATTACTTTTGCCTAATGGATATATATTGAAATTTCTTGTGAAGAAATAAACACATATTTTAAGCTCACATGGAACACTTTGACCTATTGAAAACATATTCGACACGAACGCAATAGGCTTGTTGTTTTTATACATATATAAATATACACACACTTGGGTATGTGTATATATATATGTGTCTATGATCATGTGAATGTGTGCTTGTGTATCTGTTTATATGTGCACATATGTATAAATATAAATGGAGCCAAATTTTGCCTATTTTTCATCATTTAATATAACAGAACATTGTCAATTACGGAAGAAAAATAATGTTAATTTGAATTATAATGCACTGCTTTAACCTTTGTGTCCATTTTAATCTATGTATATCATTATGCTGGTTGTTCAATTGGTTCAATTTACATGCTATATATTGTTGATTTTTGTATTTCAATCCTCATATATTAGGTATATCTCTTAAAGTATACTTGTGAATATACTAAAAAGTGTTTGATTTTCTTAAAAGTAGTCTTTACTGTTAAAATGAAAATGGATATATTTGGAAATGGATTTATTAACCTTTTATACATTCTTCCTTATAACTATTCTTAGTTCTTTTTCTTTCCAACTTAAATTTGACCATATAAATGATTTAGAATTACTTTGGTTTTGCTTCTTTTCTTTAGAAGTTGTACCATAAACTGGTTAACATTACATAGAATGCAATTTTCCTTTTCTATTTTAATCCCTCTATGTTAATTTTCTCTCAAAAATATTTGAATGAATATAGTAAAATATGTTTAACTTATCCAGAGTAGGAGTGTACTTATGTTTAATACAATAATAGTTACATTGGGATTGAAGTTACCAAGGTATTATGTGCTCTTCATTACAAAACCTGTTGGACATTCTTGGGTTTTCTGTCTAATGTCTCTGTATGAATTTTTAAAACAATTCTACATTTGATCCCTTTCACTTGGGAAATTGTACGTTCAGTATATTTTAGCCTTTAACTTAGAAATGGAAGCATACTTTTGAAAACTAATTGGAGTGTATTTTTTAAATATATTTAACCTCCATCTGGATAATATGATAGCATTCCAACACTAATCTCTTATGCTTTCCCTACATTTTATTTTTTTTACTCTTGATCTATTTTATAAAGAGTCAATGCCACATGCATAGGTCATAAGTGTAGCTCAATTAAATCTTATGAACTGAACATGCCTCTTAACTCAATACCTAGATTAAAACATTGAATTTTGTCAGCACATGGCAGAAACCACATTTTTCTATCCACCAGTAGCTACTTCCATCTAGTAAACAATGACGACATTTAAAAGCACAGAAAATGTTTAGCCTGTTTTTAATTTTGTGCAAATGAAATAATACAGCATTCACGTATTTGTTTTTGATTTTTTCAATCCTTATATTGTCTTTGAATTTATCAATATTGTTTCATGTTATGATGGATTATTTATTTACCTTTCTGTATAAGATTCCATTCTATAAATATCAAGGAGTTAATTTAATCATTCCACTTTGTTGTTCATGTGAATGATTTTCAGTTGGGGGCTATTAGGACTGCTATTCATACAAAATTATTATCCTAGTTGTGAGAAATGTTTTTCCATCTCTTGGATATACACATGTAGTTGAATTTTTTGACTCTGTGTTTACAACTATCCAGCTCTGCTACATATTGTAAAATATTTTCTTAAAGGACCTTTTTAAACCAATTTTAACATCCAATGGCAGACTATGAGATTCCTAGTTCATCCACATCATGCCAATACTTGATATTTTCTGTCATTTTCATTTTTGGAGTCTTGTTGGTGTATGATTGTTCCAAAGGGGGAGGTTTCCTTTCCACTTTTTTGATTAGTAAGGAAGTTGAATACAATTTCATGTGTTAAATAGACTTTGGCTGGTGATTTTTTAAAGTACATTTTGGTTTATATTTTCCCAATATTTCCGGTTTTATTGAGTTATAATTGACGTAAAACATGCTGTAAGTTTGAGGTATAGAATATAATGATCTGATATGTGAATATAATGATCTAGATGAAAAATGATCACCAGAGTAAATTTAGTTAACATCTATCACCTTATGTGGTTACAACTTCTTTTCCTTGTGATGAGAACTTTGAAGATCTACTTTCTTAGCAATTTTAAAACATAAATGCAATGTTATTACTATAATCATCATGTTGTACGTTACATCCCCAAAACACATTTATCTACATAAACTGGGAGTTTGTATCTTTTGACCACCTTCACCCAGTTTCCACCACTTGTCAACCCCCATTTCTGGCAACCGTGAGTACCGTCTCAGTTTTCCTGAGTTTGGTTTTATTATATTCCACATATAAGTGGGATTATACGGTATTTGTTTTTCTGTTTTTTTCTCATTGTTCTATTGAGTCATCTTTCTTTTTCTTATTGATTTGTAGGAATTCTTTATGCATATATATATATATATATACACATACACACATATATACATACATATATATATATATATATATATACACACACATATATGATACAAATCCTTTCTTGGAGCACTATCTATCTCTCTGTTTTTTGAGGAAGATCAGCTCAATTTTATGGTAATGTAATTTTTATTTCCTCCATTATATTTAGGGTTTTTTGTGCAGTTTCAAAAATATGTTCCTATTCTAAGAAGATAGATATAATCTCCTTTGTTTTATTCTATGAATACCTTTGTGTTTCTTTAAAAGTAGGTCACAACTGTACAGGTATAATCTCCTACGTTTTCTTCTATAAATACCATTGTGTTTCTTTAAAAATAGCTTACAACTGTATTCAGATTCACTTTGTTGTGATGTTTGTACCAAATGATATTGTTTTCCAATGAGGCTAATAATTTTCAATTGATTTAGAAAATAGATTAGATATCTTTTCTTTTCTCTCCTATTATTCCCTTACCAAGTAACATCAAATCATCCTTGGAGCTGACTATTCTGTGCCCTCTTGTAGCCATTCTCCCCATATTGTCTTAACTCTTAAAGACTTTAGCAATCCCATGGTATCACTAACAAAAGTCTTGTTGTCCATAACCTTTAATGGGCCTATTTATTCAGAGGATCAGTTTTACTCATCTTTAATGACAAAAGTCAACCCTGTTGTGACATACTTTCCCCATGCATTGCTTATGTTTTTTATGTCTTTTACCAGCTTTAGGTCCAAAGTATCTTATCAATGAAAAGGTAACAGTGTATATAACAAATACCCTTCCAAGATGGAGGTTGTTCCTTTATTGGGGCAAAGGGCTGATTATTTACTTGACTAATATAATAAAGAGAAGGACTTTTTCTGAGGCAAAATTGGGCAGGGCTGCTTGTGAACTACTTTAAATTACTGAGTTTCTTAAGTATATACATCCTCAGGTGTCATGCAAATCTATGGTGTGTCCAACACCCTCCTGGGCCCGTTTGCATTGCCCCAACTGTATTTGAGAGGAGGAAGGGACACAAATGCAAGCTTACAGCTCCTGCCATCAGTAGAGCCATAAGAAATTGTCTTTTGTTGCAGACCCAAGAGTCTCATGTGTTTGTCCACCATCCATGAAATGATCACGTAACTCCTTTGTTACCAAATAGTGTAAACTTTAAGACCCTTCTCTCTTCTTGACACTTTCATTGATAATGGAATACTGAGAAAAAACATGGCTTTCTGGAAGGGAAAATGTTGAAGATCTTTCCTGGCCCTTGTTATGGGATGAGAGAAGATGCCCTGGGACATGTAGTAAATTTTCTCATCTAGTGTTGGTTAGGGGGAAAGGAAGGAACCTCCACTCTCCCACATGATAATGAGGCTGATATGTGAGAATTTGAATTGACACAAGCAACCTGAATGAGTTTTGCTCATTGTTCATTCTCTTCCTGGCAGAAGGAGAAAGAGTCAAGGGTTCTCCAAATTGATCTAGAGCTTTGGGTGAGTAGAAGACATGATAACTTCATTTGTTTGAGCTGTAAGTGTGACCAGGAAATCAGGCAGGGAAAGGATTCCTGAGGATCTCATCAACTACTTACATCGTCTGTCAAAAGTTAATCAGAGAGGAAGAAACTATGTGTCCTGTTGCACAGAAATTGATGTCCCTGTTTTGCAAGTGCTGCTATCTTGCAGAGAAACTCACACATTTGCAGCAAGACCCCTGCAAAATATTCCAGCACCAAGCATCCTAAAGTTGCCTTAAACTCATTCGCATCTTAAATTCTCCTCCTCTGAGAGAGTCCAAGTAGCCATTTTCAGATCCTGCGATGTTTGTAAAGCATGTTTGCCTGCTATGCATGAGCCCAAAATGAACACAGTTGCTACACAGTTGTCACAAATAAACCTGTTATATCCCCCCC